>NW_028270146.1:73053497-73362728 GCF_037043375.1 Chiloscyllium plagiosum
AACTGTCCTCGGTTAAATTGGAGCAGCAGAGGCACGACATGGGAATGCAAACTGTGAGCTGTCAATTAGGTTCATTAATAAGTCATTTGACATCAATTATCTCCTTGATGATTGATGTTAGCTTGGGGTTTTAGTGGTGACTTGCACGGCTCTCCCATGCTTCCTGAAGGCGACCCTAGTGAACCCCATTACTTATGGCCTCATTGGGATGTGCATGGCCCTTGCTGTCAGGCATTCAGTACCTGGCTGAGGAATCCAGTATCAGAAAATGGTGCAGGTGTGGGGTTTTGGCACGGAACATCTTGCCTGTAACCACTCCAGCCCCCTGTATTTAATTTTAGTGCCAGACTAAATCATAAGGCGACCATTTTAACTAGTCTAGGGTGAATCCCTCAAATATTTGTTAGTGAGTGGAGTTCAAAACTACTTGTGACACTTTTTATTCATGTAAACTGCTGTGTTGAAAATATATCAGTCATCACATGTTAGGTTTCAGTGCCCTTCCTGAGACTTGTAAAATAAATGAGATGTCAAACAAATCTGGGAATAGATACACCAATACTTGAAACAGTTCATTAATCTCTTCATCAGCCTGATGATCAGGAGATTTGGAAGAAAATGAGTGAAAAATTCATGAGCAATGATTGGATTACACTCCGGGCTCAAGCAATATAGAAACTAACTTTTGAAAAAAGCGTAGGCATCGGTGTTGCAGCTTAATTGAAAACAAACAGCTTTAACACTTGGGTAGCCTTCTCTCTCTTTCAAGAAACACATTTACCCTCATAGTCTGGAAGCTGCAAATGGCGCTAACAATCACCTTACATTTAATAATCCATTCGTGATCACTTGAGCTTCATGTCACTCCAGCAAAACACTGCAGCCATGTCATGTAGACTCTTTCAGAGCACCCATTATAAACCCCACTGCACTTGCCTATTCAGTTAGGATTATCAAGTGCAATAGCTCTGTGCATCGTCTTCATTTCTAATTAGCCTTAATTTGATCAGAAATTTTTAAGTTAGTGATTCAGAGATCATTTTGCTGTTACTTGACCATCAACTTGCAATTGGTCAGATAGTAAAAATTTTGAGGTTTTATATTCAACGTCAATGCCTGGAATAGGACAGTAGCAGTGTCGGATAACTTGGTGATGTCTTGTCTTGTCTCAGAGCTATTATGGGCTTTCACTTGAAGATCTGACCTTAGACTTTCTCACTTCACACGTCCATGAATCAGTTGTTTGACCAGTATTAAAAATGCACACATGAAATAGCCAATAATCATCATGAGTTTTATTGTGCATCAGACTTTGGTTCTGGAAGGTTGAACCAAGTTGAAATAGCTTTCTGTCATCAGTTTTTATATCCCAGACAGTGTCCTTCTCATGCAGGTCTGTTCTCCTCACTCACTCAGGTTGTTCGAGAAACTGCTGACCTTGCTTTCTCCCCCCGTTTATTCTGAAGCTGCTGCCCTAGTCTCTGTCTCACTGTTTCAGATGAACAGAGTCCTCCTCTCCCTTGCTCTTTTAGGTTCTAGTGACTGTCTTTAAGTCCTTCTGTTTCACTCTCTGTTGCAGGTGTTTGAAATTTGATATTCTTACACTTGTCCTGTTAAATGCAAGACAGAAAGCTTCAGCAACATGTAGCACTTTTTAGCAATATTTGATTTGGTTATATTTTTTAGAAACCGTACTCTGTTATAACATATTTAGCAATATGCTCAGAGTTAGCTCGGTGAACAGATTTAATCATCGAGATTTTCTTCTCCATTGAACCAATTTAATGTCTCAGTTTCGTCTGATGAAGAACTGGATGTACTCCAATTGTAAACCTGTTTGAAACTTAATCTTTAATTAAAAACTTGTACAATACATCTGTTCAGTCTAACATCCTAATGATGTTTAATATTTCAAAAGCCCTCTTGACTTGCCAACTGTTTCACATTGCATGTGCCAATGTTGACACTGATTTGATTATCCCTGTACTTTGTTTATATCCACCTATTATGCCTCAATATATGCATATCTGTTCTTTAAGTCACTAATACCTTATAGAAACACAGAAGATAGGAGCAGGAGGAGGCCATTCGGCCCTTTAAGCCTGCTCTGCCATTCATCACAATCATGGCTGATCGTCCAACTCAATAGCCTAATCCTGCTTTCTCCCCATAAACTTTGATCCCGTTCAGCCCAAGTGCTATATCTAGCCACCTCTTGAATGCATTCAATGTTTTGGCATCAACTACTTCCTGTGGGAATGAACTCCACAGGCTCACCACTCTTTGGGTGAAGAAATGTCTCCTCATTTCTATCCTAAATGGGCCACTCCCAAATCCTCAGGCTGTGACCCCTTGTTCTGAACATTTCATTGTACTTGGATCACATTGGACACTGACCCTCCCCCCTTTAACTGAGAACTAACCGGATATTAAATGAATCATAATGCTAAGGTGATTTATGTTTGTCAATGTTTGCCTCTTTCACTTGGAGTTTTAGTCTATTAGCAGTATCTACAGAAATGCTATATTTTGGAGATCCAATAGCAGAGTCGTCTCCCAAGCCAACATGCCAGGCATCGAGTTGCAAATCACTTCAAACTGCTTCTGCCAGGCAGGACATGTCAATCACATGCTTGACCCCAGAACTGCAAAGCATTTCTTCACCATAGGTGGCTAGTGATGTCATCAATAGATCCTGAACAGGTCAAACAATTCATGGCCATTTGCAATTAACCGAAAATCGAGATACTCAGGAAGTCATTAACACATTAAGAGACCTTAACAGAATGAGCAGAAGTGTAATCAGAGAGAGAGCACACAAACACATCATTCAGCTGACCCTTAAATCTCCATCTCTTCCACATGTACAGAGTCTGCTAATTTTGCGTTAGATGCGTCAGCTATCGCAGAGCGCATCAAAATAAAGTGGAAACAAGTCGCTGATGAAGTAGTATCCTCCACTAATGGTTTTCACACCAACTCAGAAAGATTCAATAAGACAGCAATTCCCAAAGTGAGGTTGTTGAAATAGCTAATGATGTCATGAGCACTCCCTCCTCTAAAACTGCATTGACCCTGAGGCCCAGGTAGCTCTCGGCCTGCTGTTGACCTGCTTCTCTCTCAGGCTCTTGTTCCAGACCGTTGTACCTGCCCAATGGTCCATGAGACTCGAAGCGTGGCCCTGACTGTCAACCTAATGGTAATGTCACTTACTGCCATTGTGCTGCAGCCTGTCAGAGCCCAGCTCCACCACCCTGATACTGTAGAATGATCTGGACTCCAATATCTGCCAACTCAATAGCTTCAATCTGTGCTTCCTGGCAAGGTTTTCTTATTCTTTCCTGGATATGGGTGCTATTGACAAATAATCGAAAAGCCCTCAAAAGTTGTTGGACAGTTGCCATCTTGAAACTCACTTTTGACTTTATCTACAGTAGTTTGTCATAATTGAATGGCTTGCTAGGCCACTTCAGAGCGTAGTTAAAAATCAGGCACAATGGTGTCACATCTGGGCCAAACCAGGTAAGAATGTTAGATTTCTTTTCCTACAGGGCATTATTAGTGAACTGGATAGGTTTTTATAACAATTGATTATAGTTTCATGGAACTATTACTGAGCTTGATATTCCAGATTTTTATGAAAATTGAGTTGATTAGTTTGTTGAATTTAAATTCCACCAGCTGCTGTGGCAGAATTTGAGCCTGTGCCCAGGTCCTTGACCTGAATTTCTGAATCACTCGACAACAGACATGACCCTTACCCTATCGGATGAAGTAATGGACTGGTGAGTGCATTAAATAATTTTTTTTATTAACACAGTACTTTAAAAACTAACCTATTTAAATTATCTTTTAGATGTTGATTGTAATGTGTGAATGTTAATTATTTTCTACTGAATGTGTTATGATGCTTGATTTTATTTAGCCTCTGGCTTTCAGTAATTTTCAATGGGGTAATGTTGGAAAATAATTTGCATAGGATGGTTGCCGGGCAATCAACTTGGACAAGGATGGCGGTCTTGCCTGACCATGCTTGGAATTGATTCTAACCAATGATTAGCTTTCATGGATTTGCCAAATCATTAGACAATGTGGATCTGTGCTGATACTTTAATTTCTTGAGAGCACATGGTCCATTGAAGCAAGGAAATAAAGAACAGAAGTTACTCAATGGCTTGCTCTGTGCCCTAACCAGATCCAAGTCTCATCAGTCTTCCAGTCAAAGCATATTTTGCTTATGTACAGTTTTAATTTTTCCCTCATGCAGCACTGATTCAATACAACAGACCAATCCAATTGTTACCAAGGAAACTGTCTCAAAAATTGAATTTTTGGAAATGTTATGTGCAGATTAAAACTTGTGACAGAATGCTAGGGTGTGGTATCCATGAAAACAATCAGTAATGTTCTTCTCCGTTTCATACTAAATTAACACAAGGTTTGGAAGAAGGATTTTAAAAAGAGCTAAGCGTAAATTTAAACAGATCTACCAAGTGTTTGTTTATTTCTCAGGTGTTTTTTTTTGTTTACTCTCAATTATTCTATATCTCTATCTTATTATTCCAACTCTCTTTGCAATGGAAACACTTTCTTATTTATTGTATCAGAATAATTTTGAACACATCAATTAAATTTATCCTTGAGTATCTCTGTTCTTAGGAGAACAATTTCACCTTATCCAGCCTTCTCCCTTAATGAAGCCCCTTCTCTCTGTTACCATACCCATAAATAATTTTTGCACTTTCTCAAAGGCTTTGATATTCATTCTAAACTGTAATGCCCGAAATTGGCCAAAATACTCCAGCTGATGTCTGAGTAGTGTTTAATATAACTTTGTTGCCTGAGTACTTTGCACGCTTCGATTATTAAAGCCTAGGATGCACAGATCCAACTCATCTAGAGCACGACTGCTAATAACCACTACTATGGAACAATGCTTTGTCACTTATCTATGAAGCTTGTGACTCACTCTGTCTTTTATTCTGTGACACATTTGATCTCTAAACTCCCTGTTTCTTCCCTCCTTTCTATAGAGTAAAACACGGGAAATTTCCACCTCTCTTCAATTCTGAAGATGATTGATTTTGAACTTGAAATGCTAGTTCTATTTTTCTCTCCACAATCGCTATTAAACCTGCTGAGTTTCTCCAGTGTTTTCTGTTTTTCTTGCAGATTTCCAACATCGGCAGATTTTACCTTTGCTCGGTCAGAGCAATATTACCAGGTTTGCTTATAAATTGAGAAAGCTTCAGATGGATTGAATGAAACTGCATACTTGAATTTGTTGCTGAAAGTAGGCATGGTACCTACTCGAAGGCTGCAGTTACTTCAATAATTAAGGGAGAGATCCACAATCAGATGCAACAGCTTGTGCACCAAATTCTACTTTTATTATTTAGGATCAGTATATTGGTGTGAAAGTTCAGGATGTGGCTTACAATGTCCCAAGATAAGATAGGTTGTTGAATTTTGAGCCAGTTACACAGTGAACTTTAAAAGTTCTCCATATTGAGCCAAATTTACAAGATCCTTTTCTTTGGCTGCTTCAGTTATACAGTAATCATATTTATCCTCACAGCTTTGCAGGTACATATGCTTCATTGATGCACCCATCTGTTAAGCAAAGCATTCTCCCATACCATTGTTACCATTTCCATTTCATTTATCCTCTGTTTTTAGCTTGATTCATTTTGACATGCAGTGTACTAATGGTTTATATAATCTCAACTCAAAATTCACAAAGATCTGTGAAGATATTTATCCAACCTGGTCCCCGGCTGGTGACACAGCAGGGGTTTGCAAGTTGTTAGGATTTCATCTCCGGAGAAGCACGGTGCATATTTTGCTATTCTGCTGTCTTCCCTGGAAAAAGAGAAATTATATTTCAGTGGGCCCTTGCTTGCAACATGTTTCTGCTTTGAATTTCTCTAATGACAAATGCCATATCGACTTGGCAGAACATTTCAAAAATGGTGTTGGTATTTTCAAAAGGATGGGTGAGAGAAGGATGACAAGAATTTAATGCAAACTAGAGCTATTTTTTCTCTCTCTAGGTGCAATGATTTACAATTTCTTATGGGTTATGCCCATTGCTCTCACAGATACTAAAATCTCTGTGAAGTGGATGAGAGAGATGCCTGTATATGAAAACGTTTTGAGGAAAAGCAAATGCTGAAACTGAAGAATAAGTATAATTTTGGAAAATAATGTACAACAAGCACACAAGATTTGTTTTAAAGGCCCAGTGTTCGAAATATTTTGTAAACCTTTCTTTTGTTAGGTAAATTGGATTGAATGAGTACCTGAGTGAAATGTAATTAAGAAATTCACTTTTCTTCTTTCACACAAGAACGTTTGTAGAGGGGGTCTGAGATGTAAATCTCAGGTAGAAGACAGAGGGTGGTGGTGGAGGGTTGTTTTTCAAATCGGAGGCCTGTGATCAGTGGAGTGCCACAAGGATCGGTGCTGGGTCCTCTACTTTTCGTCATTTATATACATGATTTGGATGTGAGTTTAAGAAGTATAGTTCGTCAGTTTGCAGATGACACCACAATTGGAGGTGTAATGGACAGCGAAGAAAGTAACACCAGATTACGACAGGATCATGATCAGATGGGCCAATGGGTTGAGGAGTGGCAGATGGAGTTTAATTTAGATAAATGCAAGGTGCTGCATTTTGGGAAAGCAAATCTTAACAGGACTTGTATATTTAATGGTAAGGTCCTAGGGAGTGTTGCTGAACAAGGAGACTTTGAAGTGCAGGTTCATAGCTCCTTGAAAGTAGAGTCACAGATAGATAGGATAGTGAAGAAGGCATTTGGTATGCTTTCTTTTATTGGTCAGAGTATTGAGTACAGGAGTTGGAAGGTCATGTTGCGGCTGTACAGGACATTGGTTAGGCCACTGTTGGAATATTGCATGCAAATCTGATCACCTTCCTATCAGAAGGATGTTGTGAAATTTGAAAGAGTTCAGAAAAGGTTTACAAGGATGTTGCCAGGGTTGGAGGATTTGAGCGATAGGAAGAGATTGAATAGCCTAGGGCTGTTTTCCCTGGAGTGTCGGAGGCTGAGGGGTGACCTTATAGAGGTTTATAAAATCATAAGGGCATGGATAGAATAAATAGACAAGGTCTTTTCCCTGGGGTGGGGGAGTCCAGAACTAGAGGGCAGAGGTTTAGGGTGAGAGGGGAAAGATATAAAGGAGACCTAAGGGGCAACTTTTTCACGCAGAGGGTGGTGCATATGTGGAATGGGCTGCCAGAGGAAGTGGTAGAGGCTGGTACAATTGCAACATTTAAAAGGCATCTGGATGGGTATATGAATAGGAAGGGTTTGAAGGGATATGGGCTGGGTGCTGGCAGGTGGGACTAGATTGGGTTGTGATATCTGGTCGGCATGGACGAGTTGGACCGAAGAGTCTGTTTCCGTGCTGTATATCTCTATGACTCTATGTGAATAGAAAACGTTGTAAGTACTTAGTAAGTCTGTCTGGCAGCATGTGTGAAGACAGAAACAAAGCATGTTTCAAGGACTAACGTAATGGCTCCTTTATGTTGTATAACTCTTTGCCTGTCACAAATGCCAACTCTGCTGCCTGTGACGGTGGCCTGTATTTGTACTTTAAATGTAAAATAACTCCACAGAAGGCTGGAAGGTTTTTGAGGGAACAGGGAGACATTTATTGACCAGCCCTTTCCAGCCAGTTTGATGTCACATTGAAGCTTTAATCAGCTGCAGCTGCAGAATCTCATAATATGAGATTCTCACTAAACTGGAGACTCCATTGCCCTGGTCTGACCCTGACTTGGAATCTCTATTGCATCCTTACCTTTGCTGTCAACTGGAAACTGCTTCATGCTGAGATTATAATTATTTTCTATATTTCTGTGCAACAGCTCCTAAAAGAATGGAAGTTTTAAAAATTGAAATACAGTAATTCTGTATGTTATCCTTTGTTGGAAGACAGCCTCTGTTCTCAGAATGACTTGTGTTGCTCCTGACAGAAGCATTTCGATTGATCCTGCTCTTCTCAGCGCATCAGTTATTGAAGGACTGTCAGAAAAAGACTCATGAACCGAGAGTCTGCTTGAGCAACTTGAGCTGTCGAACTGGGTGCAAACTGCTCAAAAATCATGCGTGGAAAAGCAATGATAAATGGTGAGAGAAGGTTGTTTTCTTTATAAAGTCAGGACTGGCGAGCAGTACTGACCCAGAAGTGATTCAGCTTTGAGTGCCTGATTTATTTCAGATCAAATCATAGCTTGTAAAATCAAATTAAGTATTTAGAAAAAGTGGAAAAAATGAAGATCAGCTTGTTAGATCTAAAGAATTCCTATTATTTGGTTGCAGGAAGGTGCTGGTGAGGCATGAGCATATCTTTGCACAATCTTTTATCTCATTTTCAGATTCCAGGCCTCTCAAACCCATTGTTTATAGGAGAAGTAAATCAGATTTGAGCTAAACAGTGTATCGGTTCTGCACAGGAATTTCCTTAAATATTTCTGCTGCTTCTGACGTTCGTCTTACTAAAGCCTCATGCCATTAATTTAAATAATTTAAATTCCCTGGATTTTTACAAATGATGCACTGCCCTAGATTCAAACATGGCGCATCAATGTGGCCCAAAGTCATCAGAGCGACCAAAATCTCTCGGGGTTGTTGGTGAATTTCTTGGTAATTTTCTGAACATTTCTTTTCCTGATGCACACATTTTATTTAAGCAAAAAGCTGTTTTCTCAGGGCAGTGACATTTGTTTGGACACCCGCCTGCCATTTTACCCATGGTCCACCCTATCAGACTGAATGTAAGCTGCAATGGTCTCTTTAATGAGCACAACCAGGTCATTTTCTCTTAGGCAATCCCTTGGGACTTTCTTTCCACTCTGGGGTTATGGGTGCTGAGGTGACTGAGCAGTCCAACTCTGGATCCACCACAGGCGGGGTCGGTGGTATTTGAAGAGAAGGGGTCCAGGTGAGGGAATGCTCAGGTCTTTGCATGCACTTGGCCAATACCTAGATGCATCAGCGATGCTCAAGATGGTTTATGGGCCATTTCACTGAGTCTTCTACCCCACTGTAAATTCTCTGCAAGAGATTCCCATGAGTTGGTGGGGATATTCCAACTTTTCAGAAAGGCTTTAAGGATGCTCATGAAGTGTTCCTTTGCCCTCCTGGTAACTTTTTGTCATGATAAAGCTCCAGGTGGGCGGCACGGTGGCACAGTGGTTAGCACTGCTGCCTCACAGCGCCTGAGACCCGGGTTCAATTCCTGCCTCGGGCGACTGACTGTGTGGAGTTTGCACATTCTCCCCGTGTCTGCGTGGGTTTCCTCCGGGTGCTCCGGTTTCCTCCCACAGTCCAAAATGTGCAGGTCAGGTGAGTTGGCCATGCTAAATTGCCCGTAGTGTTAGGTAAGGGGTAAATGTAGGGGTATGGGTGGGTTGCGCTGCGGCAGGGCGGTGTGGACTTATTGGGCTGAAGGGCCTGTTTCCACACTGTAATGTAATCTAATCTAATCTAAAGAGCTTGTTGTGGAAATCTTGTGCCAAGCCTGCAGACAATGTGGACTGAATGACTCTGACCGGTGTCTTCATGCTGGGGGTGATGGCCTGAGAAAGAATACTTCTATAGGAGCACCTACCTTGCCAGAAGATTTGCAAGATTTTGCAGAGGTGTCACTGGTGATGTACCTTTAACGATTTGAAGTACCTGCTGTACACTGTCTACTTCTCCAATGCATTCAGAAAGGCTGGTAACACTGCAGCCACATACATCATGAGCTTGATGCTGGGTTTAAGGATTTTGTTGTTAAACACTCTATTCTTTGGACAGCTGAAAGCTATGCTCGCACACCGGAGGCGATATGGAATTTCATTGTTGTTGTCTATTGCTGTTGACAGGAGGTTCGTAAGGTATGCAAGTTGATCCACATTGTCACTAGCTCTCCAGGATCTTGATGGTTGAGGAATGGAATTGCACAAGGTTAGAGTGGTGCTGGGAAAGCACAGCAGGTCAGGCAGCATCCGAGGAGCAGGGAAATCAACGTTTCGGGCAAAAGCCCTTCATCAGGATTCCTATGAAGGGCTTTTGCCCAAAATGTCAATTTTCCTGCTGCTTGGTTGCTGCCTGACCTGCTTTGCTTTTCCAGCAGCACTCTAATCTTGACTCTAATCTCCAGCATCTGCAGTACCCATCTCCGCCTAAAGGAATTGCACAGTTGTGGCAAGCTGTGAGTACAATCTTCTGGGTGTTTAGTCTAAGTCCTATCCTCTCCTAAGCTTCTGAAAATGTGTAAATGATGATTTGGAGTTCAGCCTGAGGTTACGCACATGCAAGCGTCATTAGATTAGATTACTTACAGTGTGGAAACAGGCCCTTCAGCCCAACAAGTCCACACCGACCCGCCGAAGCGAAACCCAACCAGACCCATTCTCCTACATTTACCCCTTCACCTAACACTATGGGCAATTTAGCATGGTCAATTCACCTGACCTGCACATTTTTGGATTGTGGGAGGAAACCAGAGCACCCGGAGGAAACCCATGCAGACATGGGGAGAATATGCAAACTCCACAAAGAGAGTCGCCTGAGGTGGGAAATGAACCCGCGTCTCTGGCGCTGTGGACTATAACTCAATGACATACAATGAAGTGATTTTGCAACAGTTTACAACAGGGAGATTGACAACAGTGTCTGCTAGTTCTACATGGACCCACAAGAGGAAACATCCTTTCCACCTGCATCTTGTGAAGGCCATTCAATAAAATCATCCCTCACTCTTTTAAACTCCAATGGAAACAAGCCCAGCCCCTCAAACCCACTATCATAAGACAATCCAGTCATTACAGATAGCAATCTAATAAACTCCTCTGAATCACCTTCAACACATTAAAGAAGGAGACTAAACTGCACACGTTATACAAGATGACATCTCACCAATGACTGATGCATAACATCACTCCTTTTATGTTTAAGTCCGTTCCATTATCCTTAATTACTTGCTGTACCTGCATACTAACGTTCAATGATTTCTCTGTATCTTGGGATTTTGCAGGCATTCTTCATTTAAGATCTCTTGATGAATGGAATCCTCACTGCAACACAAGGAGAAGCTCTTCAGCCACCGGGAAGAAGTGATTGAGAAGGATTCTCGGAATGACTTTCCATATCATGGATCGCAAGGAGAACCTTCTATTGATAACACAATTATTTTTATCTCCTTCTTTCGAAGATGTTTAAAATTACAACTTCTTAGAGTCAACTAGCATCCAGCCCTCCTCCCAGACAAAAGAGATGTAGTCATCTCTCTGTGCTGAGTGCTTCTTTCTCATATTTCAGTGTTTTGGCAGGTATTCCGACTGTCCCACTAGCCTTGGTGATTCTCAGCTACCTGATGGCCTCATCGACCTCATGTGCTATGAAGGTGATGAGTAACAAGCTGCATTACTGAGTCTCAGTTGAAAAGATCCTCAGTGGGCTTTTTTCCAACAGGTGCTGACAGCCTTTCTGTCAGCCTTGACGACTGCCAACTCATTCTTAGCTCTCATTGAGGTAGCTCCTTGGATAAAGTTGTTCGATTGACTGCACTCTTCTGCAACCACTATCTCTTTATATTGACAGTTGGCCTTGGTTTGTCTGTAGACAAAACAGGCTTTCCTTCATTGATGTTTTAGTGATGCTCCCAATTGGGGAATGCATTGAGCTTGCTATTCAATAGCTTCTGGATCTCATTGTCATTCTTATCAGACCAGACTTAATGTTTCCTGTCTAGCTATTTCAGATGGGTTTCAGAGCAGATCAGGCAGTGTGATAATTCTGTGGTCCCTGTTCATTGATTAGCTCCAGGGTATTGTGATGTTCAGGCCAAATGGTCTTACTTCACACGCTCCTTGAGTCCATTGACGTGGAATTTGCTCGGGCATCACACTATGTTTTTTGGGCCAGGCTGATGGAGATAGCAGACTGGAAGAAGGGTTGGTCAGTCCAGCAGTGACCAGCTCTTATCATGACCTTGTGGTCCCTTGCTCAGAAAATGGGATAGAGAAGACCATACCTGGTCTGAGAGTATTGCTGAAAGACCTTGTATATTGTATCTCTCAGAATATGTCAGGTATTTTGTGAGACTGGAGACTCTTGTGGTGTTTGCTTTCCTTACACATTGCTTATCAATCACTCCTTTCCAGAGTGTCCCTTCCAATTCTGGCATTGAAAGCAGAATGGGTTTATCTCCCTTTGGAACAATTACTGGACTCACTTATCGCACAAGGAGGCAAGCTGAGACAGTCAACAAGTTCAGTTTTTATGGTGAAGCCAATCCCATGGAGTCACTATACTCCCAGAGGAAGAAATTTTTGCCTCCTTGTTTCCTGAGCTGGCCTTCTGCCTGCCTGGTGTACCTCACTCAGGGCAGTGGTCTCATTGCTATACCACCATCCCAGGCTCTGGGATATGGAGCAACATTCATGAGTATCACCACTCGAATTGTGTGTGAGGTTTCTGATGCTCAAGATCGCAAGTTTCATTTTGAAGGGGTAGAAAGTGCCTGTTCATGGGTTCTTTTAACATAGTGTGGCCATTGCATCCCAACTACCATATGGTCCTGAGCAAGGTCTTTGACCAATAGCAAGGGCAGCTGAGATGTTTGCAGACCAGGCCCCACTACACAGAGAAGAAACTAACACACACACATGCACGCGCACGTATATATATGTAATCCTGCACTGAATTACCACGTGAGGAACACAAGAGGAAAGAGGGCCTGTCAGATACTGTTACAACAAGCACAATCACGTAATGACTCGGAACTTTCCTGGACTAGCTTCTGCTCTGTCCACTGTTCCTACACAGGAAGTGCAGCATAAATGCCATTTGCAAAAATGAATGGTTTTTACTTGAACTTTCGACTGCACAGCACAGGTAGGATGGGAAAAGCTCGGGGGAGTTCCCTGGCCAATATCAATTGACAGGGCAATGAAATATATTGACACCTGAAGGTAATTCTGAACTATTCAAACCTGCACAGCGTCAACAGTAGCCTCAGATTCAATGTTATTTGAGGTTCACTGCAGTGAAATTGAGTCAATTTGTTATTGGACATATTGGACATTTGTGAGTGGCACGGTGGCTCAGTGGCTATCACTGCTGCCTCACAGCGCCAGGGACCCAGGTTCGATTCCAGACTTGGGCGATGTCTGTGTGGAGTTTGCACATTCTCCCGTGTCTGCATGGGTTTCCTCCCACAATCCAAAGATATGCAGGTTAGGTGAATTGGCCATGTAAATTGCCCATAGTGTTTGGGGATGTGTAGGTTAGGGGTAAATATAGGGTAGGGGAATGGGTCTAGGTGGGGTTACTTTTCAGAGGGTCGGTGTGGACTTGTGGGGCTGAAGGGCCTGTTTCCATACCATAGGGATTCTGGGAATCTAATTGACATTTGAACACGCTGGAAAAGCTCTGTGCAGGGAATTCCTCCACAGCCATCAAACACGGTGGATAAGGAAACTCTTCATTCTCTGGTCATGGTTTGAGGCCCACATTATGTGAAGATCTTTGTGAACTACTTTAACAGGAATGTACTACCCGATATCATACGTCTGGGGCTGAAGGCGTAAAGTGAGCAATTGAAGGGTTAGAGATATGGCTAGGATGGGAACTTAAGGAAGTCCATGAGCACCTGAAAGATGTCTCCTAAATTTGACTGGGGAACTTCAGAAAGGGAGTCCCGATATAGAAAGAAAAAAGCAGCATCCAATATCAGTCCGGGGCCTTGGGCAAACCTGATATGCTTGCCTTTATTGGTCGGTGTATTGAGTCTGGGAGGTCATATTGCATCCGTACTTTTGGCCACTTTTGGAATGTTGCTTTCATTTCTGGTCTTCCTGCAAAGGAGAAGGATGTTGTGAAACTTGAAAGGGTGCAGAAAAGACTTACAAGGATGTTGCCGGGGTGGAGGGAGGAGCTGAATAGGCTGAGGTTTTTACGCTGGAGTGTCGAAGGCTGAGGGGTGACTTTATAGAGGTTTGTAAAATCAGGAGGGGCATGGATAGGATAAGTAGACAAGGGTTTTTTTTTCCCCAGGGTAGGTGAATCCAAAACTAGAGGCCATAGGTTTAAGGTGAGAGGGAAAAGATTTAAAAGAGACATAAGGGGCAACATTTTCATGCAGAGAGTGGTGCATGTGTGGAATGAGCTTCCTGAGGAGGTGGTGGAGACTGGAACAATTTCAACGTTTAAAAGGGATCTGGATTAGTATATGAATCGAAAGGGTTTGGAAGGATATGGGCCAAATGTGACTATGTTAATTTAGGATATCTGATCAGCATAGACGAGTTGGACCGAAGGGTCTGTTTCCATGCTGTCGGACTCTATGACTGAGGGTGGCAGGTGGGTTGGGAGTGGAGGGTCCAGTTGCCTCTGGAGTATCGTAAGATGGGATTTCTGAGAGGTCTATCAGTGTGTCCTCCTATGGCTGTCCAGTGGAAATGTCTCAATCTGTTCCACGTACCTCTGGACAGTCAGTGCTTGACCAAATGCAAAACAGCCTTTTTAAATCTGGCACCAGCATCAGAGATCCTAGGATGGCACAGCAATGGTGAGTACTTCCTCCTGCATCAAGTGGGATGACCAAACTCTCTCAGCTTCACAGAGAGAAGTCCTCCATGAAATTTGACAAAAATGACAGCTAATTTCTGGTAATGCTGAACCAATGTTAGTTTTCCCCTTAAATTGGCACTCCTGCAAACTGACCTGATTTAGATAAGATGGCAACCTTCAACTAAATGGTAATAATTTTATTCTCAGTGAAAATATGAATTGAAAAATTACTTTGAAAGGATATGTATATGAAAAGTGAAATATAACTCAAGCAATGTTTATTAACATTGACAGTTTAGACATTGAAGTTATGTTTGTGATACCATATTCCATGCAATTGCACGACTGAATCATTTCATGTCACATTTCCTCTTTGCCTCTTGTATTTGATTTATTATTTGACGGTATAATGCCCTTTTTAGTGGAAGTCCACTGTACAAACCTTAGAGCCTTGGGAGAAGAGCTTAGGATGCATTGCAGTTTGTTTGGTAAACTAAATAAAATCTTGTTCATTGTAAAATGGAAATGGAAGAGCCATTTCTGCTCACCAGTGATGCAGTTCCACACAGAATTCATTCCTGGATCCCTGTATTTTCAGCCTGCTTTATAATTAAAGGTAATGTGCAGCTCCAGTTTAGTGGCTCCTGAAATTGAAGTGGTTCCTATCCCCATCAGATGAGATCTTGTGGTGCAGTGAGGAACATCCCTATCTTTGAGCCAGAAACTCAGAAAAGAAAGAGATATTTATAATGTGAGCAAGTGTCAACTTCCATCTCCATCCAACATAATCAGATGTCAACGGCAGGAGAGATTCATGGTCAGCTGTTTAATGGAATGAATGTTGGGGCCTGTGTCATAGCTCTAGGCTACAACATGCATTGAGAAACATAGAAAACTAGTGTGGGAGTAGGCCATTCAGTCCTTTGAGCTTGCATCACCATTTGATATGATCATGGCTGATCATGCAATCTCAGTATCCCAATTCCACTTCTCTCCATACCCCTTGATCCCTTTAGCTGCAAGGGTCATGTCCAGCTCCCTCTTGAGTATAACTAACAAACTGGCCCACCTGTGGAAGAAAATTCCACAGGTTCACAACTCTCTGAGTGAAGAAATTCTGCCTCATCTCAGTCCTGAATGGATTATCCCTTATTTTTATACTGTGACCCACAGTTCTGGACTTCCGCAACATCGGGAACATTCTTCCTGCATCTAGCATGTCCAATCCCATCAGGATTTCACATGTTTCTATGAGATTTCCTCTCACTCTTCTAAATTCCAACGAGTACAAGCCCAGCAGATCCAGTCTTTCCTCATATGTCATTCCTTCCATCTCGGAAATCAATCTGGTGAACCTTCGCTGGGCTCCCTAAATAGAAAGAATGTTCTTCCTCAGACTAGGAGACCAATACTGCATACAATATAAAAGTGTGTTTGTTATAGCATCTTAGACTCTGCGTATGAACTGCAACACAGCACCATCGCTTCAACATAATCTATCAAAACATTCATTCGAATACCTAATTGCACATTAGTTAGTCTGACTTTACTTTCAGTCATTCTAACAACATTGAGCAATTACTTTTGCATGAAATTACCCGAACTTCTTCCCCTTGAGATTTTGCATTCTTGGTACTATAGATTTTCCTTCCCAAATGAACTGAACAATGAGCAAGTATATAATTGTACAAGAACAATGTTTTCTCTGTGGGCTCCATTGCTGAATGAGTAGTTTCTCATATCAAAATATAAATGAGAGGAAAATGAAATGGTAACATGCAGGAAATGAACAAACTGCCCTAATCACAATCAAATGAATTGATTTTTACATAAGGCAAGACTGTCCAGCCCGTCATGACCTTAGCATATCCTGTAGCATGTTAAAACCAGTGAGGTACTAAATGTTAGCCTGGATTATATTTACAAATCCTGAGGTGAGGATTAAACTTAAACCTTCTTACACAAAGACAAGGGGCTGACTTTTGCCAGCCTTCTGGAGATGGGCCCAGATGTCAGGGGCTTGTGAAAGGACAAAGGAAGGTAATGTGTTGGGATGCCAGACATCTTTCCACCAGCAGTGAGATGATAAAGAATAGTCCTCCCACCAGGAGGCCAACTAAACCGCTCAAATGGTAAATTCGGAGCGGCCTCTCACCAAGGCTGCCACTTTCCCAGTGGCAGTAGGTACTTCAGCAATTTGAAGACTACATAGTGAATTTTGGTTGTTTCCCTATGGACTCAGGAGGAAAAAGTGGGCAGTGCCTACCTATTCGCGCACTCACTAGCCGATCAACGGGCTCCATGGCCACACCTGACTGGCAAGAATGCCATTTTCCCTTGTCCTTGTCCAAATTGTTGTCGGGGTCTTCCTGATGCCTCCTTGACATCTTTTGGGGGGGATGGGGGGATGCGATGGTATGATGATGTGGTGGGCAGGCAGGCAGCATCCCTTCGTGGAACCCTCTTTTTTCAAACATAGTCCCAGCAGTAGCCATGATTCCTGGGGGCCCTGTTGAGAGTGCTGGCTCTTTAATTGTTAATAACTCCTGCACTTGGGCCAGCCATCACTTAAAGCTACAGCAATGCAGGCCATTGTAAAGTGAAACCAGGGATCTTGCAAACACCTAGGGTGGAGTCAACTCTGCTTTTCAGCTTGTCAGACTAGGATTGTGATCAAGTGAATGGATTTGCCTCATTACTATTGCAGGTCTCTCAATAAATGTAATTCATTTGCTGTGTAAAGAAGCCACACATTTCATAGTGTTCACTTATACAGAGGCCAAAGACCCCACAAAGATCCCCCGTGAAGATCCCAAAGAAAATGGATGGAGATCATAACAGAGTTGAAATAACAAATAAGACTGTTCTCAGATATAAAACTGAAGCAGATCGGAGACAATTGTTAATATCAGATAGTCAGAACTCAAAGGTATTTCTATCTTTAACCATCTATGTTTGAAGCTCTGGCACAATTTTGCCAGCTCTCTCTTGTGATACCTACAGTCTCGGTCAACAGCCTCGACCCATACTCCACATTAACAGCCCAAGGCTTCTCTCCACAGTTTCTTGGGCTTATTTAATTGAATTTTTTACTCACTATTTCTGCAATAGCATCACAAACACTGCAAAAGATAGAGGACAAAATATTCTAGGAAGAAAGCATAGTCATGTCTGAGCAGTGCATTTCGCCGCCACTGGGGCCTATTCTGACATTCAGTTGTATTATAGTTGATCTCCCATGTAACTCCATAGCCATTGGCCCATGTCCCTTAATACCTTTGAACACCAAAACTCTCTTAATGTCATGTGATGTGAAGGGAGAGAAATGCAGATGGAAATAAAAGTGTTTCTTAATTTCATTGCAGGAATGTTGGCTCTAATTTTCAGGCTATGCCCCCAATTCTACACTACGCAACCCAATTTAAATAGGTTCTACGTGGTCTGCATTATCAGTTTCTCTCAATATCTCAAAGATTTAAATTGAGTCACCTCATCCTTCTGCATTTCAATTTATGTAGAAGGTAACTGGTGGCACAGTGGTTAGCACTGCTGCCTCACAGCGCCAGAGACCCGGGTTCAATTCCCGCCTCAGGTGACTGACAGTGTGGAGTTTGCACATTCTCCCCGTGTCTGCGTGGGTTTCCTCCGGGTGCTCCGGTTTCCTCCCACAGTCCAAAGATGTGCAGGTTAGGTGAATTGGGCAGGCTAAATTGCCCGTAGTGTTAGGTAAGGGGTAAATGTAGGGGTATGGGTGGGTTGCGCTTCGGTGGGTCGGTGTGGACTTGTTGGGCCGAAGGGCCTGTTTCCACACTGTAATCTAATCTAATCTAATCTAATCTAAACTCTAGTTTTTGTAATCGCACCTCACTATTTAACTCTACACTCCAGCTACAATTCTGGTAAATCTACATTGTATTCCCTCCAGGCTTAATATATCCCTAATCACAAAGTGAAAAGGGGTGGCGTAAGTGATAAAACTGATGGTAAGGAAGAGGCAGAGAGGAAATAAAAGATGGACACAAGAAAGAGAAGCATTGGGACTGGAGGAAAGGGAAACAGCAAATAATATAATACCATAACACATTCTAAATGATGATTGAGGAAAACATGAAATTACAAAAAAGTTAATCTTTCGGAGAGAAGCTGTTCCTTGGTTTGAAAATATGGATTTTCAAAGGGGTTTGGGTAATGTGTCATGTAATAGATGAAATTACTCACGCCAAAAAATGTCAAGTTTGAGGACAAGTGACATAATGGATTTTAATAATAAACAGAAAATATGGAAATGCACTGCTGGGTCTGCAGCCAATATGGAGAGAAAAATAAGCATAGTTAATGTTTCACTGTTCATTCACTCTTCATGGATGTTGCCAAAACTGCTGAGTATGATTTCTTTTTATTTAAGATTCCCAGTGTCTGCGGTATTTTGTTTTGGTAAAATGCTCTGTTGGTTGGTCTCAAGACAGAGAACAGAGATTGGGTTTAAAGGGTAACTATTCAGAATAGCAGAAGGTAGAATGGGGTATTCTAAAAGGATCAGTGCTGAGACAACTGCCATTGACATTTAATATGAATGATTTAGTCTTTGAAATCAAATCCCAAATTTGCAAATTTTATTGTCACATCAAATTTAATGAATACTCAATACTAAGAAATTCTACAACAAATTTGGCATGAATAAATGTACCGAATAGGCAAATAATTGGAAAATGAAGTTCAACACAGATGAATGTGAGGAAATATGTTTTAATAGGAAGAATAGAAAACTCATTATTATTGAAAGGCACAAGTTAGGGTAAGGTCGAGGACTAAAAGAATCTCAGACGAGAAATGGACTGATCACAAAAAGTCACACTACAAGTTAACAAGATCATTTTAAAAAAATTAGCAAGCCATGCACTGGATTTTATTTCTGGAGCAATAGAATTGAAAAGTAGGGGAGTGAAGCTGAACCTGTAATGCTTATTGGTTGGACCACACTTGGGATATTGTGTGCATTTCTGGTTACTGTATTATAAGTAAGGAATAGAAACACTGTTGAGACTACAGAGAGGATTAAAGTGATTAAAACAGAAATGCATCTGTGCTCTTTCAACAGAACTTATTTACCAACATATCACTCAAAAAAGCCATTGACACTTACACTTTGTCTCTCTATCATGGCAGTCTAGAGTTCCATTGGTGTCTGAACCTATATTCATCAACTGATCAACTTAGCAGCGTGTGCGATTGTGCTCAATTTCAAAGACACCACAAATACTGAAATCGATGACATTTTGTGGATCCCCCTGGGATCAGCTGTTGCTAGCATCTTCATTGGCTTCCTTGAGAACCGTGTCATTGATGGAAAAACTACTAACCTCCTGTCCTTCAGGTATTTCTGATATATAGATGACACATTTGTGATGTTTCAATCCACAGCTGCATCAAGAATTTTTTTCCAGTTTATTAAACACAATCAGGAGCTCAAAGTTACCACTGAAATGGAGCAATCAAACAAACTCCCTTTCCTTGATGTATTGACTGAGAAATCTGCCAATGTGTTTTTCTATCTACTGAAAGATTAGAAGCTTGGCTTCCTACAGTTCCAAGCACTGCCACTTCAATCTTATTGACAATCTCATGAATAGGGTCTGATCCATCTTCTCACTGTATTAGCTTGATGCTGAGAGAGAGAGAGAGCATGTCTAAACTATCCTGCTCAATAATGGCTGTCCCAATCACATCATCACTTGGTGTATGTTGTGAAAACTCATAGAGGGGCCCATGTCTACCATATTTGGCCCTGAACAGGACCCAATGTACTTCAAATACTTGGAAAAAGGAAGGAATCTCAAAACTTGAATGACATGTGAAGCTGGTTCTTTCACACTGCCACTTTGCAGTAAATCCTCAAGTGAGTCTCCACTAATGGGATGCTGCTGCTAAGTCAAAAAGATATTTTGTAAGACCATATAAATGAATAATGTGATATATAAGTTTCTGCATCAATTGTTTGCAAGATCTGTAGACTGCATGTCCCAGCAATGGGTGGGGCAATATCAAACAACATGTCCAATTAAACATTTGTAGAGGACAGCATGTTGACCATACTTAATCAGCCCATGCTTACGAGCTTCAGAACAGTGTGTCCACCATGTGAACATCATTATTAAACAATCCAGATTAAGAATTACATTAGAAACCAGTGTAAGATTGGATGGGTTTAAATTAATTCAGCATGGAGAATGGGGACCTAAATTGTCATTCGAGTATAGAGAAGGTTGAGAGGAGGGAGGACTAAAATATGATTTTGGGGTCGCGAGAGGGCACTGGCAAGCAAAACATTGGCTTGAAGTGTGTCTATTTCAACACCAGGAGAGTACAGAATAAGGTGGGTGAACTTGCAGCATGTGTCGGTACCTGGGATTTCGATGTTGTGGCCATTTCAGAGACATGGGTAGAACAGGGACAGGAATGGTTGTTATAGGTTCTGGGATTTAGATATTTTAGCAAGAACAGAGAAGAGGATGAAAGAGGTGGGGGTGTGGCATTGTTGGTCAACAACAGTATTATAGCTGCAGAAAGGATGCTTAAGGACTTGTCAACTGAGGTAGTATGGCTGAGATTTGAAACAGGAAAGGAGAGGTCACCCTGTCGGGAGTTTTCTATAGGCCTCTGAATAGTTCCAGAGATTTAGAGGAAAGGATAGCAAAGATGATTCTCAATAGGAGCGAGAGTCACAGGGTAGTTGTCATGGGGGACTTCAACTTCACAAATATTGACTGAGAATACTAAAGTTCAAGTACTTTAGTTTTTGTCCATTGTGTGCAGGAGGGTTTTCTGACACTATATGTAGACAGGCCAACAAGGGGCGAGGCCACATTAGATTTGGTACTGGGTAATGAACCCGGCCAGGTGTTAGATTTGGAGGTATGTGAACACTTTGATGATCATGACCACAATTCAGTTATGTTTACTTTAGCGATGGAAAGGGATAAGTATACACCAGAGGGCAAGAGCTACAGCTGGGGAAAGGCAGTTATGATGCGATTGGACACGATTTAAGATGCATAGGTTGGGGAAGGAAACTACAGGGAATGGGCACAATAGAAATGTGTAATTTATTCAAGGAACAGCTCCTGTGTGTCCTTGATAAGTATGTACCTGTCAGACAGGAAGGAAGTTGTCGAGCGCAGGAGCCATGGTTTACTAAGGAAGTTGAATCTCTTGTCAAGGGGAAGAAGGAGACTTATGTTCGGATGAGATGTGAAGGCTCGGTTAGGGTGATTAAGAGTTACAAGGTAGCCAGAAAAGACTTAGAGAGTAAAGCGAGCAAAGAGGGTACATGAGAAGTTGTTGGCCGATAGGATCAGGGAAAACCCTAAAGCTTTCTATAGGTATATGAGGAATTAAACAATGACTAGAGTGAGATTAGGGCCAATCAAAGACAGTAGTGGGAAGTTGTGCATAGAGTCAGAAGAGATCGGGGAAGCGCTAAATGAATATTTTTTGTCAGTTTTGCACACTGGAAAAAGACAATATTGTCAAGGAGAATACTGAGAAACAGGCTACAAGAGTCGTTGGGATTGAGGTTCACAAGGAGGAGGTGTTAGATATTCTGGAAAGTGTGAAAATACATAAATTCCTTGGGCTGGATGGGATTTATCCTAGGATTCTCTGGGAAACAAGGGAGGAGATTGCCGAGCCTTTAGCTTTGATCTTTATGTCGTTATTGTCAATAGGAATAGTACCACAAGACTGGGAGATAGCAAATGTTGTTCCCTCGTTCAAGAAGGGGAGTAGAGACAACCCTGCTAATTATAGTGAGCCTTACTTCGGTTGTCAGTAAAGTGTTGGAAAAGGTTATAAGAAATAGGATTTATAATCACCCTGATAGGAAGAAGTTGATTAGGGATAGTCAACATGGTTTTGTGAAGGGTAGGTCGTGCCTCACAAACCTTATGAGTTCTTTGAAAAGGTGACCAAACAGGTGAATGAGGATAAAGCCATTGATGTGTATGTAGATTTCAGCAAGGCATTTGATAAGGTTTCCCATGGTAGGCTACTGTACAAAATACGGAGGCAGAAGATTGAGGGTGACTTAGAGGTTGGGATCAGAATTGGCTAGCTGAAACAAGACAGAGGGAGGTGGTTAATGAGAAATGTTCATCCTGGAGTTCTTTTACTAATGATGTACTGCAAGGATCTGCGATTTGTCGTTTTTATAAACGACCTGGATAGAGGATGGGTTGGTAAATTTGCGGACGACACTAAGGTCAGTACAGTTGTGGATAGTGCTGAAGGATGTTATAAGTTACAGAGGGACATAGATCAGCTGCAGAGCAGGGCTGAGAGGTGGCAAATGGAGTTTAATGCAGATAAGTATGAGATGATTCACTTTGGAAGGATTAATAGGAATGCAGAGTACTGGGTGAATGGTAAGACTCTAGATAGTGTAGTTGAGCAGAGAGATCTCAGTGTCCATGTACATAGATTCCTCAAAGTTGCCACCCAGATTGATGGGCTGTTAAGAAGATAATCAGAGGGTTAGATCGGGTGGACAGTGAGAGCATTTTCCCAACGATGGTGATGGCTAGCACGAGGGGGCATAGCTTCAAATTGAGGGGTGATAGATATAGGACAGATATTAGAGGTAGTTTCTTTACTCAGAGAGTAGTAGGGGTGTGGAATGCACTGCCTGCAACAGTTGTAGACTTGCCAACTTTATGTGCATTTAAATGGTAATTGGATACGCATATGGACAAAAATGGAATAATGTTGGTTAGATGGGCTTCAGATTGGTATCACAGGGCGGCACAACTTCCAGGGCCGAAAGGCCTGTACTGCGTTGTAATGTTCTATAGATCCATAGAGTGATAGAGATGTACAGCACAGACCCTTCGGTCTAACTCGTCCAGGCCGACCAGATATCCCAGCCCAAACTAGGTCCACCTGCCAGCACCCAGCCCATATCGCTCCAAACCCTTCCTATTCATATACCCATCCAGATGCCTTTTAAATGTTGCAATTGTACCAGCCTCCACCACATCCTCTGGCAGCTTATTCCATACACATACCATTCTCTGCGTGAAAAGTTTCCCTTTAGGTCTCATTTATATCTTTCTATTTTTACCCTAAACCTATGCCCTCTAGTTCGGTACATCCCCACTCCAGGGAAAAGACTTTGTCTATTTACCCTATCCATGGCCCTCATGATTTTATAAACCTCTATAAGGTCACCCTTCAGCCTCCGAGGCTCCAGGAAAAACTGCCCCAGCCTGTTCAGCCTCTTATGATTATCAGCATCTTCAGTGTGATGCACTTGCATGTGCTAGCAATTGCATTTATCAATTCACAAGACACTGTGATATATTGGCAAAAGAAATTTATATATACATCACACATTTTTAATGGGGAGAAAAAGAAGGGGGTCATTAAAATTGTCGATTTCTGCTGCATTCCAATAGCAAAATGTTGGACCATTCATAGTCTACCAGCCTGCTCTGAGAACCAAGATTGACAGTTAACTGTTCCTGCTGCATCTCCATGACGATAATTCCCCAACCATCAGCACCCTTTTCTCATGCCACATGAATTGATGTCTGTTTTTTTCCAAGACTATATGTTGCACCCTGGTCCTGATGAGTGCAAGACAGCCTTGTCTCCTTTTAACAACTTTGAAATGCATTGGTATACATTTCATGAAATAGGTGAGAACCTGCATCGCTTTCCTCTTGAAAAAAGCCTGAGGGGTGACCAAATCAAACCTTTAAATATCTAATGATCTTTGATGATTGTCGGGGGGGGGGGTGTAGATCACTTTTCCTTTTTTGGGTGGGGGAGGAAGAACATAACTGGAGTCCTCAATATAAGATAGACATCAAGAAATCCAAAGGAGCATTTAGCGTAAAGTCCTGCACCAAAGAGAGGTGAGAACTTAGAACTAAATACAACAGACAGTGGTTGGAGCAAGTACCACAAATACATTTAAGGGGAAATGAAGCAACCTATCAGGGAAAAGGGAATAAAGGGTTAAGGTTTTAAATTTGGATGAGGGCTCGCTTTGAGCATAATCCCAATGATGGACTGGTTCCCCTATGGCTATAAAAGGAAGTAAAATGGCAAACATGGAAAGAGGGAAAAGCTGAAGAGCAGGAAAACAAGCAAAGGAGGTAAAATGTAAATGAATTCCAGAGAGGTGGCTTCAAGAGGTATTCTTTTTTGTGAAGAAAGGCTGAGACAGAGATGCTGATGGCTCTACTCAGAGCCAATAAAGTAAACAGTTTGTGAGGCCTTACATTTTTTTTTGAAAAGTTAGAACAATAGAAGCAGCCTGAATGGGTGGGGCAAGCTTCCAGAGTACTAAGATTTTTAATTTTAGACTTTCAGTAGCAGTTGCTAGGATCTTGGGCACAATGCCCGGTACTTGTTTTTAAAAATAAGATGTTAGATTAGACTCCCAACAGTATGGAAACAGGCCATTCAGCCTAACAAGTCCACACTGAACCCCCTGAAGAGTAACCCACCCAGACCAATTCTCCTAACCTTATATTTACTCCAGGCTAATGTACCTAACACTACAGGCAATTTAGCATGGCCTATTCACCTGACCTGTACATCTCTGGATTGTGGGTGGAAATCCACACAGACATGGGGAGAATGTGCAAGCTCCACACAGACAGTTGCACGAGACTGGAATCAAACCCAGGTCCCTGGCGCTGTGAGGCAGCAGTGGTAGCCACCATGCCACCCACAAGTTAGGGCCTAGGCTATGTTCTTACTAGATTTTGAGGGGATTTGATCTGGTCCCTAACAGGTGCCAAGAGAAAAGATTTGCTCTGGATGCTACACGGAACTAAACCATGTCCTTATGAGTGCAGGTGTTATACTTAGCTACAAGTATAGCTATTCTATTTAGACCATTGTGCTATAACTTATGATTTGTAAAAAGGATGCCTTTGTGAGACATAAACAAAAGTCAGAAAGGGGAACACATTTTTGAGAGAAGTTAGGAACCAGGAGACATTTATGAAACGTGGGAAGGATAGGGACTGAGTGAAATAAATCTGCACCGCAGAGTTTGAGAAAACGAACAAGGTAGCAGGACTAACGCAAAGGATTGGGAAGTGGCTGATAAGGAGACAAGAAGTTACAGTAAAAACTTCAACATTGCTCCTTTAAATGGAGCAGTGCCAAAAAGGCTAGCAAATATTGATTTATTTTCTTTGCATGTGACAAAGGCTGAGGGAATTGATGCTGAACAAGACCACCATCAGCTGCTTTCTCTCTACCTCACATGCTGGGGAAACATCATGTTACTCTAAGGTCATTCTATCTCTCATTCATGACAACAAATTGATTATTTATACATGTCCAATTATACATTTTGTACAGTATTAAAACATCTAATGCTTTAAACCTTAATCTGCTGCAAAGATTGTTATTATGTCCCCTGAAACTATCTGCGGATGAATTATGCAACATCTGTCAGGCATTCTTACCTGAAGTTGAGAATTAAATGAAAAAAATTGCGTAATATGTCAATTTTGACAATAATTACACCATTACAGCTACGCTGCAAGGAATTCACAGAGTGCAAGAAATGATTGTCTGGATCCTGCCATGAAGAATTGTGATTGATTTACGGTAGACAAATACATTACAAATCATTAGGAAATGTAGGTCATTCAGCACATTCCTCTATTGAAACTATGTTAGATTTATGTGCATAATATTTTTTAGATTACAAAGCTTTTGTATCAGTATAATAAAGCGATTTTGCAAGTTTGGTTCCAGTATTTTATAAGAGTTTACATTAGCACTTGAAGAGGTTTTAGAAGTTACAAATGCCACTTTCACAAACAACAATGCTCCTAGCTGTGTAAAGAGCTGCTGAAACTCGAGTTCTCTGAAGTAAGAGTTTGTGGACAGTGAGATAACCTCAAGCAAACATATTTGCAACAGATGTCTCTTGTAACTCATTGAGTTGGAGTGGATGTTGAAGGCACTGCAACGTGCCAGGGACAGAGTATCTGGACAATGTGCTGAAGGCTTCTTGGAAAGGTATCGAAAGAGTATAACCTCTGGCCTAACTGATAGTGTACAACATGAAGAGAATCCAGGCAAGATAAAGAATGTAAATTGTCAAAAACTGAACCAATCCAACCAGCACACTGCACATGCTGATTGTAATGATAAAGACAAGTATTTTTGTTGGACAGCTAGAATAACCTTGGCACCTCAGAGTGAAGGAACGCCGGAAAAGACCAATTGATTCATTAGGCTTGTCTCTTCCTGGCATGGTAGAAGATAGTATCCCCTTCATTCTTCCCTTGCACCTTTGTACTCTCACACACAATCACATTGTCTCTTGGAGGATGCATGCGTACTACTTAGGTAACTCTTCAGATTTGTTCAAAGGCAAGAGAAAGCACTATCTTGACATTGCTAAGCAAGTCAGTCATCTATCACGTGTCTCAGGTTTGTTCAACTCTCTAGATCCTTCTTATTCCTTATTATGGGATGGATATTATTGAGCTGGAAAGAGTTTGGAAAAGATTCACCAGGATGTTGCTAGGAATGGAGTTGGGGGAGAGGCTGGAAAAGCTGGGACTATTTTTACTGGAGCATAGAAGGTTGAGCGGTGACCTTACAGAGGTTTATAAAATCATGAGAAGCATGCATAAGGTGAATGGCAGGTGTCTTTTCCCTAGGGTGGAGGATTTCAAGTTTCAGCGACATTTTTTAATGAGAGGATAAGGATTTAAAAAAAGACATGAGGGGCTATTTCTTTACATAGAGAGTGGTTTGTGTGTGGAATGAACTACCAGAGGAAGTGGTGGATGCAGATACAGTTTAAAAGACATTTGGATAAGTACATGAATAAGAAATGTTTGTAGGGATATGGGCTAAACACAGGCAGGTGGCACTAATTTAGTTTGGGATTATGGTCGGCATGGACTGGTTGGATGGAAGGGTCTGTTTCCACGCTGTAAGTCTCTATGACTCTACTCCTAGGCTTTATTATTTTTGGGGAATCTCTTAATTCTCTAACAAACACATTCCATTTTTTCAAATCTCCACATTCCCAGTATCTCAAAGTGAATCAGAACAATCTCTCCTGAAGGACTGAATTTTTCCAAGGTTTGACTTGGTTTAAAGTTTGAAGAGTTTTACCAAAGGGATTGTCTCCTTGAGCTCTGGCAAGCTGTCACAGAACTCAATGTTGCTCACCACATTAAGGATGCATCCCAGCTCTCGCACGACCTTGAGATCAGCAGTATCAGAGGTCCTCGTCCATGCCAGGACCTTTAGCATTCACACTGTGGTTGTGCCCAGCTTTATATAAAGACAGACCAGTGCACTGGTTCAGATATACTAGGAAAGAATAGCCCTTCACAGGTCCCCTGCATGAGGGGTATGATTGTTGAAGCAGATTCACTTGCGGGTTTATGGACCTGCAAGTCCTGGTGGATGAGATGCCCGACAATGGAGACGAGGGCAATCCTCTTTCCTCAAAACCAGTAGAAGGCACCCGGCCTTACAAGTCTGCTCGGAGGTTGCCACCTGGGTCAGTGTGAGGTTAACAATCCAGAGGTATACCCAGACATATAGGATGAAAGTTACTGACCCACTGTGCTCTACAAAGACAAGTACCACTACTTTCCATCTGCTCTCTCAAACTCACGCATCTCTACTACTGCACAAACCCTCCACTAGGGCTCACTGCTGCTTGCAGCATCTCCCTCAATAGCATCAACCACGTCACTCGCCCAGACTGCTAACTCTATCTACCCTCCGTGCTTCCCGTTCACTTGGGCACCTCACCATCTTTCACCATCTGCAACAGTATTAACAACTGTGCCACCCACTTACACCTCACTCGGTCCCTGCCCTTGTTTCGTTCCTGGGCAAAACATAGCAGAGCGGGCAAAGACATGTGCTGGTAGTGTCCAACATCTGTCTACTCACCAGCCAGGAATGACATTGGGTAAATGCACAAACAGAAATAGGATCAGCAGGGAGGTTTGTTAGGGGCACTCAGAAGACTTGACTGAAGGTCAGAGGAGGCCACAAATGCCATCACTTTGTGGCATTAACTTCTATTGTATGACACAAAAAGTGAAGAAAGAACAAACTGAATAGATGTATTTGCATTTGAGAATAAACGGGGCCTTGCTTGCTTTTCTCCCGTCAACAAGTTTAAAGTCAATCAATGGATGACTTCACCCAAATCAGTTCCATCGGATGTGGGTAGTATTTAAGTCCTTTCTGTCCGGTTGCAAGCTGAAGATTTTGTACTCTATTATGGTTAAAGTGATTTTTTTTCTGCTGCAAAAATATACTTTATTCATTTAAAAAAAACTTTATGTTCCTTGTGTTGGAGTTCTGTACAGTGTTTGCGCATAAAGTAAAGCAAACATTGGAAATGGGCATTCCCTGCATAATGCAAAGCCAAAGGCATTTTCTACTTCTGCAAGACACTATTCATGTACATTTTGAGGCAAAAGAAGGGTCTGATAACTAAACAGCCGCTCAGAGTACTTTGGTAGAAAGAAATGACGGTGGTCATTCCCCACTGCACCGTGGCAGCAGCTGCCTTATGCATTAGTGCATCCCTCAGCACATAGTCGTAGACCTTGGAAAGTGCCAGACTCTGGATAAGCTGGGAGAAAGTGAGGCTGGCAGATGCTGGAGATCAGAGCTGAAAAATGTGTTGCTGGAAAAGCGCAGCAGGTCAGGCAGCATCCAAGGAGCAGGAGAATCGACGTTTCGGGCATAAGCCCTTCTTCAGGAATGAATCTGGATGAGCTGACCAAGGCCCTCGAATCCATACTCTCGACTTATGAAGGATGGGCCTGGGCTCATTGCTGCGGAACGCTCTAACTAATTCGACTCGTCTGTATCAATTGCCCTTGTGAAGACATTTGTGAAAGGAAACACCTTTGACCACATGTCCATCAAGCAGTGATTAGCATGGAGCATCCTCGGGACACTGTGGGAAAAGGAGAGGGTGGGCTGAGCAGACTGTGGAAGCCATTTGACAGAGTACCTCATCACCAGTATTTTCCAACAGCACCACGGCATCACTTGTCTAGTGGTGAGAAGGGCACTGCCCGTCAGATCCTTCATGTGTGCCTGAACTCTCTCTGCCACTGCATGCTGCCCTCAAGTGGCTGCATGGGTGAACAGACTGTCATTCACCTATTTCTAGAATGTGTCCTTGCAAAGACGGTCTGGCGAGAAACAAAATGGTTTTTGTTGAGGTTTGACCTGAGCAGATCCATTATGTAGAATTCTGTGCTCTAAGGTCTGTTCCCCAGGACATACTTTTTTTTAATTTCAAAAACATACTTTATTCATAAAATATTTTGATGATCTGTACAATTGGTCATGCCATATATACATAAACATTCCATTTCTTTGCATACAGAGATCAGAATTAATCATTTGTATATATAGGTCTGTACGTTTACCATCCATATATCCATATGTTTAGCTGTTCCCCATGACACCTTTTTTTAATTTCAAAAATATACTTTATTCATAAAGTATTTTGATGGTCTGTACAGTTAGTCATGCCATACATACGTAAACATTCCATTTCTTTGCATACAGAGATCAGAATTTATCATTTGTATATACAGGACTGTACGTTTATCAATCATATATCCATATATTTAGCAGAGGTGTCAGCAGAGCCCAAATGACTGCGGGGGGCCCCTGTTCTTCTTAGGCAGGCAGATGTTACACTGTGGTCTTTCCCCACCGCGCCTTGGCGGCAGCTGCCCCAAGCTCCAGCGCGTCCCTCAACACATAGTCCTGGACCTTGGAATGTGCCAGTCTGCAAAACTCGGTCAGGGTCAACTCCTTCAGCTGGAAGATCAACAGGTTTTGGACCGCCCAGAGAGCGTCCTTCACTGAGTTGATGATCCTCCAGGCGCAGTTGATGTTCGTCTCGGTGTGCGTCCCGGGGAACAGACCGTAGAGCACAGAGTCCCGCGTCACGGCGCTGCTCGGGATGAACCTCGACAAACACCACTGCATTCCTCTCCAGACTTCTTCTGCATAGGCACATTCCAGAAGGAGGTGTGTGACAGTCTCATCCCCCCCCGCAGCCGCTTCGAGGGCAGCGTGTGGTGTGGCTGAGAGTCCGGCGTGCATAAAGGGTCTGACAGGCAGGGCCTTTCTCACCACCAGCCAAACTATGTCTTGGTGCTTTTTGGAAAGTTCTGGCGATGAGGCATTCTGCCAAATGGCTTTGACAGTCTGCTCAGGGAACCGCTCAATAGGATCCGCCCTCTCCTTTTCCTGAAGGGTCTCAAGGACACTACGTGCTGACCACTTCCTGATGGACTTGTGGTCAAAGGTGTTTTTCTTCACAAACTTCTCCACGAAGGACAGGTGATACGGAATGGTCCAACTACTCGGAGCGTTCCGCGGCAGCGAGGCCAGGCCCATCCTTCGCAACACCGGGGACAGGTAGAACCTCAGTACGTAGTGACACTTTGCGTACCGGGGATCCACACACAGCTTGATGCAGCCACACACAAAGGTGGCCATCAGGGTGAGGGTGGCATTGGGTGTATATTTTCCCCCGTTACCCAGATCTTTATATATTGTGTCCCTTTGGACCCGATCCATCTTTGATCTCCATATAAATTGGAAGATGGCCCGGGTGACTGCAGTGGCACAGATTCTGGGAACAGGCCAGACCTGTGCCACATATAACAGCAATGACAGTGCCTCACACCTGATGACCAGGTTTTTTCCCGCGATGGAGAGCAACCGTAGCTTCCAGGACACACAATGAGACAAATGTCTAATATACCCAGAGGTCCATTGACTCAGTTGAAGTGATGTTACTCCTGATCAACAGATGTCTTCACCCAGTAAGATCTGAGGGGCCTAATTCTTACTATTGACTCTTGAAGAGCTTCTCATCACTCACAAGTGGAGCACCCTCTCTCAAGCAGAAAAAAACTTACGCTCCATTCTGGATGAGCTGACAGCCATTTTCCATTTCCATTACAAATTTGCAATTCAGAAGAGGGTGGAAAGCAACACAGGTCACACTGCCCAGAGGGAGTTTCAGGTTCAGCCTGGTCATTTCGATACCTTCCCAAATCTACGTGTTTCTTGCACTCTCTGTCAACCCCACTAAGTTCAACTAAACCTTTGAGCTATCTTTATTTGAGCACAGATAAAACCTTTCAGAATGTTCTGAATCCGAGAGGGAAATGTATTTTTTTCCCAATTCTGTACAACTGAGATTTTCTGCAGGCTGATATCTGATCAATGTTACAGCCATTATAGAGAAGCATGAGAAACATCAGTGTCCTTGTGACAAGATATTTAGGCCTTGATCTTAACTGGATGGGATTTCTTAGCTGACAAACCTTAGTTTCCTGATGGGCAAGGATCTAGATAACAGAGACTGCAGCTCAGAGCAGTTTCCTTGCTGCTGGGGTAGAAATCCCCAGGGTTTAGGTGTAGTTATGTCAGAGATGTTAATCCTGGACAATTCAGATTCCAGAGTAAATCTTGGCTTGTTGGATCCTCACTTTGTAACTGTTATGAAGGACGGGTCTGACCTCATTGCCATGGAACCCAAGAAGTTGGACCTTCTTACCCGTCCCTCATGGAAAAAGTTGGAAAAGAAAACACCGTGACCACAAGGCTATCAGGCAGTTGTCAGCATGTAGTGTCCTTGAGACCCTGTTGTGGAGGTCAGTTACTGAATGCATTCCCAAGAGGCTGCTTTTGTACTTTTATAAAATAAAATGTTCATTCAAGATGTTGATCCTGGACAACTTTAAATGTTGTGTTTATTCATACAACATGCCAAAATATAAATACAAGGAAATGGAGCCACAACCTCACACACACAGGCACATGCACACAAGTAATGATAGATTCTGGAGAAAGAGCATGTCATAGAGTCATAGTCATAGAGATGTACAGCACGGAAACAGACCATTCAGTCCAACTCGTCCATGCTGACCAGATATCCCAACCTAATCTCATCCCACCTGCCAGCACCTGGCCCATATCCCCCCAAACCCTTCCTATTCACATACCCATCCAAATGTCTTTTAATTGCTGTAATTGTAATTGTATCAGCCTCCACCACTGATGAAAAGTAGTGGACCTAGCTCCGATCCTTGTGGCATTCCACTGGTCACAGGCCTCCAGTCTGAAAAACAACCCTCCAACACCATCCTCTGTCTTCTACTTTTGAGCCAGTTCTGTATCCAACTGGCTAGTTCTCCCTGTATTCAATGAGAGCTAACCTTGCTAATCAGTCTCCCATGGGGAACCTTGTCGAACGCCTTATTGAAGTTCATATAGATCACATCTACCGCTCTGCCCAATTCAATCCTCTTTGTTACTTCTTCAAAAAACTCAATCAAGTTTGTAAGACTTGATTTTCCATGCACAAAGCCATATTGACTATCCCTAATCAGTCCTTGCCTTTCCAAATACATGGAAATCCTGTTCCTCAGTATTCCCTTCAACAACTTGCACATTACCAACATCAGGCTCACCGGTCTATAATTCCCTTAAGGCTTGTCCTTACCACCCTTCTTAAGCAGTCCCACCAGGGTAGCCAACCTCCTGTCTTCTGGCACCTCACCTGTAACTATTGATAATACAAGTATCTCAGCAAGGGGCCCAGCAATCACTTCCCTAGCTTTCCACAGAGTTCTCGGGTACACCTGATCAGGTCCTGAGGACTGATCCACTTTTATGTGTTTCAAGACATCCAGCACTTCCTCCTCTGTCATATGGACATTTTCCAACATGTCATCATCTATTTCCCTACAGTCTTTATCTTCCATGTCCTTCTCCATGATAAACACTGATGCAAAATACTCGTTTAGTATCTTCCCCATCTCCTGCAGCTCCACACAAAGGCAGCCTTGCCTATATTTGAGAGGAGAAAGTGAGGTCTGCAGATGCTGGAGATCAAAGTTGAAACTTTATTGCTGGAACAGCACAGCAGGTCAGGCAGCATCCAGGGAACAGGAGATTCGACGTTTCGGGCACAGGCCCTTCTTCAGGAATGAGCAGAGAGTGTTCAGCAGGAGAAGATTGAGTGTCCTTGATAATTATGTACCGGTCAGGCAGGTAGGAAAGGGTCGTGCGAGGGAGCCGTGGTTTAATAAGGAATTGGAATCCCTTGTTAAATGGAAGAGGGCGGCCTATCTCAAGATGAGACGTGAAGGTTCAATTGGGGCGATTGAGAGTTATAGGGTAGCCAGGAAGGACCTGAAGAGAGAGCTAAAAGCAGCAAGGAGGGGACATGAAAGGTCCTTAGTAGATAGGATTAGGGAAAACCCTAAGGCTTTCTATAGGTATGTTAGGAATAAAAGAATGACTAGGGTAGGAATAGGTCCAGTCAAGGATAGTAGGGGGAAGTTGCGTGTGGAGGCGGAAGAGATTGGGGAGACACTGAATGAATACTTTTCTTCAGTATTCACTCAGGAACAGGGCATTGTTGTCGATGAGAATACTGAGGCACAAATAAGTAGAATGGATGGCTTTGAGGTATGTAGAGAAGAGGTGTTGGAAATCCTGGAAAAGGTGAAAATAGATAAGTCCCCTGGGCCTGATGGCATTTATCCTAGGATTCTCTGGGAAGCAAGGGAGGAGATTGCAGAGCCATTGGCCTTGATTTTTATGTCCTCTTTGTCTACAGGAGTAGTCCCAGAAGACTGGAGGATAGCAAATGTGGTTCCCTTGTTCAAAAAGGGGAGTAGGGATAGCCCTAGTAACTATAGGCCAGTGAGTCTCACTTCTGTTGTGGGCAAAGTCTTAGAGAGAATTGTAAGGGATAGGATTTATGCACATCTAGATAGGAATAATGTGATCAAGGATAGTCAGCATGGTTTTGTGAAGGGCAAGTCGTGCCTCACAAACCTTATTGAATTCTTTGAAAAGGTGACGAAGGAGGTTGATGAGGGGAAAGCGGTAGATGTGGTATATATGGATTTTAGTAAGGCGTTTGATAAGGTTCCCCATGGTAGGCTACTGCAGAAAATACGGAGATATGGCATTGAGGGTGAGTTGGAGGTTTGGATTAGGAATTGGCTGGATGGAAGAAGACAGAGGGTAGTAGTTGATGGCAAAGTTTCTTCATGGAGTGCCGTCACTAGCGGTGTTCCGCAAGGATCTGTTTTGGGACCATTGCTGTTTGTCATTTTTATAAATGACCTGGAAGAGGGGTTAGAAGGTTGGGTGAGCAAGTTTGCGGATGACACGAAAGTCGGAGGAGTTGTTGACAGTGAGGAAGCATGTGGCAGGTTACAGCAGGATATAGAGAAGCTGCAGAGCTGGGCAGAAAGGTGGCAGATGGAATTCAATGTAGCTAAGTGCGAGGTGATTCATTTTGGGAAGAATAACAAAAAGATGGGGTACTGGGCTAATGGTCGGATACTTGGTAGTGTGGATGAGCAGAGGGATCTTGGTGTCCATGTACACAGATCTCTGAAAGTTGCCACCCAGGTAAATAGTGCGGTGAGGAAGGCATATGGCGTACTGGCTTTTATTGGTAGAGGAATTGAGTTCCGGAGTCCTGAGGTCATGATGCAGTTGTATAAGACTCTGGTACGGCCGCATCTGGAATATTGTGTGCAGTTTTGGTCGCCATACTATAGGAAGGATGTGGAGGCATTGGAACGGGTGCAGAGGAGGTTTACCAGGATGTTGCCTGGTATGGAAGGAAAATCGTATGAGGAAAGACTGAGGCACTTGGGGCTGTTTTCACTAGAGAAAAGAAGGTTTAGGGGTGACTTGATTGAGGTGTACAAGATGATTAGGGGGTTAGATAGGGTCGACAGTATGAACCTTTTCCCGCGTATTGAGTCGGGTATTACAAGGGGGCATAGCTTTAAATTAAGGGGGAGTAGATATAGGACTGATGTTAGGGGTAGGTTCTTCACTCAGCGAGTCGTTAGTTCATGGAATGCCCTGCCAGTAACAGTGGTGGACTCTCCCTCTTTATGGGCATTTAAGAGGGCATTGGATAGGTATATGGAGGATAGTGGGTTAGTGTAGTTTAGGTGGGCTTGGATCGGCGCAACATCGAGGGCCCAAGGGCCTGTACTGCGCTGTATTCTTCTATGTTCTATGTTCTATGTTCTAAGATAAAAGGTAGGTAGGAGGGACTTGGAGGAGGGGCGTTGGAAATGTGATAGGTGGAAAGAGGTCAAGGTGAGGGTGATAGGTCGGAGTAGGATGGAGGCGGAGAGGTCAAGAAGAAGACTGCAGGTCAGGAAGGCGGTGCCGGGCTGGAGGGATTCGGCTGAGACAAGGTGGGGGGAGGGGGGATGAAGAAACTGGTGAAGTCCAAGTTCATCCCCTGCGGTTGGAGGGTTCCCAGTCGGAAGATAAGACGCTCCTCCTCCGACCGTCGCGTTGTTGTGGTTTGGCGGTGGATGAGTCCAATGACCTGCATATCCTCGGTGGAGTGGGAGGGGGAGTTGAAATGCTGTGTTACAGGGTGGTTGGGTTGGTTCGTCCGGGTGGCCCAGAGGTGCTCTCTGAATCGCTCCGCAAGTAGGTGGCCTGTCTCCCCAATATAGAGGAGGCCACACCGGCTGCAGCGGATGCAGTAGATGATGTGGGTGGACTCATCCACCGCCAAACCACAACAACGCGACGGTCGGAGGAGGAGCGTCTTATCTTCCGACTGGGAACCCTCCAACCACAGGGGATGAACTTGGACTTCACCAGTTTCTTCATCCCCCCTCCCCCCACCTTGTCTCAGCCGAATCCCTCCAGCCCGGCACCGCCTTCCTGACCTGCAGTCTTCTTCTTGACCTCTCCGCCTCCATCCTACTCCGACCTATCACCCTCACCTTGACCTCTTTCCACCTATCACATTTCCAACGCCCCTCCTCCAAGTCCCTCCTCCCTACCTTTTATCTTCTCCTGCTGAACACTCTCTGCTCATTCCTGAAGAAGGGCCTGTGCCCGAAACGTCGAATCTCCTGTTCCCTGGATGCTGCCTGACCTGCTGTGCTGTTCCAGCAATAAAGTTTCAACTATATTTGAGAGGTCCTATTCTCTCCCTACCCTTTTGTCCTTAATGTATTTGTCAAAACCCTTTGGATTCTCTTTAACTCTATTTGCCAAAGCTATCTCCTGTCCTCTTTTTGCCCTCCTGATTTCCCTCTTAAGTATACTCCTACTGCCTTTATACTCTTCTAAGGATTCACTCGATCTATCCTGTCTGTACCTGACACATGCTTTCTTCTTTTCTTAACCAAACCTCAATTTCTTTAGTCAACCTGCATTCCCTACACCTAGCAGCCTTTCCTTTCACCCTAACAGGAATATACTGTCTCTGGACTCACGTTATCTCATTTCTGAAGTCTTCCCATTTTCCAGCCGTCCCTTTACCTGCGAACATCTGCCCCCAATCAGCTTTTGAAAGTTCTTGCCTAATACCATCAAAATTAGCCTTTCTCCAATTTAGAGCTTCAACTTTTCAATCTGGTCTGTCCGTTCCCATCTCTATTTTAAAACTAATAGAATTATGTTTGTTGGCCCCAAAGTGCTCCCCCACTGACACCTCAGTCACCTGCCCTGCCTTATTTCCCAAAACTAGGTCAAGTTTTGCACCTTCTCTAGTAGGTACATTCACATACTGAATCAGAAAATTGTCTTGTACACACTTAATAAATTCCTCTCCATCTAAACCCTTAACACTATGGCAGTCCCAGTCTATGTTTAGAAAGTTAAAATCCCCTACCATTACCAACCTATTATTCTTACAGATAACTGAGATCTCCTTACAAATTTGTTTTTAAATTTCCCTCTGACTGTTAGGGGGTCTATAATACAATCCCAATAAGGTGATCATCCCTTTCTTATTTCTCAGTTCAACCTAAATAACTTGTGTTTGGGATGTTCACAGAATTCACATAAATCAAACTTCCAATATAAAATTAATGTATCTATTATGTACTTATGTTAAAAACTTAAATCTAAACCAATTTAAAATGTAACTGTATCTTGAACTAAAAACATTATACCTCAAAGCATTTTCACATTTGTTAATCTAAGTGTACATTAGCCCGAGTCATAAAAACAACAGGGGGGATCCAAGATGGCGGCGAACAGAAAGGCCTGCCCTGCTGAGCTCTGCACAACAACTCAGGCAAAGTGATGCTTTTACCCTCCCCACCTAAATTATTTCAGGAAAGTTTGATAATTAAATATTGGTCGAATTGTTATAAACCTTTTTTCGCAAGGAAAGATGACTAAAAGTAAGGGTTCGAGTAAATCCCAAAACACAGGATATTCCCTGGCAGCATCAGATATGCCCATAACTATGACTGTGACTGCAACCACTGCTACAGCCTCTTCTGCAACTCAGCTGGAATCACTTACCCAACAGACCTGGTGAAACTCCAGGAAATGATCAAGGCGTCGATTGAGGAGTGTTGCACCAGGTTGGAACCAATCTCGATCATGCTGCACACGCACGAGCAGGAGCTGGAAGGGCTCGGAAAGCAAATGGAGGAGGTCGAATGGCAGACTGCCACATTCAAGGCCATAATTGAGTCCTTGATGGATGGGCTCCAGGCCCTTGAGGAGCAGGTCCGGGCCTTAACAGAGCAGGTTGACGACCTCAAAAACAGAGGTAGGAGAAAGAATATCCAGGTCGCCGGGCTGCCGGAGGAAGAGGAAGGTGAGCAGCCAGTAAATTCTTTTGAAGACCTGCTACTGCGATTCATTGGTTTGGAGACCAAGGCGAGCTGGGTGAAGGTCAACAGAGTTCATTGGATTGTGGTGTGCAAGTCAGACCAGCGACCCTGCCTAGTCCTAGTGCAATTCCAATGCTACAGGGACAAGCAGAGAGTTATGGAAGCTTCCAGAATGCAGAGGAAGGATCCACAGACTTTGATTTACAAAGGTTCCAAGATAATGTTCTTCCAGGACTTTTCTGCGGCCATGATCTGTAAAAGGATGTCCTTTAATGAGATGAAGAGAAGACTGAGGGACATCAGTATTCAGTATTCTGTCAGGTACCCGGCTGTGCTTCGTTTTACTCATGATGGGTCTGTACGCTGATTTGATTCTACAGAAAAGTTTAAAAACTTTCTGGACACTTTAAAATAGACTGGATGGTCTGAAGAATATGGACAATAATGTTTTCTCTTTTGCTTTTGTAATTCTCTCCTTTTCTTAAAGAAAGTGTTGTAGGACTTTTTCCGCTGTTAATTGGGGTTAATGTATCATTGGGGATGTGTAGAATGCTCACTTTTAACTTCTTTGTTAATATTACCTTTTCTTTCCTTTTGCTTGAGATTGGGATGTGGCTCAAGCTGGAAAGAGTTATGGAGGTGTGTGGAAGGTGTGTAAACACTCCCTGTGGGCAGGGGGTAGAGTCCCCCATTCTGTGCCTTTTGTATTTTGTATTTGGTTTAGTTTTTTGGTTTTTTTGTGGACGTAGTTTTGAATGTTCTGTTAGTTTGTTAGATGAAGTAGTTTTAGTGTACATAGTTTTTAGGCGCCATGAGTCTGTCTTCGTTTATACTCAGCAATTTGTATATCGAATTATTCCTCCCGGGAGTTCTCGGTTATTGTAGAGGGTCATGACTGATTCTGGTCTCAAATGGTGTATCTGGAATATTAAATGGAGTCGCTCACCGGTCAAGAGGAAGAAGGTACTTTCAAGTCTTAAAAAGGAGAGGCTTGATATTGCCCTATTGCAGGAAACTCACCTTGACGATAAGGAGCATCTGAAACTACAGCAGGGTGGGTTTGATTGGGTGTTTTTGTTGACCTTCAGTACTAAGAGCAGGGGAGTAGCCACCCTTGTTCAGAAGAATCTCCCATTGAATTTACTGGATCATATTAAAGATGAATGTGGGTGGTTCGTAATTCTTAAAGCCTCAATATACGGTAAAGAGTATGGTATTTTGAATGTTTATTGTCCCCAGGTGCACCCCTTAAATTCCTGATAAATGCATTCTCCAAATTAATTGCCCTTGCATTGCGGCATATTATTAAAGGGGGAGATTTTACATGTCTTTACAGTGGATAGAATACCCAAAGGCCCCCCAAAACTTTCTCTTCAATCTAAGTAACTGGTTGATTTTTGTGTGGAATTGGGGCAGATGGATGTTTGGCGGCATCTCTACCCTGCGGGTAGGGATTTCACATTTTTTTCTAATCTGCACAAGTGTCCCTAGGATTGATCCTTTCCTTGCCCCCACGATTTTTTTCAATTCGGTGATGTCCTGCACAATTGGGAATATCACCATTTCTGATCATGCAGCAGTATATTTAATGGTCAATATTAAGAGCAATGTAACAGGTTCATGGCAATGGTGAATGGATCCCTTTATTCTCACAAACAGTAAGTGCATTGAGTATTTCTCTAATGAGTTTAAAGCATTCTTGGTCATTAGTGCAGATACAGCTAGTGACCCATCTATTCTCTGGGAGACTGCAAAGGCTTATGCTTTTGTCTCTTACTCTGCCAGTCAGCAGTGGCAGAAGGGAGAGAGCAGATCTGCTCGAGGCATGGTTGAGGGCAGCCGAGACGGCAGATGTTGATAGGCCATCGGTGGCTAAGTGGTCACAGCTCTTTGGTTCATTTCGAATTCCATGCTCATACAGACAACAAGGAAGGAACTTTCCTTTACAAAACAAATTTGAGCACGGCGATAGGCCGGGCAAATATCTGGCACATCTGGCTAGGAAAAAGAACGCCCCTCCCCCAATTTATTACCTCAATCAGGGGCGGGACTGGAACTCTTATTCGTGATTCTAAGAAGATCATGCTGCATTTTGGAGATTTCACTCCAAATTTTACCAGTCGGGAGGCTGTGATGACAGATGGGCTAAGATGGAGTCCTTTTTTTAGGAAACAGGATCTTCCAGGAGTGACCTCCGAACAGGCGTCTCTCCTTAATGCCCCTTTGACAGGGCAGGAGGTACAGGGGGCTGTGAAGCAGCTTCACAGTGGAAAGGTGCCCAGCAGTGACTTTGACAAAGAATTGTTAAATATATTGTCAGGGCCAATGCTGGACATGTAACAATTACTTGTACAGTCATAATTGTCTCCCGCCATCCATGAGAGAGACTAATATCTCTGTTATCCTTAGGAAACAGAAGATGCCGGAGGACTGTGCTTCCAATAGGCCCACCTCGCTTCTAAATTCTGATTTTAAACTTTTGTCCATGACTCTCGCATTAAGCCTGGAAACGGTGTTGCCTTCCATTGTCAAAGAGGACCAGATGGGTTTTATAAAGGACCGCAGATCCTCCAACAATGTTACGAGGTTGCTTAATATGTTCGAAGCGTGTCAGCAGTGATCGGCTCAGGGATTAGTGATCTCTTTAGATGCAGAGAAGGTATTTGATCGGGTTGAGTGGCCACATCTTTTTTACGCCCTGGAACGGTTTGGCCTCGGAGAAGTCTTTATCAGGTGGGTAAGGGTCCTCTGGTCGCAGTTCTCACCAATGGTGTAAGGTCCAGTAATTTTAGTATCTGTAGGGGCAGTCAGCAAGATTGTCCCCTCTCACCTTTACACTTTACGTTGGTGATTGAGCCGCAGGCAGAGGCTATCCGTAGGGATCCTAACATAGCTGCCCCAGAAGTGGGATCAAAGGCACATAAGATCACATCATATGGCATTCTTATCTGTCTGTTGAACCCACTAGTTCTGTATCACATTTGATACAATGTATTAATTTATTTGGTTCCTTTTTGGGCTATAAGATTAAATTTTCAAAATTGGTGGCTATGCCTATGGGGGGATTTGGGGAATATCTGATATTGACGGCGAGTCACCATTTCCCTTTAAGTGGTCACAGGTGTGGGGGGTGGGGGGGTGGGTGTGAGTTTCTTTATTTAGGTATTTTTGTCACTCCTGTCTTCAATCAATTATTTAAGGCAAATTTTACCCACTTGACAAGATTAAGCAAGATCTTCAAAGATGGGAGGCTCTTCCAATACCCTGGTTAGGCCGAGTAGCCCTTATTAAAATGACTGTCCTTCCTCGTTTGCTATACCCTATGCGAATGCTTCCCTTGATTTTTCCTAGGCCGATATTTAGAAGACTTAATGGCTGGTTTAGTCTTTTATCTGGCACCACAGGCGGCCCCTTATTAAGCTCACCAAATTGCAATTGCCCCAAGGGCTGTGGAGAGTGGACCTCCCAGATATTAGAAGATATCAATTAAGCTCCTTTTTATCTTTTGTGAGGGATTGTGAGGACCCAGCGTCCATATGGCTAGATATTGATGATTTCCAGACAAAGACTGTTGTTCTTAGATAAAATGAGAACAGTTGCAAAATACTGTCACAATCCAATTGTCTTGGATATAGGTTTGCTCACTGAGCTGGAAGGTCCATTTCCAGACATTTCATCACCCTACTAGGTAACATCTTCAGTGGGCCTCAGGTGAAGCATTGTTGAAAATTCCTGCTTTCTATTTATATCTTTGGGTTTCTTTGGGTTGGTGATGTCATTTCCTGTGGTGAAGTCACTTCCTGTTCCTTTTCTCAGGGGGTTGTAGATAGGGTCTAACTCGATGTGTTTGTTGATAGAATTCTGGTTAGAATGCCATGCTTCTAGGAATTCTCATGCATGTCTTTGTTTGGTTTGTCCTAGGATGGATGTATTATCCCAGTCAAAGTGGTGTCTTTCCTCATCCGCATGTAAGGATACTAGTGAGAGACGGTCATGTCTTTTTGTGGCTAGTTGGTGTTTATGTATCCTGGTGGCTATATAGAAAGAGAGAGAGAGAGAGATAGAGAGTAGTGTTGTTGATGGTCTATTGTTGTAATTTTGTAATTTTTTAAAAATAAATCTTTTCTCAATTTTTTTTAAAACAAGCAACAGATTATTCTGGGCATATGGAAGTGTTTTACAACTAAATAAAATATAATTTAATTCCTTACTTGCTTAATGAAATCAAAATTATTATCTATTGGAAAATAACCCATTCCTGTAGTATAACCAGTCTTAACTCTATTCAAGAAGATTAACGCAATTAAGAAATTGAGTGGCCTGAGTCCCATGTTTACCTAAAGTTGTAGAATTGGAAAAATACCACTGAAGGTGTTATTGCCCTTTGCAAAGCTCTGCCTTTGTGAATGACACACAGTTAAAGTCATTACTTTGGAATGCTTTCATTTTCATTCCATAAAGCAAGTTGAATCTCTGAAACTCAGGCAACACAGAGTTTGGTCCCAATCACCTGAAATGTATAAATGTGGTATTTTCAGAACCATACACCAAATTTGAATTAAAATAAACAATGTATTGTTAATGCTGTACAGAAGGTGCAGTCATGAAAAACTAATTCATTACAGGAAGTTACATGATTGTGTCAGGGAAGGCCAATGGAAATATGCTGAACAGACGGAGCGGCCAATTGAAATGAAGCAGAAGGTTTTAATGAAACAATGGCAGTTATGATCTGATCATTTACTCGAAGCTGCCAGGTAGCATAAGATTTGCTTTATTATCAACTGGTACAAATAGCCAACTTTTGTATTTCATCATTACTGAGGTAATAAGTTAAGTGTAAGATTTGCTTGTCCAAGACCAAGTTGCACATCTGCAAATTGTCAGTTATTGATGACGTCTATTATCAAGACTGTTCAAAGGATTTGCTCCAAATCGCCATTGACAAGTGAGACTAATTTGCTTAAACTACTGAAAATAAAACTTATCTCTTAAGTAAAAGTGAAATAAAAAGAAGTGAATATGAAATATCAATAAATCTCCCAATGCAATTTGCCTCCTTTGGTTTCATTTTTATCTGATATTTTCATGGAAATAAAGAGAATCATCAATAAGGTTGTGCCATTTCCCTGAAGGTTTAAATTTCTTTCAGGTGACAAGCCACACCAAGATGGAAACATGGGTTGGGTGATTTGGCCCCTTCCCTTTGTTCTGGCCTGAACTCCATTAATCTCTTTATTCCCTGTCCCTCTCTTGATGCCATTGCCCACCGCAAATTTTGATATTAAACTTGACAATTTGGAAAGATACAGCATCCACATCCCTCACAGAGAAGGCAAGAGAGAGTTTCAGATTTTTATTGTTCGTTTGTGCGACAAAATGCTGATTTGTTTCATCTCTAAGTGACTTATCTTTAATTTAAAAATTCAGAGGCATTTAAGGTACAGAAAAAGGGCCACAGGAGGTTCACGAGAATGGTCCCAGGAATGAAAAGCTCAACATTTCAGGCATGTTTGAGGACTCTACTCGATGGAGTTTGGAAGGAATGGTGGGGGTGGTGGGATCTAATTGAAACTTACAGATTGTAGGTGATATAAAGATAGGGAGAGGTAGCATTGAGGAGGCGGGGGGTCTGCAGAAGGATTTGGACAAGTTAGGAGAGTAGGCAAAGAAGTGGCAGATGGAAAACAATGTGAGAAAGTGTGAGGTCATGCACTTTGGTAAGAAGAACAGAGGCATAGACTATTTTCTAAATGGGGAGAAAATTCAGAAGTCTTAAGTGCAAAGAGACTTTTGGGGGTTGGGGGTGGAGGCGGGGAGTTCTAGTCCAGGATTCTCTCAAAGTAAACTTGCAGGTTGAGTCAGTAGTTAGGAAGACAATTGCAATGATGACATTTATTTCAGGAGGACTTGAATATAAAGGCAGGGATGTACTTTTGAGGCTCTGTAGGGCTCTGATCAGGCCACATTTGGAGTATAGTGTGCAGTTTTGGGCCCCATGTCTCAGAAAGGATGTACTGGCCCTGGAGTGTGAACAGGGGAGGTTCACGAGAATGGTCTCAGAAATGAAAATCTTAATATATGAGGAACGTTTGAGGACTCTGGATCAATACTCAATGGAGTTGCAAAGAATGAGGGGGGATCTAAGTGAAACATACAGAATATTGAATGAAGTAGATGTTGGAAAGATGTTTCCATTAGTAGGAGATACTAGGACTCAAGGGCACAGCCTTAGAGTAAAGGTAATACCCTCTAGAATAGAGATAAGGAGAAAACCTCTTCATCCAGAGAGTAGTGTATCTATGGAATTCATTGCCATAGAAGGCTGTGGTGGCCAGGTCATTGAATAAATTTAAGACCCGAGATTTTTGATTGACAAGGGGATCAAAGGTTATGGGGAGGAAATGTGAGAATGTGTTTGAGAAATGTATCAACCATGATTGAATGGCAGAGCAGACTTGATGGGTTGAATGGCCTAATTTCTGCTCCTACGTCTTATGGTCTTATGGAAAAGGCCTATTGACCTATCAAGTTCATACGAGAAGAGAATACTCTTGTTCTACATTTCCCATTGAAGGAATTTTACTGCATTTGTGCTGTTGAATCACATTATCACTTTAAACCCCTCAAATAATATCTCAACATTAACCTGTTCTCAGAATACCATGGTCCCTGTTTTATTTTGAATATGTGCAGTACCGACTCCAAAATCAATCAATGTTTTTCGTTGTGGTACCTGGAACTGAACATTACTCAAGAAGGAGTTTGATCAAGACAGTAAGCAACGGGAGGAACACTGCCTTTCTCTGTTGTCTGTGTCTTCACTCTCATCAAATCCTATTCCTTATTGCTCATCTACATTAGCTCCCAATCAAGCAATATCTAAATCTTAAAATTCTCATCCTTTTTTCAAATACCTTCATGGCTTTGTTCCTCCCTATTACTGGGTTCAGGCCCCAGCTAGTCTAGAGATGTGCATTGGCATAGCTGAATAAATTGATTAAAAATATTTATAATCTCCGTCCAGATTTCTGTACTCCTCTTATTCTGGTCTCTTGCGTATTCCCAGTAATTATTCTACTGGCAGTGATACATTCAGTTTCCCTAATCCCAAACTCTGAAATTCTCCTCCACACATCTCTTCCTCTTTTCTTTCCTCCTCTAATAGCCTCTTAAAACTTTCCTCTTCTCAGGTCATCTCACCTTATTTCCTTGTAAAATTTCTCCTTATTTGATTCAGAATGATACTTCGTTTTTTAATACTGCTGTGATGGGTCCTGAGGCATTTAATTAAGTTCTAGGCACCTTATAAATAAGGCACCATTGTTGTATTCCAGCCTCACTTAAAGAAAAAGTAAAAACAATGACTGCAGATGCTGGAAACCAGAGTCTAGATTAGAGTGGTGCTGGAAAAGCACAGCAGTTCAGGCAGCATCCGAGGAGCAGGAAAATTAACATTTCAGGCAAAATCCCTTCATGAGGAATACAGGCAAGGAGCCTGCAGAGTGGAGAGATTAATGAGAGGAGGGTGGGGGTGGGGAGAAAGTAGCATAGAGTACAATAGGTGAGTGGGGGAGGGGATAAAGGTGATAGGTCAGGGGAGAGGGTGGAGTGGATAGGTGGAAAAGAAGATAGGCAGGTAGGACAAGTCATGGGGACAGTGCTGAGCTGGAAGTTTGGAACAGGGGTGAGGTGGGGGAAGGGGAAATGAGGAAACTGTTGAAGTCCACATTGATGCCCTGGGGTTGAAGTGTTCTGAGGCGGAAGATGAGACGTTCTTCCTCCAGGCATCTGGTGGTGAGGGAGCGGCGGTGGAGGAGGCCAGGACCTCCATGTCCTCGGCAGAGTGGGAGGGGGAGTTGAAATGTTGGGCCACAGGGTGGTGGGGTTGATTGGTGTGGATGTCCCAGAGATGTTCCCTAAATCGCTCTGCTAGGAGGCGTCCAGTCTCCCCAATGTACAGGATACCACATCGGGAGCAACGGATACAATAAATGATTTTGGTGGATGTGCAGGTAAAACTTTGATGGATATGGAAGGCTACTTCAGGGCCTTGGATGGAGGTGAGGGAGAAGGTGTGGGCTCAGGTTTTGCAATTCCTGCGGTGGCAGGGGAAGGTGCCAGGATGGGAGGGTGGGTTGTAGGGGGATATGGACCTGACCAGGTAGTCACAGAGGGAATGGTCGTTGCAGAAGGAAGAAAGGGGTGGGGAGGGAAATATATTCCTGGTGGTGGGGTCCGTTTGGAGGTGGCTTAAATGTCAGTGGATAATTTGGTTTATGCGAAGGTTGGTAGAGTGGAAGATGAGCACCGGGGCGTTCTGTCCTTGTTACGGTTGGAGGGGTGGAGTCTGAGGGGGAGGTACGGGATATGGACAAGATGCGTTGGAGGGCATCTTTAACCACGTGGGAAGGGAAATTGTTCGGTGGTGGAACTAGTCTTCCTGGGAGCAGATACGGCGGAGGCGGTGGAATTGGGAATATGGGATAGCATTTTTGCGGAAGGTAGGGTGGGAAGAGGTGGATTTGTAAAAAATGTCGGTCACCATTAATGGAGATGGAGAGGTCCAGGAATGGGAGGGAGGTGTCAGAGATGGTCCAGGTAAATTTAAGGTCAGGGTGGAATGTGTTGGTGAAGTTAATGAATTGCTCAACCTCCTCACGGGAGCACGAGGTGGCGCCAATGCAGTCATCAATGTAGTGGAGGAAGAGGTGGGGAGTGGTGCCGGTGTAATTACGGAAGATCAACTGTTCTACGTATCCAACAAAGAGACAGGCATAGCTGGGACCCATAGGGGTGCCCATGGCTACCCCTTTGGTCTGGAGGAAGTGTGAGGATTCGAAGGAGAAGAAAAGACTTACTTAAGAAAAGACTGACATTCCATGACTGATGTGCACCCAAAACTCAACGTTCCTCCAAGGTTCTGGTATCCTCACCATTTAGAAAAGAATTTGCGTTGGAATCAATGATTTAACAATAACATTCCCAAAGTGATTCACTTCAAGATTCCCAACATTGAACTCCATTTGCCCAGGTCTTGCTCACTGAGTTAATCTGTCTATTTCTCTTTATAACTTTCTCCTTCCATTGGTACTACTTAGGGTGCTGTCCATCAACAAACTTGATCATAAGATTCTCGATTTCTTCATCCAAGTTATTAATAAATATGCTGAAAAGTTATGCCCCAATACAGTTCCCAGGGGCATATGATATGTTCCATCCAACCAATGTATGTTCATTTTAATCCAGACTCTGTCTTATATCTCTCAATTAAGTTGTAACCTTTAACCCAAAGTAGTCTCCAACTCAATGCACTTTCATTTTTACTCATAGCCTTTTACATAGCTTTGCAGTACTATATCAATGGTATTGTTGAAGTTCATTCAGATAATGTCCATAACTGTATCTTTAGGTACAATGTGCCTTCCTCAAAACAGCCCAGTAGATTAGTCAGACATAATCATTTGAGATCAATTCTTCTTTGCTCAGAAAGACCGATTCTGGTCATTTTCCCAGAGCTGACTGATCTGTTGTTGCCTCCATTTTCTCTCATCCCCATCTTAGAAGATAGTGGGCTGGATTTAGTTCCAATGACATGGGTGACCCCATCACTTGAAGAGTTGGTGGGAACCTAGTCTGCGACTGAGGGGGAGGCCTGATATGATCATGTTTTGTTCAGGCATGTAACTTATTAGCGTTGGTCCTCCCATCCAATTAAGACACATGGAAGATAGAAATCCCATTCCTGAGAACTACCATTAAATGGCAGCTCTCCAGTGCTGGCAATGCCACAAAAAGCAATGGCTGCCACTGGTAGTGCACTGAGGCCCAGCCCCAGGATCAATGCACTTTGAATCCCGGGTGTGGGGTTCAAGAGGACGGGTTTGGAACTTTTGATCGTGCATAGAATGAGGAAGAATGATGGAACCTCCAATAAGGTCATAGGCAAACTTTACAGAGCCTGCTGAGCAACCTTCAGGAAGCACAAGAAAGACACGTGAATTTCACAAAATCCCTGAGGAGTCACAGAATTCCCGTATGCTCAGAAACTGTTGGTTTAGAGTGGCTAAGTAATGAGCCAATTGGATTCCAAAAACAACGTGTGAGATCCCTACATAGGGCCCTTTTTATCTCCAATACAATTTGGATAGGTTTTAGTCCACTCCCACAACACCCACTAAAACCAATAATTTCTCAATGGCACAATTGCCAAACCATGAGAGCTATGGCAGACTGTGGCTAAAGTACCTGCTTCATATGGATTACATAAATGGAGTCATGCAAGTTATTAACAGTAGTCTCATTTTTCTCTGAACTGTTCAAGCTGGTAATTGATAGCAGCATTAGAGGGGACTTAAGGAAAAATAATTATCTGGCAGATGGTAATGGGTGTCTGGAGTTTATTTCCCAGCTTACTGGTTGGGATGGAAACCTTCAATGCATTTGAACAGAACATGGATCTGCACCCAAAGTCTTTAACCAGCTGCTAGAAAGTGAGATTCGAATGGTTATTCACCATGCACAAACATGAACAGAATTTGCTCTATAACCTTTTTATGGTTGTGTGGTTTTGGGTGTATTTCTTAATAGTCTGTTGATGATTCGGTATATTTTTGAAAAATGTTAGCACCTATCAAGAGAAATTGTCTTTGTTCATAAAATCGTAATGTACAAAAGCATTTTATAAAGGCGAAGATTTGTCAAGAGAGAAAGTAATTGTATCCTTGAAGCCTGTGATGGCAGTACAAAGGCAGTTCAATACTTGGGTGAAGACATTGTCAACAAATTCCTGTGGTGTGCATTTGGTTTTGTCACCGTGTTTTTAAAGTTGCTATTGGTTAAAGGAATCCTACTCAACTCCTAACATCTAAAGAGGAAACAAATTGATTTCCTGTGAAGAAAATGTTTAAATTAGAAAATAATGTGTGAAATTTGTTTTATATTTTTTTAATTAATTCATGGAATCTAGGCACTGCTGGCTGGACCAGCACTTTTTTCCCATCTGCTGCCTCACAGCGCCAAGACCCGGGTTCAATTCCCGCCTGAGGCAACTGTCTGTGGAGTTTGCACATTCTCCCCGTGTCTGCGTGGGTTTCCTCCGGGTGCTCTGGTTTCCTCCCACAGCCCAAAAATGTGCAGGTTAGGTGAATTGGCCAAGCTAAATTGCCCATAGTGCTAGGTGAAGGGGTAAATGTAGGGGAATGGGTCTGGGTGGGTTGCTCTTTGGAGGGTCAGTGTGGACTTGTTGGGCCGAAGGGCCTGTTTCCACACTTTAAGTAATCTAATCTAATCTAATATTTCATGGGAACCAATTTCCCTTGACAAGATGCTGGTGAGCTGCCATCTTGAATCTCTGCAGTTCACTTGGTCCTGTTAGGATTTTGACCTAGTGACACTGAATGGTGAATGGCTTGCAGGGGACTTTACATGTGATGATGTTCCCATGTATTAGCTGCTCTTGTCCTTCTAGATGGCGGTTTTCGTGGGTTTGGAAGGTGCCGTCCAAAAGAGGTTTGCTGAATTGCTGCAATGCATCTTGTAGATGGTACACACTACTTTGTCCTGGATGATGTCAAGGTTCTTTAGAGTGTTAGAGCTGCACCCATCCAGGTCAATGGGGAATATTCTATCGCACTCTTAAGCAATGTTCCCTCTGAGCTGCACAGAGATTCCATGCACACCGAATGGTGTGTAGAAATACTGATTTTTGATTCTCAAAGTGATAGCTGTGCACAAACCCTCAGCGTTCCACACAGCGACAGGAAAGTTACAGGGAATGTTGCTTCTAACTTGTGTCTTTTAAGTGGTAGACAGGCTCTGGGGAGTCAGAATTCACTCAGGATTTCTAATCTCTGTCCTACTGTTGTAGCCACAGTACTTAATTGGTAGTGCAGTTCAATTTGCAGTCAATGTTAACTCCAAGGATGTGGACGGTGGCAGATTCAGCAATGGTAATGCCACTGAAGGTCAAGAGAAGATGGTTAGATTATCTCATTGAAAATAACCTTTGCTTGACACTTGTATGTCAAAAATGTTCCTGGTTACTTGTCAACCAAAGCCTGGATGTTATACAGATCTTGTTGCATTTGGACATGGACTGCTTCAGTACATGAAGAGTTGTGAATGGTTCTGAACATTGTGCAAGCATCAGTGAACATTACCACTTCTAACCTTATGGAGGTAAGATTATTGATGATGCTGCTGAAGCTGGTTGGGCCTAGGACAAAACCCTGAGGAACTCCTGCAGAGATATTCTGCAGCTGAGATAACTGACCTCCAACAACTGTAACTATCTTCCTTTGTACGACATATGACTCCAATCAATGAAGAATTCCCCCCATTCCTATTGACTAGTTTTACTTGAGCTGTTGGACACAACAAATGCAGCCTTGAAATTATACCTGCATGTACAACAAATATTTAATATCGGCTGAGGTTTAGCACTCTCAATTCAATTTTAAAGCCAAATATTTCATGCCAAAATTTCAGCCTGAACAATCCATCTGTTTATATGGGTCCAAAATGGTTAATATATTGAGTCGAATGAGAACCATTAATGCAATTAATGTCACACAGACACAAAGTCAGTCTGAGATAGTCAGTGCCAAGACATAGAAGTTTCCTAGCATGAAAAGCTGCACCATAATGTATATTCACAAATATTTACATCCATTCAACAAACTTCTTATTGTTGCTCTTGAGATCTCTACTTGTTAGGCCAAAGAGAGAGATTTCTCCAGCCCACCATGGTGGGAACAATGGCAACTCAGCTGATCTTTGACTAAATGCAACATGTTGAAAACATAGCTGACAACAAACTTGAGAAATAAAGTTCACAACAGAACAAAACAAGGACAATCAGGCCTGAAGCAGAAATGCAGAAGAAGGAACTCCAAGGTATACTATAACACATGAGGCTGTGTTCTGAAAGATGGCTCCTTTCTACAATTGCAAGCAGAGTAGACCATGTAATTATTTGGCAAGGAGCTAATGAAGCATCAAATGTACTTGATAAAATTTTAAAAGCTTTTAATAGTAATTTCAATCTCAGAAGTAATAACCCTCTGGAAATAGTGCAATTCAATCAACAATTCCAGAATCATGATGAATAAATGGATGATTTTACTAGTGAGCTCTACACACTAGTTGATAATCAGAATATGGAGTTTGAGGACTGAATGGGTCACAAATGACCACAAACAGCTCTCAGAATATTGAATGCGTTTTTTCCAACTTATGGAATTCCAGATAAAGTTGTTTCTGACAAATGATCACAATTTACAAATTACTTCAAATACTTTGCAGATAGTAGTGGCTTAAAACATGTGACAAGTTCATCAAGATACGCATCATCTAATACTGACGTTAAACAAAGAATCAACTCAGTTTTGAAAAAGAAGTAAGATTTTCAAACAGATTCACGCGATTACAACTTGGACTAGCACTTTGCAAATTGTTGATCGAAGAAATCTCAACTCCGTATTCTACATAAACAATTATTTGCAAGATTGTTGAATAAGGCAGTTAGTACCTGGAAGAGTGAACTGACATCACAAGGTAAACTCAGCATGTCAGAATATAAAGTCCTGTCCCTGGAAGGAGCTAAGCAGAGCTGCACAAGTTCTTCATGCATTCGTTAATGTCCTAACTAGTATTTCAGTTATTAACTTAAGATGAAAAGCAAAGAGAAGATTTTAAAATGCTATATCAAACAAAGGAGAATTTTAATAACTGTTCATGATGCTTGGAAAAGTGCATAAATCTCTTTACTATTTAAATAAATTTGAAAATAACACAATGAACTAATGAGTACGGTAAAATAAAATTTAAAAGTTAATTAAAATATGCACTTCTGAAAAATAATTTTTTATTGTTTAACTGAAATTAGCATTTTAAGACAGCAGAACAACACTTTTTTTTTCAATGTAAAACATTGCAACCAAACTTGAAGATGCAGAAAGAACCCAGTTTTTCCACTGTGCTAAAAAGTGTGAAAATTACAGACGTTTGTAAGAGACACCAAAACTCAGGACCATAAATAATAACTTGTTATCTTTACCGAAATAGTAGTAAAAATGTGCAACTCTGTGAACCACAAGAGGTGGTCAAGGTTAAAAGTGTAGATACATAAAGTGTTAGCCCTAGGGAACAGAGGAAGTGCTTTAGTGATCCCCTTCAGACCTCACTGGTGAAGTGCGATATTCCCACAGATACCTGAGGAATCACTGGCCCAAGACTGTCCAAAGTGGAGGAAGAATATCCGGGAAGGCATTGAGCACCTCAAGACTTGCCATCAGGAAAAAGTGAAAGCTAGGCAAAAACAGTGAAAGGAATGCACTGTGGCATCAACACCTTACCCACTCCTTCCCACAACCACCTTGTGCCCCAAGTGTAACAGAGCCCTCGGAAGGTGCATCGATCTGTACAGCCACCTACAGACTCCCTGAGAGTAGACGAGAGTCATCCTCTTTTGCGAACACTGCCAATGATGACGCAAGGTAGATCCACGAGGATGAAAATAACAGGATAGGTTAATAAAGTTTGAGGAAGAAGGGTTAGTCGTAGCTCATGGAATAGTATTGCCACTGTTAACCAGTTGGGCACAATGACTTGTTTCTGCGCTGTGCATTCCACGTGAATAGAATTTGCAAATTCCTGCTTGGATTCCAAGCACGGCAGCAGTTCAGTACATGTTGAAATTTGTCTTTGTTCCATGAGAACGTTGGTAGCCCCTCAGAGCTATCCTCTGAAATCACTCCGACAGCTGTTAGACTGAGAAAAAAGATAATGAATACCAATCTTTATTGCCTCCAGATTTGTTTTGCTCTCCGAATAAAAGACCTTAGGTATTTCCCCAAGGCTTCTTATGCAGTTCAGAAAACAACTGCTCAATTAAATATAATCTTAACTTTAAAGTACTACTTCAATGTTATTAGGTTCCAGTTAGCAAATGACATGAACAAACCATATTCAAACACCCTCAGCCATTGATACAAAGAACAAAATGACAGTCCCATGTTCACAAGTCACATTGCCTGTGATTGTTCCTCACTCTGATTAGGCTGTGATTATGCAACATTGTATGTACCTCCAAGATCAGCTGGTTTCCAGTCTCATGGACAGTGGTGAATATAACTGTGTCACACTCAACTTAACTGCTCTTTGAAATGGATGAAAAATTCACCCGCTTTTCAGAAATGGACACTGATGGCTGACTATTCATTGAGTCAGTGACTTTCCTTGGAAGTGTAAACATAACAGCTCAGGCTTGATTCCAGGAATCCCAACAGCATTCCTGATACCATAATTCCTGCAGGTTAAGTATGCTGGCTGGTTTAGGCCACAAACCCGCACCCTGCATTCCAGACCTGTGGATAATCGTGCCCTAATCACCCACAATTTTCATGGAATCATACCTACTTTTATTGTTTAACTGGCAAAGATGCACTCAATTTTCCCACCGTGCTAAAATGAATGTGAAAATTAGAGGTTTTTCAGAGAGACCAAAACTCAGGACCATGAATAGTAACTGAACTTCTTCAATCATTAGTGGTTAAAATATGCAACACTCTCGACCACAAGGAGTGATTGAAATTCATAGTGTAGATGCATATAATGGTGTATCTCAGGTGTCATAAAAAATTATTCTGTTGAGGGGATTTTGTCATTTAGTTATTTGTATCAATGGCTGAAGGTGTTTGAACATGCAAGAGAATACGGTTTGTTCATGTCAGTCACTAACTGGAACCTAATAACATTGAAGTAGTAGAGTCATAGAGATGTACATCATGGAAACAGACCCTTTGGCCTAACCTGTCCATACCCACCAGATATCCCAACCCAATCTAGTCCCACCTGCCAGCGCCCGGCCCATACCCCTCCAAACCCTTCCTATTCATATACGAATCCAAATGCCTCTTAAATGTTGCAATTGTACCAGTCTCCACCATATCCTCTGGCAGCTCATTCCATACACATACCACCCTCTGCATAAAAAAGTTGCCCCTTAGGTCTCTTTTATGTCTTTCCCCTCTCACCCTAAACCTATGCCCTCTAGTTCTGGCCTCACCGACCCCAGGAAAAGACTTTGTCTATTTATCCTATTGATGCCCCTCATAATTTTGTAAACCTCTATAAGGTCACCCCTCAGCCTCCGACGCTCCAGTGAAAACAGCCCCGCCCTGTTTATCCTCTCCCTGTAGCTCAGATCCTCCAACCCTGGCAACATCCTTGTAAATCTTTTCTGAACCCTTTCAAATTTCACAATATCTTTCCGATAGGAAGGAGACCAGAATTGCATGCAATATTCCAACAGTGGCCTAACCAATGTCATATTCAGCCGCAACATGACCTCCCAACTCCTGTACTCAATACTCTGACCAATAAAGGAAAGTATACCAAACACCTTCTTCACTATCCTATCTACCTGTGACGCCACTTTCAAGGAGTTATGAACCTGCACTCCAGGGTCTCTTTGTTCAGCAACACTCCCTAGGACCTTACCATTAAGTGTATAAGTCCTGTTAAGATTTGCTTTCCCAAAATGCATCACCTCACATTTATCTGAATTAAACTCCATCTGCCACTTCTCAGCCCACTGGCCCATCTGGTCCAGATCCTGTTGTAATCTGAGGTAACCCTCTTCGCTGTCCACTACACCTCCAATTTTGGTGTCATCTGCAAACTTACTGACTGTACCTCTTATGCATACATCCAAATCATTTATGTAAATGACAAAAAGTAGAGGGCCCAGTACCGATCCCTATGGCACTCCACTGGTCACAGGCCTCCAGTCTGAACAACCCTCCACCACCACCCTCTGTCTTCTACCTTTTAGCCAGTTTTGTATCCAAATGGCTAGTTCTCCTTGTATTCCATGAGGTCTAACCTTGCTAATCAGTCTCCCATGGGGAACCTTGTCGAACACCTTACTGAAGTCCATATAGATCACATCTACTGCTCTGCCCTCATCAATCTTCTTTGTTACTTCTTCAAAAAACTCCATCAAGTTTGTGAGACATGATTTCCCACGCACAAAGCCATGTTGACTATCCCGAATCAGTCCTTGCCTTTCCAAATGCATGTACATCCTGTCCCTCAGGATTCCCTCCAACAACTTGCCCATCACCGAGGTCAAGCTCACCAGTCTATAGTTCCCTGGCTTGTCCTTACCACTCTTCTTAAACAGTGGCACCACATTTGCCAACCTCCAGTCTTCCAGCACCTCACCTGTGACTATCGATGATACAAATATCTCAGCAAGAGGCCCAGCAATCACTTCCCTAGCTTCCCACAGAGTTCTCGGGTACACCTGATCAGGTGCTGGGGATTTATCCACTTTTAACCATTTCAAGATATCCAGCACTTCCTCCTCTGTAATCTGGACATTTTGCAAGATGTCACCATCTATTTCCCTCCAGTCTATATCTTCCATATCCTTTTCTACAGTAAATACTGATGCAAAATATTCATTTAGTATCTCCCCCATTTTCTGTGGCTCCACACAAAGGCCGCCTTGCTGATATTTGAGGGGCCCTATTCTCTCCCTAGTTACCTTTTGTCCTTAATATATTTGTAAAAACCCTTTAGATTCTCCTTAATTCTATTTGCCAAAGCTATCTCATGTCCCCTTTTTGCCCTCCTGATTTCCCTCTTAAGCATACTCCTACTTTCTTTTACTCTTCTAAGGATTCACTCAATCTATCCTGTCTGTACCTGACATATGCTTCCTTCTTTTTCTTAACCAAACCCTCAATTTCTTTAGTCATCCAACATTCCCTATACCTACCAGCCTTCCCTTTCACCCTGACAGGAATATACTTTCTCTGGATTCTTGTTATCTTATTTCTGAAGGCTTCCCATTTTCCAGCCGTCCCTTTACCTGCAAACATCTGCCTCCAATCAGCTTTTGAAAGTTGTTGCCTAATACCGTCAAAATTGGCCTTTATCCAATTTAGAACTTCAACTTTTAGATCTGGTCTATCCTTTTCCATCACTATTTTAAAACTAATAGAATTATGGTCGCTGGCACCAAAGTGCTCCCCCACTAACACCTCAGTCACCTGCCCTGCCCTATTTCCCAAGAGTAGGTCAAGTTTTGCACCTTCTCTAGTAGGTACATCCACAGTCTGAATCAGAAAATTTTCTTGTACACACTTAACAAATTCCTCTCCATCTAAACCTTTAACACTATGGCAGTCCCAGTCGATGTTTGGAAAGTTAAAATCCCTACCATTACCAACCTATTATTCTTACAGATAGCTGAGATCTCCTTACAAGTTTGTTTCTCAATTTTCCTCTGACTATTGGGGGGTCTATAATACAATCCCAATAAGGTGATCATCCCTTTCTTATTTCTCAGTTCCACCCAAATAACTTCCCTGGATGTATTTCCGGGAATATCCTCCCTCAGCACAGCTGTAATGCTTTCCCTTATCAAAAATGCCACTCCCCTCCTCTTTTGCCTCCCTTTCTATCCTTCCTGTAATATTTGTATCCTGGAACATTAAGCTGCCAGTCCTGCCCATCCCTGAGCCATGTTTCCGTAATTGTTATGATATCCCAGTCCCATGTTCCTAACCATGCCCTGAGTTCATCTGCCTTCCCTGTTAGGCCCCTTGCATTGAAATAAATGCAGTTTAATTTATTAGTCCTACCTTGTTCCTGCCTGCCCTGACTGTTTGACTCATTTCTGTTCTCAGCTGTACCCGTCTTAGATCGATCTCTTTCCTCACTATCTCCCTGTGTCCCCCCCACCTTACAAGTTTAAATCCTCCCAAGCAGTTCTAGCAAATTTCCCTGCCAGTATATTAGTCCCCTTCCAATTTAGGTGCAATCCGTCCTTCTTGTACGGGTCACTTCTACCCCAAAAGAGATTCTAATGATCCAAAAATGTGAATCCTTCTCCCACACACCAGCTCCTCAGCCATGCATTCATCTGCTCTATCCTCCTATTTCTGCCCTCACTAGCTCGTAGCACTGGGAGTAATCCAGATATTACTACCCTTGAGGACCTACTTTTTAAATTTCTACCTAACTCTCTGTAATCTCCCTTCAGAGTGTCAACCTTTTCCCTTCCAATGTCGTTGGTTCCAATGTGTACAATGACCTCCTGCTGCCCCTCTCCCCCGTGAGAACATTCTGCACCCTCTCTGAGACATCCTTGATCCTGGCACCAGGGAAACAACACACCATTCTGATATTTCTCTGCTGGCCACAGAAACGTCTGTCTGTACCTCAGACTACAGAATCCCCTAACACAATTGATCTCTTAGAAGCCGACGTACCCCTCGTTGCATTAGAGCCAGTCTCAACACCAGAAACTTAGCTGTTTATGCTATGTTCCCCTGAGAATCCATCACCCCCTACATTTTCCAAAACGGCATACCTGTTTGAAATGGGTATATCCCCAAAAGACTCCTGCTCTACCTGCCTACCTCTCTTACCCTTCCTGGAGTTAACCCATCTATGTGACTATATCTGACTTTGAAGTTAAGGTTATGTTTAATTGAGCAGTTGTTTTCTGAACTACACAAGAAGCCTTGGGGAAATACCCAAGATCTTTTATTCGGAGAGCAAAACAAATGTCTTAACCATGCCACCATCTAGGTTCCTAAGTACCATCCTGGATACACTCCATGCAAATCTATAGCAATTCCAGGCCCATTCACACAATATAAACTCCGTAAAGCACCAAAAATAATTGATCCATACCTTTTTATTTTCTTTAAAAATCCCATTTTAAAAATTGCTGTGAAAGTACCAATCTTCCAGTCCCTTTAAAGCATCAATAGCAAAATCTGCAAGCACTTGAGCATCCCGGTATCTATTGGAGTGTCGAAACAACATTCCAGATGTGTCCAGTGATAAAATGATTTGTTTTTTCAGTTCTTGCTCTGTGATCTATTCAGTCAATTGCACAGTTCTAATTTACACAAGTAAAGAGCTGTCAATTGCTTTGCAGTTTCTGCTTTTGAGTATTTCAAGGGCCTGATGATTGATACTTCCATTGACTTGTCATAAAAACATTTTTGAAGGAAGTGGAAAGTTGAGTCAATAACTGGGGCGTGAGATAGCATGACTTAGTGTGGATAGGACATGTGTAATGTTTGGGAGGTGAGGGCTTTTATACAGACAGAATTCATGTTTCAAGTCCAGTTTCCTTCCTCAGACGTTCTGAAGAAGACTCATATCAAATTCGAAACATTAACTCGGTTTCTTTCTCTGCCAGACCTATCGGGTTTCTCCAGCACTTTCTGTTTTTATTTCAGATTTCTGGCATCTATTGTATTTTGCTTTTACTTGCTGAAGGACTGTTTGTCGTTTTGTCAAAATTATTACAGCGGGGACAAAGTACCAGTACAGTGAGGTGGGCTTTTTAACAGCCTACCTTTGCACTGGCATTCCCCTGCTCCCCCCACACCCAAGGCTGACCCAAATACTTTGAGAGAACAATAGACCCAACTGTGGTTATTACTTCCCCCTGTAAAATGGTAATCCAGATTCGTCAGGCATTTTCTCAGGAAACAAGCTTGCTGAGCCAGGAAATTTCCCAACTTGGAGATAGTGAGGAATGCAGATGCTGGAAAGTCAGAGTCAATAAAGTGTGGAGCTGGATGAAGCATAGCTGGTCAAGCAGCATGAAAGGGGCAGGAGAGGCAATGTTTCAGGTTGGGACATTTCTGCTTCCCCTAACCACTTGCCTTTCATTATTAATTGTCCAAAGACTATCTTTGGGGGCTAGAAGATTCTTCTTGGCTTTTCTTCTATCAGGAACAGGTTTTTAGCATTTCCTGCAGGTTGATCCTTAATTGGAATGTATCTAATTGTGCATGCGTAGTGTTTAACCATAGACTGACATGACCATGATTAGTACATGCATTCAGGTTAGATTTTTATTCCCTTGTTCACACTCGAAAGCAAATCTAAAGAAATGAGTTCCCTTGTTAGTGCCACATACTTTGCATAAAACCTTGGATCAACAAAGGTCTCCAATTTAGCTTCAAAAGAGTTGAGTTTTAATTACAGTTCAGAATAAAAGCAGCCATATAATGGATCATGTCCAAGAATGATATTGTGACTTTTGAAATAATGTAAGTGATCAAGCAACCATTTATATTGTGACCTAACTAAAACTGCTGAATTCACTTTGCAATTCAAAGCGCAGTATCTTCTTTTAATTAAGTAAAACATACCTGATAACATCCCATTTAAAATTGAAGCTGTTAAAAAGGACTCCTGCAGATTGTTATTACTAAATTTATAATATAAGCAGACTGAAGATGCCAAAATACATTCCAAAGCAAGTCAGGAAAACATTTGTTGAAATATAATGAACATAATGATAAGTGAAGTTGAGTCGAATCATACCATGACATCAATATATGTAATACTTTAACGCAGAAAATGCTTACATATAAATTGCGTTTTCCGAGCTTTAAGAGTTGCTGAGGGACAATGGATGATGCACTTTAAAATCACTTGAGGATCGAGGTTAGACTTCGTGATTGCTGTCGCCAAGTTAACTGTTTCTACCTCCCTAAAATTGGTTCTTCGCTCCGTCAAGGCAATTAACTTAATATATATTCACAAAAACCTTATGATCTGTACTTTAACTTTTGTGTCTTCAAGGCAAAAGTGATCATGTTGGTCACCTGGGGCATTTGGAAGGCTTCCTATGGGTACAAGGGTGACTGCTAAGTTTGATCTTTTCTTGGAAGCCTCAGCTTCAAATAGAATAGAATACTGCAGGAGTACAATAAAAACCCTTCAGTTTCTATCCTCCTGAGGCAGATTTGCAACTTTATTTATACTAGGAAAAGTTATTTGTGATGACGGCAAAAGAATAAATTTGAGGGGATCCAGAAGGGAGCCTTGGAATACTGGCATCTGTGGGAGTAGGACAGGAAGTCATGGAGATTGTGGCAGGAAGGGCAATCAATAATTAATTTGGCAAAACAAATTGAACAGCTAAGATGAACATTATGAACTTTATGATGTAATATTTTCTAATCAAAATCAATGGAAAATTATGTCAAATGAATTGGCTACTGTCCATCATCACTGACAAAACAAATTCAGGTCCAGTCTGGTGAAATCTGAGTTTATCAATAAGGGCAAGGGAATGGAGTTTATGCTGATTTGGGATGTAGGATGGCAAAACATTGAAGCTTAAATTTTCCTTCCGAGCAATTGTGCCTCAGGCATTATTTGGCAACCAACATTCAGAAGGTTGTAGTAGCGAGCTAGGAAGGACTTTGCTTGTATACATGTGGTAGATAACCCTGATTTCTGCAGACATCATTCATGACTGGTGAATTTGTTGAAAAGAAAACAGTCTAACCACACCACCTACTAAGACTAAAGATTTCTCTGACATATTCTGGTGATGTGGAATCAAAGACAAGAACATTCAAAAGATTTGAAGAATTTTCAAAGCATTGATGTACCCTTTTGAAAAGCTCAGTGCAGAAGGTGGACAATTCTGTTTTAGAAGCGGTTTTGTGAACAGCAGATTTCCTTAATATGACTTTTAGAATCTGTGAAGATTTCGTCAATTGCCCTTGGCTTGGTCTTTCAGATTCAGGCTCCAGCTCACCATATGAAAATGGTATGCCAACAGTATACCTAACAGACGACTGCAAGGAGTTCAGGAGAAATGACAGAAGAGTGAGTATCTCCTTGTAGTTGCTGTCCTGCCAGGTTTTTTTAATTTTTCTGCTATCTTTCTTTGTGGTTTTGGAGGGACAGGGTTATGTGGGAGCACTGTTTATTTTAACACATTTCAGTTCACACCCTCACCTCTACAGTTCCCACTTAGTGAATTAATTTACGATCAAGGCATAAATGAAAACAAAGTAATTTTCTGTCAATACCCATTACTGATTGATCTAGAAGCATGGCATTCCAACCAGCGTTCTATCAACAAACACATCGAGTTAGACCCCAACTACCACCCTCTGAGTAAAAGAACAGAAAATGACATCACCACAGGAAATGACATCACCAACCTAAAGAAACCCAAACATATAAATAGAAAGCAGGAATCATCAGCAGTTCTTTGCCTGGAGGCCCACTGAAGATGTTACTTAGTAGGGTGATGAAACGTCTGGAAATGAACCTTCCAGCTTAGCGAGCAAACCTATATCCAAAACCTCAACCTGAGCTACAAATCTTCTCTAAACTCGCTATGATTGAACTAAAACAAATTAACATATCTGCTTTAAGAAATAAGAAATTCCAAGGTTTTAATGAAATGCTTTGCTGTAATAATAAAATTCTTCTTTAACAGAAGAAGATTAAACTGATTAAACTTCTTTTTAGCTTAAAGCTCCACCTTTTATCATTTAACAGATGCTCATTAGTGTAGCTAATTTAGAAAGCTGCATAGACCTTGACCATAACACAATATCGAGCATGTTTTAATATCTGCTTATTAGCGAGTATTATGTTAACTTCCAAACAAATATATTATGCCTATCAAGTAGAGCAACCAGATTCTAGGGTACAGTATGTTGGGAAATAGATGCATTAGGTTTTTTGAATACTTTCATAGTTGTTTCAAAGATGGAAAAACACTGCCTTATTTTTTGAACTATAGAATATTATTGTACACAAGGAGACCGCAAGGCCCATTGTGGTCATATCAGTTCTCCAAAAGTGCAATTCAGTTCAATACACTCACCTGTCTTTTCTCTGTCACACTGAACACTTATTAAATCTTCAGCTCTTTCTCCAATTCCCTTCTAGTGTCAGAAACCCTGTGCATTCACCAGGTTAGCTTACTGCATTGCAGTCACTCATCAGCAACGAATGAGTTAGGGGTTTCATAGATCATAAGAAACAGTAGTAGGCCATTCAGCCCATTCAACCTGCTTCATCATTCTGTATATTGGCTAATCCAATTGTGCCCTCAACACCATTTTCATGCTTGCCATAATCTACCCTCCCTCTTAACCCGAGACACCATTGCCAATCAAAAATCCATTTAACTCAGCCTCGAACACATTCAATGCTCCAGCCTCCATGGTCATCTGTGGAAAAGCATTAAAAACCTCAATGACCCACTGAGACAATGAAAATACTCCTTCTCTCCATGTTACACTGTGTCCCTAACTTTGGATGCTCTTCAGTAGAAAACAATAGCATCTACCCAACAGTATCTACAGAATCGTATATGTTTCAATAAGATCACCCCTCATTCCTCTAAACTCCAATGACTATGGGCCCAAACTGTTCAATGCATGCTCGTAATAAAACCCTTCAATGGCAGGAGTCAGCCTTGACTCAGCAGTCTGAACTGCTACCAAAGCAAGCATATTCCAGACCATTCTTCATCCTTAATGATTAACTCTCGGACTATTAAGCACAAGTCATTTTTGTTTACTGCATGTGTGTGTATGTATGGTAATTTTTACAAATACGTATTTCTGTAGCTTGTACCCGACCATCACTAGTTAAGTTTCAATGATATTGAATTAGACTTGACTTTAAAGTTATTTATCTGTTCTTGGAAACTCCTTTCCTTCCTGTCAGTTGCCCGTTCACATCCCCCGCCCACCCGCCCCCACTGTTTGCCTGTCTCTAGATGCAGTCCCTCCTTTATATCCTTTGTTTCTGACCCTACCATCGCTGCTCATCTATCCAGTTCTGGTCCAGTTTGGATTTCATGGATCTTTGTGCATCTAGGTGTCATCCTCTTGATTAGACACAGTCCATTCACCTTTAGCTCCCTTCCTTGTTCCTGACCATGGGTCTTGGCAGCTTTGTTTTAGCAAAAGATTGGAATTCAGCAATTTCTTTTTTAAAGAGCTTGTAATACTATTATGGTTGTCATGCTACAACTATATTCAAATCCAATTGCTTATTTCCCTTCTTGATGCTGGATCAATTAGATTTCTGCTCCAGTTTTGGGGCATAATTGAGAGTAAAGCTATCGAACAGTGGCAAAGTGAGATGAGATACACAGTAGTCAATCAGACAGAGGAAAGGCAGCAAGGGATGGGGGTGTAGACTATTAGAGGCTGGAAGGAGTGGACCTGTGTACAAAGCCTGAAGAGAATCGAGAATCAGAGTCCATGTGAAAGAAAAGGGTTTCAGGATAAGGTGCTATCTCTGCTTGAGAAAATATTTTAGATTAGATTACATTACAATGTGGAAACAGGCCCTTCGGCCCAACAAGTCCACACCGACCCGCCGAAGCGAAACCCACCCATACCCCTACATTTACCCCTTACCTAACACTACGGGCAATTTAGCATGGCCAATTCACCTGACCCTGCACATCTTTGGTGCTGTGGGAGGAAACCGGAGCACCCGGAGGAAACCCACGCAGACACGGGGAGAACGTGCAAACTCCACACAGTCAGTCGCCTGAGTCGGGAATTGAACCCGGGTCTCTGGCGCTGTGAGGCAACAGTGCTAACCACTGTGCCACCATGCCGCCATATAGTGGGTGAGCAAGGAGAGAATTGTGGATATGTGTGAGTAGCAGAGAAAGAGTAAGGAGAATAGATATAATGGACCTTTTTAGGAGTCTGAGCAACATGGGCTTTGATGAAAATTGTGCCAGGATTGCGTGAGATGTCCAACAAGGCTTATCTCCAAATCCAGAGCAACTCACACTATATTTTATGCTTTTGATGAGTGGTAAGGTGGACCTCACTCTAGGCAGGGCATTATAGCTAGTTAAATGTCTCATTAATGTCCCAAATTGCTTCTTTTTTTTAATATTCAAAACTCCATCAAGCTAAATGTGTCAAACAACCTAGACATTGAGAAATCTTGACATGAAAAATAAACCTGACAACTTTAGCTTGCTGCTTCCTCCAAAGGACCTCCACGTTGGATATCAGGTAACAATATCACAGGGTGTGCTCCCTGGGCGTGGGCTACATGTACAGCACCATATATATGTCTGTGAACCCTCGTGGCACATCTTCAAACTACTTATAGAACAATTCTGCACTTCAGTGCTGCCCCTTGGACTACTCTGGTAACTGCAATGCCGCAGGAAGGACACCGTGTATACTCAGGGACACGTGCACCCAGCTCATGCACTGGTCCAGGCTGCATCTCTGGTCTGTTCACTTCCTTTCATACCTCTCATTCACTCTGATCCTCCCTGAATGCTCACAGCACCCTTACTGTGGAACTCTGTGCCTTGCATAATGAACTTTGCCCCCTCAGCCAGTGTTATCATGCTCGTGTCACTTCTGTCTTACTATGCGGGTTAGCACAGATCCAAGGGCAGGAAGCTTATCATGGATGTCAGTCATGTCAAGCAATAGTTATGGCTCAGGGGGTCCCGGCACAGTAAGTCAAGGGCAGCCTCCAAGAAAGGACCTGGAGCTTGGACACAGTCAGCCACTTGGGGCAATCAGAATCAGAAAGCTGTCCACAGAACAGGTAAATCCTGAATATCAGACAGATCACCATCTATCTTCCTGCCCTACGGGGGAGGGGGGGGGGGTGCTGTTCTCTTCCTAGACTGAGACACAGGAAAGTATTAGGGGAGATTAAAATAGGTGGCATGGCTGCTGCGTTTTGGTGCAGTGGGGAAGTGTTCCGAGCAAATGGATAGGTAGTGCAGAGGGTGTCAAGGTTTGGGATGTGTGACAGTGAGTGAGGGAAGATGCTGTAGGCAGCAGTAAGTGGATGAATCTTGGTGTCAGAGACAGTCAGAGAGCAATGGAGATGGGGGTAGACAATGAGATGAGTTTGGTAAGATGTGACAAGAAAACTCATTCGGCAACCCATAGACAAACTCCCCCCAAATCAACTCTGCACAACTGACACATCACCAAAGAAAAGGTTCAGCCCCGTATGAATAAAGTGGGTGGAGATGAGGAAGACAGATACATATGTCCATGTGGGAATCTCCCCTAATATCCATTAGCAATGTCATTTGAAATCGGTCTGTTCAATCAAAATCAAACATATATATCACAATAAGGAAAGAAGTGGGATGTAAAATAATGTCCTGTTAACTTAATCCTGCTGTTCCATTTTCAATGGATGTGGGAGACAGTTTTAATTGATCGGTTGGCATCTGCGATGTGTAAATCTTTTTCTATACTCCTCGTAATTACCTTTGTGCTACTTTTCTTTTGATTTCCTCTGACCATCAATTGCTCTAAATTAATAAAGTTAGTTTTGCTTTCTGTAGTTCGAGATAACCTCAACCCAATTGCCACCTTCTATAATACCATGTTGTAAAGAGAGTATATGGACTTTTCCTATATTTTATGTAGCACATTAATGCTCTTCAAATGGAGGATTTATTTTTAGTGATCTTTAATACCATGATTTTAACTTTAGTTTTCCAGAGTTAGTAGATGAGATCCTTTTGGGGTCAGGTAGCTCCATCCAAGGTTACGAAATTTAATAACAAAAGTCAAAATTGCTGGAAAAGCTCAGCAAGCCTGGCAGCATTTGTGAAGCGGAATCAGAGCTAACATTTTGGCTCTGGTGACCCTTCCTCAGAACCAGACCTGCAACATTAACTCGGATTTCTCTCCACAGATGCTGCCAGAACTGCTGAGTTTTTCCAGCACTTTTTGTTTTTGTTTCTGATTTACTTACAGCATTCACCGCTGTTTTAGTTTTAATTCACTAAATTTTGTCGTGGACACTCAGGAAGATGTATTGCCCTCTGGTGGGATGCAGTGGAAATGTAACAGAACAAGATAAAAGTATTACATCAAGTGAACAAATTGCACACACACTAGGCTTGTATTTAATAAAAGCAAAACACAGTGGATGTTGAAAATCAGAGATAAAACCAGAGTCCTGGAAAAACACAGTTAATATGCAGATAAGTCATGATCTAATTCTCTGGCAGCAGCAGCTTGAGGGGATGAATGGTCTGCTTCCGTTCTTGTTTTCCGAAGTATTCCACAACCAGCGGCAGAGCATTCCGTATGAGCTAGCTGAGCAAAGAAAGACTGAAGGAGGGAGTGAGAAGGCTGCAAACAGATATAGAGTGTTAAATGAGTGAGGATGAATGAGGCAGATGGCATATGATGTGTGAAAAATATAAAGTTGTCTTTATTGATAAGAAAAATGGGAAAGCAAAATGTTTGATAAATGGTGAGAAATTGTAAAATACTGACATTCAGGTCAAGAGACACAGTATGGAGATGCATGACAGAATGTTAATGTGCAGATACAGTTGCAATTCGGACAATAAATGGCACAATAGCCATTATTACAAAGGAATTGGTGAATGAGCTTTTCAGTGATTACAGAGAACCCTGTTCAGGCCCACAATTGGAGTGTATAGTTTTTTTATCTCGTTTTTAAAAGAACACATTTGTCTTAGAGGGAGTGTAAGCAAGATTCACTAGACTGTCCTGGAATGAGGGGGCGGTTATGTAGGGAGACATTGAACAGACGAAACCTATTTTCACTGGAGAAGCCTCAGCTGGTCAGGCAGCATCTGTGCAGAGAAAGAAAGTTAACATTTCTGGTTGATGACCATTCATCAGGTGTTCTGATGCAAGGTCTTTGACCTGGAACATGAACTCTATTTCTCTCCCTTGATATTGTGTAACCTGCTGAACATCCACTGTGATTTTTAGTTCTTATTTCAGAATTCCTATAGTATTTTACTTTTCTGTATTGTCTGGAATGTAATCAAAGTGAATGATATAAAATCTTTGATAGGGTTGACTGGGTACATGCTGTTGATCTTTTCACTGGGTGAAGACTCTAGAATGAAGAGGGTCACAGTCTTAGAATAAAGTATTGACCATTTAGGACTCAGATGAGGTGAAATTTCTTCATCCAGATAGTTCTAAACCTTTGCAATCCTGTACTGTAGAGACATGTGGCTGGTTAGATGTTGAGTGTATTCAAGATAAAGGTCAATAGATTTGACTGCAGCCTTCTAAAAGCATCACATAAAGCAGCAGAACAGATTTAGCTCTTATCCGTAACAGAGAGTCTTGCATTTATACTGCAGAAAAATACTAATTCCTGTTACATTTCAAGTAGATTGTACACTTGATCCATATTTGTTCGGAATCCAAAGCTAAACTTATTCATGCAATATTGAAACTGGCAGTGAAGGAGAAAAAGAAGCTTTATGGATTTGCATTGAGCTCTAAATCTGGGATTAGAGAATGAAGTGGAAGATTTTTACAGTTGAGCGCTCATATGAATCCTGTGAGTCAGCTCCTCGGCCATTTTCAGAAGACAGCAGCAGCACTGTTGCAGAGGGAAGGCAGAATGTGGATGACCTGTAGCCCCTTACTAACATTGGAAGTAAACTAAAGTGAGGTCACTAATTGGTAAAGGGAAACAAGGAAACTGAGGGAAAAGCTTTTCATGCGGCAAGTGACTAGGGCCTGGGACGCACTGCTGAGAATTTTACAAACTCCTGCCTCCTACCTCCCCTCCACTACCCATGAGCTGACTTCAAAGTCATCATCAAGGGAGAATAAAATCCAGCTCAGAATTTTTTAAAAAAAAACACAGAAAATGTGGCCTTGCCTAGCTGCAAACTACACGGAAGAAATGGAACTACAGACAGAAGAAAGGAGAAGTGCCTCATCATCAGAAGCAGTTTAGAAGAGGTAGTCATAGTCTCTGAAAACAGGATTGAAAGATGATCATAGATGTTGCAAGAATGAGTAATTCAGAGACACAAACGTGTTCTCTGTCTGTCACTGAGAATAAACCTAAGACAGGTTGAGAGTGTATTGGAATAGGGCATGATAAAATGGTAACAGTTATGCTCAAATTGAGACATAAAATTGATAAGCTGAGAAATTATAGACATTGGCATAGACAGAACAGATTGATGCAGATATAAAGGTCAAAGTCACCATAGTCACCCACTCTCATCAGAGAGCAATGACTGCTGCTAGTTCAATCTGAGGTCACCATGTCTCAAGTGAGGGGAGAGTTTGAGAACAAGAGTCCTGCATGGTATGCTTAGCCAGTATGGGAACTGAAACCACACTCTTGGTATTGCATGGCAGCCACCCAGCCAACTGAGCTGAGATGTAGATGAATGTGAATTGAACCCAAGGTTAGTTTGATCATTGTGAGTTCTATGAAGCTCTGATGCACACATGACTACATATTGATCAGATACTCCTCACAGAATGGCAGCCATAGAATTAAAGGCACTGGTGGAATGTTAAAGCTGGCTATTATTACAATGTAGACAGAAGCTAACTTTTTACAATTGGAAATGGTCCTGAGCAATGTTCCCTCTAACGTGCATGTATGCATGATCCCATAGCAATCTCGACTGCAACAGTGATTTTTAAAAAGTTAATCACTGTCATCCAAAAGGCAACTGGTAACCTGAGAAGTTTGAGGCGTGCAGTGCACAAAGAACATTTTAAAGGAAATATCTCTGCCAAAATTCTGCATGCATTTAAATAGGAGGATGTTGTAAATTAAATTGTGGAATAGAAGCCAATGGAGAAAATGTGCTGGCCACATTGTGACAGCTGAAACTTGGAACATGAGAGGTGAGGTGGACCATGATATGAAATGATGGGCAAGGATAGTTAAGATAATTATATTAAAAGTTGCAGATGTCTAGGAATGATTACGTCTGTGCTTGTTCCTGTAGTATCTTAATTGCCATGGACCAGCATTCAGAGCCTGTTGCAAGGATTCAAACAGGAACTGATGGAAACATAGAGTTGTTCCACACTCCTTGAATGGAAAATGGCTGCTGGAGATGAGATGAGCATTAGAGGGTGGGGTGACTGAGGGTAGGCAGAACTTGGTACCATTAAAGTGGTGGAATTACAAAAAGGTCTTCAAGGACAAACTGGTTTCAGTAGAGCCTATCCACAAGGCAAGTGCAACCATTTGCTAACCCAGGTTGTTGCCTGAATTCGGCAATGAGAGTTTGAGGGGAAAGCTGAATGGACAAGTTATCAAACAACAAAACAAATAAATAGGTTGAAATTCCATTTTTTTTTCTAATATTGCATGATGTGGGTGTTGCTGGGGAGGCCATCTTAATTGCCCATTTGAGTAGCTTGCTTGGGCCATTTGAGAGAGCAATTAAGAGACAGCTGCATTGTTGTGAGTCTGGAGTCATTTGAAGAGCTTGAGTGAACCAGATGAGTTCCATTTCAATGACAGTTAGTGATAGTTACAGTCTCCATTGGGGAGCTTTACTTCCAGATTTTGTTGAATTCTATGATGAAATTTGAAGCCATGCTCCCAGAACATTAGCCAGGGATTCTGGATTAGTAATCCAGTGACATTAATGACTATGCCACTGCCCCCCCCCCCACTGATATAGCCACATAGACTGGCAGATTTCTAGATATCCATGTATTTATGTGCAGTTTTGCACAAACTTTCATATCAGAAAGTTGTGCATTTGTAGGTCAACATGAATGTGAAAGAAACTCGAATCGGTAAATAATATCAGAGAACTTCAATTAATCTAGCCCAATCTATAATGATGATTATTGATTCTGTAAATTGCATATAAAGTAATCTCGTAATTGTTGCAGGAACACAAAATATTTCATCATGTGAGCCTCCTTATACCTTTTTTAATCAGGTAAAAGAATCAACAGTTATGGGGAAAAGGCAGGAAAGTGGAATTGAGGGATATCAAATCATTCTTCTTGAATGGCGGAGAAGCCTTAATCAATGATTTGCTATGGCCCTCTGTCCTTACTACGTATCCTGTAAAAAGTGTAGAACAATGAGAATGTGCAACAGCATTGTATATCCTCCCTTTTCATTTAAATAAATCTATAATTATGAATGCAGAATTTTCATTCTTATTAGTGCACCATATTAATTTTTGGAAGTTGATTGATTTGCATGAGTTGGGATGGACACAAGGCTCAGTTTGGGGACTGAATACTTTTGCATGAGCCCTGCCTGGTCAAGGCTACGGAAAGCTGACACAGCTGTCTATTTTGACAAATTTGAGAATCAATTTGTGAATATGGCTGAATTCTTTATCACCCCAGAGAAATCCAACCCAGGCACAGTTAGCTGCTGAAAACACCAACAGAGAAGGTAAAGTGTTTCAAGATCTAGTTGGAATCAAATTACAACATGAATATTAGTAGGATTCATTGATCCTGTAAAGTGGAAAGTAAAAGTATATGACTTACCTTCATTGTTGGCACTTCAATAAAAGCCAGAACCTTGAAGATTGAAATAGCACATTCACTTGTAAATCTAAACAGTCAATTCTAACTGAAAGCAAAGTCAATGATAGCTCAAATTTAATCCAAATATTGATTCACATTGTGCTAGACCTCTGCCAATTTACTTTGATAGTATGAAACGACTTAAAATTGAAAAAGAAATTTAATTCCCTCTGTTTCACACAATTAGCCCATTCAGTGGTCAGTCAAAATTTAACAAGACAATTTCATATTCAATCACACATAAAATTATTTCTCTTTAGATTCAATTGTATAATGAAAAGTGTTTCTTGAATGATTAAAATCTGGAAATCAGCCAATCTATAACTGTAGAAGAAATCGGAATCACATCAATTATTGTCAACTTAGCTATTTCTAATGTTTATGTGCAGAAACAAAGGATAATTAAAAACAGCACAAATGTTTGATTCTATTTATTTCAGAAATATGAGACCATACTACAATGAGGTTAAATTCTCTGTTTGCCATCATTGAAGGCCATTAAAAACAAAGTTTGTATTAGGTATAACATTGTCAGTTACTGCCTTCTGGAAATCTCTTGTCAAGGTGATAACTTGCCTGCTAAGCTGAAAATAAGCAATGATCCCATTTTAATTTAACAACATTGGGAGAAGTTAGGATGCTGTGACTACACTTGGCTTCTGTTCAGTCATGTCCCTATCCCAATACCACTTCCACTTTGGAACACACAGTAGTGGAAATATAAAGCAGGCCAGTGAACAGTTGAAAATTTCTGAATATTTCGAGCATTTCTTCTGAAATGTTGCATTCAACATGTATTTATTTTTGTTTTAATAATCCCTAGGATGTGGCAGTCGCTGGTCATTTATTGCCTGTCTTTATAACTGTCCTTGAGATGATGGGGAGTCACCTCTTGAACAACTGTGGATTGAAGCTGCTCCCACAGTATTGAGAATTTTGGCTTAGCAACAGTGATATTATTTCCAAATCAGGATGATATGTGACTTGGAGGGGAACATGGATATAGTGGTGTTCATGTGGGCTTGTCACCCTTATTGTTCTAATGAGCAGGTGTTAAAAAGTTCAGGCATTGAATTCCTCAATTTAACACTTCTGGTACATTTATTCAGCTTCCCAACTTTTGCTTCTACTTTCCTGGTGAGTTTCGAAAAATATGCCTTGCAGCTAGCACAGCAATATGGTTTGTGATTTTTGATTCAAAGCTACATTACACTGAAAGTGATTTGGTTTGTATTACACTCTGGAGGCTAATAGTCAGGAAGCTGGTCAGGTTGGCTCACACTTCTTTTCAACCTCACTGTCAAATTTTCAATCATCTCAAAGACCTTTCAAAAATGAATTTATATTCCCAGAATAGAAATGAAGAAATTGCATATATATATATGTAGAGAGAGAGAGCGATTCTTATGACCTCAGGGGATTCCAAAGGACACTTCAGACAATAAAATACCTGTTGTAAAACACGGAAATATCCATCAAAGTGCTTCCTGAAAATGTCCAAGGTGCTATATAAATATATGTTTGTTTGATTTTTCTTCACAGGGATTATATTTTGGGTTAAATTTAAGAGCTGAAAGAATGGCAGATGCTGGAAATCAGAAACAAAAACAGAAATTTCTGGAAAAGCTCAACAGTTCTGGCAGCATCATCGAAGGGAAATCAGAGTTGGTGTTTTCAATTCAGTGTTTTTCCAGCAATTTTTGTTTATGTATTTCAGGTTAATTAGATTTCAACAAGGATGGAATTTTCAGGATGTAAAATGTGTGATGAAGGATCAGTTGTCTCATTTTTATACCCATTGACTTCTGCTGGTGCTGGAAGTAAGCATTCAGCCTTTCAATTTTCCAAATGAGTTTATTCAGCTTCTGCATAAATCATTCTGCCTGTTTTTCCTCGTTTAAGACCCTCTTTGGAATCTATCTATTTGGCCCAACTTTTGGTCAGTCCTTCTAATATTTCATCCTTTGCTGTAGATTTAATTTTGCTTCATTACACACCTTTACTTTTCTAGCCCTGGTTAACTTAATCCATCATCATAAATTATGACAAATCAGTTTTTGAACCAGTGTACAATAAAACTACATTTCCTAAGTAAGCCCTTAAAGCAGTTAATATATGTGCCCCTGTAAATAGGCATAAAATTAACTGGATTCCAATCAATTATCGTGACTCATAAGAGGTGTTGGGTAGAAAGCTACTGACCTTTTTTAAGTTTGATGTTTTCTTTCACTTCAGTCTTTCTGAAAGTTCTGAATCAGTCTTTTTTTAGATTATAGGAAATGAGTGCCAGATGTACTATTCTTATGACATTACCAGAAGATCTCCCATGGAGTTTCCCATGGATAGTCAGAGTTACATGCTGCTAGAATGGCTGGTGCTATGTCTTGAAATGCACAATGTCTAATCAGGACCGTGATTAACCATGAATACATCATTTCATTTTTATTACTCACTGTTATGGGAATTGCATTGGTATTTTGGGATTCAAATTCATATTCAATCCTTTTTTCATGGTAATCATAAAACATGGCCCATAATCCTTTTTGTTTTTTTTTCAAAGCTCTTACTGATGTTATAAGCCTCTCTTGTTAAACTGGAGGACGCTGGACAGTGTACAGCACATGGGAAGTGTCGAGTAATAGATTTAAGTTTCAATTTAGAGAACAACGGAGAATCGACTTAAAGAGAAAGATATCTACAGAGAAGCATGAACTGTCAATAACACCCCCTGTCAAGTTCTCTCAGTCTGCTCAGCAGCTTTAATAGCATCAAGAGCAGATTCTCCAGTGAGTATGGTTGTGTTGGCTTATAAGGTCACTCCAGGAAACTGATAATAGTGAGGGTAGACTCAAAAAAACTAAAACTAAAAGATGGAACGATTGTGATCATGAGAATTCATGATGGGAGACTTCAAACGATTGAATCACCATAGTTCTGGGATCTGGACTATGAGGCATGTGGCAAATGTGATTTTGTGGACATTTCTGATCAAGATATGTTAGACATGTTATGACACAGATCTGGAGCAGATAAGACTTTGATCCTGGGCTCCCTGGCTCAGAAGTAGGAACACTGCCACTGTGTCACAAGAGCCCTCATGTTGATTTTTATATAAACTGTGTTTAGTTCTGTGCAGGCATTGTCTTGGCCTTTATTGTAGCCCCTATGAAAAAGTCAGATTGAACCTGACATGGGTTGTGAGGGGGCGTATACTTGAAATGTGTGATAAACGTAAGCGTGCTATGGTTGGCTCCCATTCCATCCTTGACCAACAGTCTGAACAGTGAGAATGGAGAAATTCCTTGAGTGTACATATCAGTTTGTCTATTTTTTTCCCATTTTCAAATTTGTGGTGTAAGAGGCATGTTTTTTTTTGAAAAAAAATTCAGTTTCAAGCTCAAAGCTTAGTACCTGACAGATAAGAGTCCAAAAATAGGGTAATTTCTATCCTGTCTGAACCCTGCTTTCTAGCAAGTGAACATTGGATGAGGATTAGTTTATCTGCCTCTCAAGCTTACTCTGCCATTCAGCTCGAGCAGGGGTAATCTGTATTTCAATTCAATTTGCCTGCCTTAGCTGCACAGTTTTTGATAAGCTTCACAATAGTGAATGGGGGCAGAAGGCATCACAATCGCCGGCTGAAAATATGAATATAGGGACTGGGGGATTTCATCTGTTTGGCACATCAAATAGAACTCAGCTGTTATATGGAAAGCTCATCCAGAGTTACAAAGAAGTGAGTATATATAAGCCCATAGAAATTACATAGTAATATTACAGCAGTGCCTCAGAGGATGATGTAGTGTATAGCAGGGAGGAGCATCTTCCTCATGAGCACTCAGGCAGTAATACCTACTAAATACAAAGTCAGAAAATATACTCTCAGACTCCTCCATGCACCTTTTCCTTCACCTCTGCCTAGTGATATGCTCCCCATTAAGACCAAAGTGACTAAACGACCCTAAAGGAAGAACCTGATCATTATATCATTATTAGTCAGATGATCCAACTGAAATCAACATAAATTTAAGTATCAATGAGCAAAGAAATAGTATTTAAAAGAAACCTTAAATTGCACAGGACAGAAAGATAATTCTCATGGATTTACTGACATTTACCTTAGCATATTACTGTCTCAGGTAGAGTACACCTTTTTGAGTTCATGTAGGATTTGTTCACTAAATTACTTCCACTGGCAACTTTACTCCACTACAATTCCACAGATAAAGTTGTCACCAAAAAGGCACACTTCTACAGAGCTGCTTTGGCTGGGTTTTGATCGTCTTGATGGTATGATTCCCTGAGGTCACCATCATAAAACTCCTCAGTAACATAACAGTGCACTCAAGGGCCAGTCTGGTAGAATAGCTGAAATGTGTCAGTAACTTTATTTCACGATCCCTGCTGCTAAATCTATCTTTCAAATTTCTTTATTCTTAGCTGTCTTGCACATATAAAACTTTTTGCGACCGGCTGAACTGCTTCTTCTGAAATATGATCTCTGAGTCTGCTTTCCTTTTGGAATCAATAAGCCTCCTTTTCTTTAAGGTCAGCGCTGATTCTCCCAGAAATCTCATGTCACAGCCAGAAACCCAAAATCAGAACTCCCTTTAGTAAATATCTGAATCTTTTATTCCTCTTTCAGTTGGCCCGGGTCTGAAAAAGAAACACAGAGGCTCTGAAACGAACAATAGTACAGAAACCAACAAGCACACATTTTCCATTTTATTTCTTTGACCTTCATCCCTTACAAAAGTTGCCAGTGGATTGCTTTCTAAACCTTTCCGCAGGCAATCAGAATGTTTGGGGTGACTTTTAACCTAATGATTTGAGAAGGATTGGGAGCTGAAACTGGTTCAAAGGTCTGAAATTAAAAATATGCCAGACAGTTAGCTGGAAAATGGGTGTCACGGTGGCTCAGCGGTTAGCACTGCTGCCTCTCAGCATCAGGTACTGGGTTGATTCCAGCCTTATCTGTATGTGAAGTTTGCACGCTCTCCCTGTGCCGATGTGAGTTTCCTCCGGGTGCTCCATTTTCCTCCCAGAGTCCAAAATGTGCAGGTTACGTGGATTGGCTGTGCTAAATTGCCCTGTAGTGTCCACGGATGGGGAGGCTAGGTGGGTTAGGCATAGGAAATGCAGGGTTACAGGGATAGGATAGCAGGTGGGTCTAGGTGAGATGCTTTTCAGAGGGTCGGTATGGACTTGATGGGCTCAATGGCCTCTTTCCGCAGGTAGGGATTCTATGATTCTATGAAAATGTTGACATCTGCCTTTTGTTTCTTTACTCTGACTTACCAACATTTGTCGGTAAGCTTCTGTTCAAATTTGACTTACACAAAATTTTCAGCTCCCTTCACCTCTACATTTCTGAGAGTACAGATCTGCTTGTAGAGAATAAAATATTCCGTAGCAGAAACTTGAAACACATTGAACTCTTTAAAGTAAAACTTTAATATAGATCCTAAAAGGAGCAGAATTAACACTTTGGGAAACATAATCATGTTATTGTGGACAGTTTTGTTTTGACTGAGATGAAACACTCACCGTGTATGGAATTGTATTGCCAAATCTTCAGTGATTATATTTGTGGTTTGGGTGTAGACTGCTTAAAAATGCCAGCTTTATTCATTCAACTAAAAAAATTCTGAAACCAACAGAAGTGAATAAATATTTAGATATTACTGTGTCAGTGTTCCATGTTGGAATATTATATTCATTATTTGAACAGTTATCTGTCTATATACGTATTGGATAAAAGTTTTGGTTAATTCAGGTCAGAGTGACCTAGAATTCTCAGCTAAGCCTCGTTTACCGATGCTATTTTACTGTAATACAATTCAGAACCATTCTTTAGTCCCAGTTGGGCACGTCACAGGTTTTCAACTTCCCAGTTGCTTACAGATTTAGTTCACCAAGTATTAATTTTAATATAATCAGCAATATTAAATTAAGTTTGTCACTCGTTGCTTAGACCCTTGATGTCAACAAAGAATCACCGCTCTAAGCAGCACTCACAGCTTGAAAATGTAACTCCAGAGCAAATGGTCTGTCTTGACTTATTAAATATTCTACAGTATATGATTGTTATCTCTTCTATGATAACCTGACAAAATATTTTGCATAATTATCATGCTGCATATAGTAATCGGGAATGAAATTAAATACACAGAAAGCTGCATTTCTTGGAAGTGTAGTAGGAAGACAGTCACCTTATTTGTTGACCTGGCACTGCTAAAATAAAGGAATCATGGATGATCGGTAGGTTGTTTGTCAAAGTGAAATCTTGTCCACTGGAAGGAGATGACTAGAGGTTGTGTCCATCTCATTTATAATCCATATTAATTACTCGGATGAAAGGACAAAGTGCATTTTAGCCAAATTTGCTGATGATACAAATACAGGTAGATAAGCAAGTTCTGAGGAGCATGAAAATTTACACAAAGGGATGTAAACAAGTGACCGATGGTGATTAATGTGGAAAGTGTGGCTGTCCCTTTTGACAAGACAAAGAGCAGAATGCAGTTTAAATGGTGCGTGATTATTGAATGCTGTGGTATGGAGGGATCTGGGTGTGCTCCTGTATGAATAGTAGAATTAGAATGCAGGTAAAGCAAGTAAGAGGAATGTGAATGGAGTGTTCTCCTGTATTACAAGTGTAATGAAATTTAAAAGGAGGAAATAAAAGCAGAACATGCCGGAGAAACTCAGCAGGTCTGGCAGCTGAAGGATTATGAAGAAGGGCCACTGGACGTAATATTTCATCAGCTTTCTCCCCACAGGTGCTGCTGAGCTTTTGCGGCAATTTCTGTTTTTGTTTCAGATCTCTGGCATCCATAGTTCCTTATTTTGTAGAAAGCAGTGAAGTCTTGTTACGACACTGCAGGGCGTATGAGAGATCATGCAGAAGAATGCAATGTAAAGATTTGATCTTGTTATTTGCGTCAGGATTGCATGGGAGGTAGTTCAGAGGAGGTTCACCAGTGTTTTTCCTGGCAAGAATGGATCATTGTACGAGGAAATTTGAGCAGTATGAGCACGTACACCTTGGAGTTTAGAAAAAGAAGAGGTGATCTTAGTGAAACATGCAGGATTCTGAGGGTGCTTGACAGAGTAAATGTCGAGAGGATATAACATTTGGTTGGAGAACCTACAACAAGGGTGACAAAATTTCAGAACATGCGCTGTCCTAATTACAATGAAGATAAGAAAGTATCGCTTGACTCAGAGAATCATAAGTCTGTGGAACTTACTTCCAATAAGGTAATGGTGCCTGGGATACTGAATATATACAAGGTTAAGGTTGAGGTGCAGGAAAAGGCTGGAAAGTTGAGTTGCGGCCACAAACAGGTTAGCCAAGATCTTATTGAATGGCAGAGCTAGTACAAAGGGCTGAATGGACCACTCCTACTCCTGTTTATAATGTCTAATTGTTTCATTCACTATGTAATATCAAAGAATGAGATAAAATAGAAGCAAGCCACTATGTCATTGTGTTTGTGACAGTTCTTTGGGAGGAGTTCAAGGTCCTCCCTTGAAGGAGGTTTTCAGGCAGTGGGTGTTGGCATTTCATTGCCAGGAGGGTTCCTGGTGGGGATCAGCCATTCTCCTACCTTTCAGTCCTGTACAGGAAGACCTGGCACACAGTTCTCCCAGACTGCTCCCAATTGAGACTCATAAGTGGACAATTGAAGCCCACTTAAAGGCTTTGTCCAGCTCTCACTGATATCTAAGCCCCCTTTGTTACAGACCATCCCACCCCCACTCACGTTCAATCCTCCTGTCACCTCCATCCTGCAAAGCTGCTGTTACATATTTGTGACCTGGCTCTCTCCCTGATCCTGGGTCTTTAGAGCTTGCAGTACTAGGAGTTACCACCACTCTCCCAGTGATGCTGTCTACAATGAACAGTAGACAGATTGGACACTGATTGGACAGCAGCTCTCAGAGGCAGGCTCTCAGTCACAAGTGTCCTTGATTCTGGGAAAGGCCTGCTGCTGGCCACAAGTGCCTGACTGGCATTTAATATACAGAGGAACCTCGATTATCCAAAAATGGATTATCTGGCAAGATCCTGATGTTTAGCTAAACTGTTATCTGGCATTCGGTTATCCAGAATTCGATTAGCAATGAAATACTCACCACCCGTATCCTTCATATAATCGAGGTTCCTCTGTGCTGGTACTTCCATGAATAATTTGGAGAGACAGATGTGATCTCCTACAAAATCCACTTGAAGAAAAGCTATTGTGATCTGGGTTGGCATGAGGACAGGGACCAAGGTTGAAATTTTTTAGAAGTAAGGAGCAAATTTTAACATCTGGACAAAGGAGCAGGCAGCTGAGGTTGCTGTGCAAAGATTTTTCAGACTCTGACTCTCTGAGTCAGAGGGTTTTAGGAGAGATGACGAAAAGCAGATACTATGCAATTCTAAGCAGAAGAAAAGGACTGTTTCTTTTTGGTTTTTGGAGGGTTGAGTACCAAGCAGAGTGTGGGTTGGGACAATTATCTGGTTTAAGAAATAAAGATTATGAAACAGTAAAGACCAAGCAGTTGACAAAGCTTGTGTTGCTACTAGAAGTTTTTCCATTGTGCTCAGAAGATAAAATCAAGTGGATCCTTGTTCCAGAGAACACTATGATTCATTCTGGTAAGGCAGGGAGAAGAGATTCTGTTAAAGCTGGGGGGACTTAGAACTTTGCACATAAGACTACACACCTGCATGGGATAAGATGGGATGGGATAGTATGGGATAGGATTTTCAATCGTGTTAAGAACTTAATGGGATTATTTTATCTGTGGCTTAGTGTAGCTGAGTAAGAATATTTTAATGTTGACTTTAGTTTATTTGCTACAGTAAAAATCTTTATCTTATCACATGATACCTTCACCAAGGTGACTGGGAAATTCTTCCTATTTGATGTTATTGTTCTCTATGGGGATCACAGCACAAAATATATCAGAAACAATGGAGTGTTTCATTTTGAAGTGTAGGCATCTTTTGTAATGTGGAAACATGGCAGACAAGCTTTTGCACAGCAAGATTCCAGAAAGAGCAATGAATAAATGACCAGATGGTCAGCTTTAGTTGTTGGCTGAGGGATAAATGTTGTGCATGGAGGGTAATAAAATGGTTAACCATAGCTGCAGACTTGAATGTTGCCCCTCTGTAGCACTGGTCACATGGAAAGCAAGTTGCCATTTTATCCAAAGCCTGAGGTTCAACTAATTTGGTATTAACTTCAAATGTTGACATCTATGTTTTTCAAGAGAGTTCACTCTGATGAATAACCTAACAGAACATAGTGTAGATAAACCTCTTCATTCTCTTGACATAAAGACTCCCTTCTAACATTCTTTTTCTAAAACAAGCCATTTTTTCCTTCCTATAAATCAATACCAAAAGAGCTGGTCTGCATTTTATTTTTACAAATATTTGATATTAATTCCAACATTAAAGCTGTTACCATCTCAGAACAAATAAGTTGTATTGATTAACTGTTATTCCCATGTTGCTACTATCTTTATTCAGCTTTTGTTCCCATCTCCAAATATAATTGTATCTTAGTACGGATCTGTCTCTTTTCAATGAAACATTTATGAAGTTATTGAGATCAGTCCTGAAAGTAAATCTCTAATTTTCAAGAGAATTCAGACTTTTCTCAAACTTTATGGGAGTTTGTTCATTATTTGTTCACCAAGGATCCAATGAAACATCCTCCCCCCACTGATGTGACCACTTTGACAACAAAATCATCATGATACTCTTTTCTGTGATGTACTTTCTTTTTCATTCATTCATGCAATGTGCGCATCTCTGGCTAAGTCAGCATTTATTGCCTTTCCCTAACTGCCTTTGCGAAGATAACAGTGAGCTACCTTCCTCAACCATTGCAGTCAGTGTGATTCAAGTCTGACCAAAATGCTATTGGAAAGAGAGTTCCAGGATTTTGACTCAATGATAATGAAGGAACAATGACAAAGTTCCAAATCAGGTTTGGTGAGTGGCTTGGAGGGGAACTTGCAGATGGCAGTGTTTCCATGCATCTGCTGCCCTTGTCCATTTTAGGTGTTAGAGGTGCAGATCTGGAAGATGCTATTGAAAGAGCCTTGGTGAGTTACTGCAGTGCATTTTCTAGATCATGCACACTGTATCTTGATGGTATAGGAACTAAAGACTAAAGGTAGTGAATCAAATATTACTTTGTCTGGTGTCAAACTTCTTAATTGTTATTGCAATCGAGTTAACTGTAGAGTATTCTACTAATTCCTGATTTGTGACTTGTAGATGGTGGACAGGTTTTGCAGAATTAGGAAATGAGTTAGTCACTACCGAATTCCCTACCTCTGACTAGTTTTTGTCAATTCAGAATTTATATGGCTGGGCCAATTCAGTTTCTGGTTAATGGTGACCACAAAGATGTTGTTAATCTGGGATACCTCCTTGATAATGCCATTGAATGTCAAGTTGAAATGATTACGTTCCTTCTTGTTGGAGATAGTCAATCATTATCTGGCACTTCTGACGCATGGATGGTCCTTGCCAATGATCATTCCAAGCCAGAATGTTGTCTAGTTCTTGCTGTAAATAGACATGGATGACTTCAGCATCTCAGGAGTTGTGGCCAGTGCTGAACTTCGTGCATTTATCAGTGATTTTATCGTTGAAGGATCTGAGGATGGGCGGACCTCGGAAACAAGCTTAAAGAAATCATGCACCCATGTCCCAGAATTGTGATGATTAGCCTCTAAACATCAAAGCCATCATCCTCAAACGTTGTATGACTCCAGCCAGTGGAGGGTTTTCCCCAATTCCCATTGAGTTCAGTATTAATGGGACTCCTTGACACCACACTTGGTCAAAAGCCATTTTGACGTTAAGGGCCATTGTCCTTCACCTCTTGAGTTAAGATCTGTTGTCCATGTTTGGGCCAATACTATCATGAGGTCTGGAGCTGATTGGCCCTTGGTGAAACCCAAACCATGCATCAGCGAGCAGGTTAATGCTGAGCAAGTGTCATCTGATAGCACATCAAAGACCCTTCTATCACTTTGATGATAACTGAGAGTGGACTGCTGTGGTTGAAATTGTCCAGTGTGGCCTTGTTCTGCTGTTTTTGGACATTCTGTACAGAATTCCTCTACTTTTTGTGAGGGTTCAATGAGAGTGCAATGATTGCATGATGTCATCAAATTGGATGGAGTCCATTACAGATCAACTTTTTTTTCAGAACCTGATACAGCAGTCTTGCACACAATTTCTGATCTCCCCCCACCATTAAAGGTATATGGTACCATCTCCTCCAGTTCATTGTGTAAGTGTCCTGAACAGATGCACATGTACTAGATTGGTGAGGATAAGGTCAAGGAGATCACTTCTCTTATTAGTTCCCTCACTGCCTGCTGCAGATGCAGTCTAGCGGATATGTCCTTTAGGACTCCATTTCAATCAGTAGTGGTGTCACTGAGCCACTCAGTGATGGACAGTGAAGTCTCACCCAGAAATATTCTGTACTCTTGCTACCGTCTATGCTTCCTTCAAATGGTATTAAACATGGAGTACTGAGTAATCAAATGTGGTGAGGGGAGGGAGGGGGGATGTTGGTTCAAGGTTTTCTTGCCCATGTTTGACTTGATGCCATGAAACCTCATGAGGTCTAAAGTTAAAACTGGGGTCTGCTAGGGCCATTCCCTCCTGACTGGATACCAGTGTGTCAGTAAATCCTGTGTTTCTGTCCTGCTGGTGGGGCAGAACATATCAAATGATTTGTGATGCTGATGCTTGGGAGATTTTCAGGAAAGTATGATTCTGTGAGCGTGACAATGTTCCGTGACTAATCTGTGTGACAGCTCTTCCAATTTTGGCAGAAGTGTTAGTAAGTGGACCTTGCAAGGGCAACAGGGCAATTAGAGGGATAAAGATGTACAGCATGGAAACAAACCCTTCGGTCCAACTCATCCATGCAGACCAAATATCCTAAATTAATCTTGTTCCATTTGCCAGCACTTGGCCCATATCCCTCTGAACACTTCCTATTCATCTGCCCTTCCAGATGCCTTTTAAATTTTGTAATTGTACGAGCCCCCACCACTTCTTCTGGCAGCTCATTCCATACACGTACCACCCTCTGCTTGAAAAAGTTGTCTCTTAGGTCCCTTTTAAATATTTCCCCTCTCACCCTTAACCTATGCCCTCTAGTTCTAGACTCCCTCACCCCAGAAAAAATACGTTGTGTATTTACTTTTTCTATGCCCCTCATGATTTTATAAACCTCTATAAGGTCACCCCTCAGCCTCCGACGCTCCAGGGAAAACAGCTCCAGCCTGTTCAGCTTCTCCCTATAGCTCAAACCTTCCAACCCTGGCCACATCCTTGTAAATCTTTTCTGAACCCTTTCCAGTTTCACAACATCCTTTCTAGAGGACGGAGACCAGGATTGCACGCAGTATTCCAAAAATGGCCTAACCTACGTCCTGTACAGCTGCAACGTGACCTCAACTCCTATACTCAATGCTCTGACCAATAAAGTAAAACATACTAAACATCGCATTCACTATCCTATCTACCTGAGATTCCACTTTCAGGAACCAGTGCTCCAAGGTCTCTTTGTTCAACAATGCTCCCAAGGACATTACCATTAAGTGTATAAATCCTGCCCTAAATTACCTTCCCAAAATGCAGCACCTCACATTTATCTAAATTAAACTCCATCTGCCACTACTTGGCCCATTGGCCCATTGGATCAAGATCCCTTTGTCTTCTGAGGTAACCTTATTGGCTAACCACTCTGCAAACTTACTAACTATACCTCCTATTATCACATCCAAATCATTTATATAAAAGATGAAAAGTGGTGCACCCTGCACTAATCCTTGTGGCACTCCATTGGTCACAGGCCTCCAGTCTGAAAAACAACCCTCCAGCACCACCCTCTGTCTTCTACCTTTGAGCCAATTCTGTATCCAAATGGCTAGTTCTCCCTGTATTCCATGTGATCTAACCTTACTAACCAGTCTCCCGTGAGGAACCTTGTCAAATACCTTACTGAAGTCCCTATAAATCATGTCCACCACTCTGCCCTCATCAATCCTCTGCTACTTCATCAAAAATCTCAATCAGGTTAATGAGACATGATTTTCCGTGCACGAAGTCATGTTGGGCATTGCTTTTTTGGTGTCAGTTCACTGCTATGTGGTCCATTTGATTTAGTTCCTTACTGACTTTTCTGTCGCAGTTTGATATAATTAAGTTGCTTGCTGATCCATTTCACAGTTAACCATATTGCTCTGGTTCACATGTTCACCAAATGAGATGACAACAATAGTTCACTGATGTCCTTTAGGAAAGAAAGAAATCTATGTGGGGTTTTACAACAATTGACAACGGTTTCCTAGTTACGATTCATGAGATTAGCACTTAATTGCAGACTTAACAAATGAACTTAAATTCCATCAGCTGCCATTGAGGAATTTGAACCCAAATTCCCAGAAAGCATTAGCATGGGCCTCTGGTTTGCTAACCCAGTGATTATTACCAGTATTCCATGACACCTCACTTTGTTGTGGATCTTGATCAATCAATTTGTGAAATCTAACCTTCACCCACTTTTACAATTGATTTTTTTCTCCCAAGCTTTAAAGTCTTATACAAGAAGGGTTTAACTTTACTTTGCTGCTCAGGCCTACAATTGTGTCTGTACTGATCATTACAACAGCACTTTCTATTTAATGCCCAACTAACAAGTATAAAATTTACCTTCTTTAAAGTGTTTAATTTGTTCCCCAGGTATGGATAATGTTTACAAGACCACATTTACTGCCTACGAGTTACCTATATAAGACATTTCTGCTTGAAATGCTGTAGCCTTTTTTAAATAGCTTTTCATAAGTATTGATCCAGTGACAATGGATGTGTGACTATGTCCACATCAGGATCGTGTGTGACATAGACACATAGAAAATAGAATTAGGAATAAACCATTTTGCCCTTTGAATCTGTTCCTCCATTCAAAATGATCATGACTGATCATCCACCTCAATAACCTGTTCCTATTTTCCCCCCACACCCTTTAGCCCCAAGAACTATATCTCAATCCTCTTCTGAAAACATTCAAGGTTTTGGCCTCAACATTCCGTGGCAGAGAATTCCACAGACTCACCACTATCTGGATGAAGACATTTCTCCTCATCTCGGTTCTCATATCCTGAGACTGTGAACACTTGGTTCCTGATTATTGGAAACATCCTTCCTGTGTATAGACTGTATAGGTTTCTGTGCGAATCCAACCTCCTTCCAAAATCTCCTTCCGAATTCCAGTGCTACCGTACTTCACTGATGGACAGAGCTTTGGGTGATGTTGTCATTGTAACATTGTTCTTGCCCTTACCCATTGGCAGAGCTCACTGGGGACTAACTGCCTGTTGAAATAACTTCTGGCTGCTGTAATGCAACTTGTAGATTTTGTATGCTTTGGGTACCGTTGTGGCACCTCAGGAGCAGTAGCACTGATCCATTGAAGTGCTTTGGTGTAGACCAAGTCAGGCTTCTGGAATATTGCGGCTGCACGCCATTATGCTCACTGCAAGTTGTGACAACTGTTCACTTCCTTCTGCATTGGTGCCTTCGGTACATTAAACCACACTTGCTTTACACATAGTAAACATTGTGGCACAACTGGGTGAGACTGGAATGCAAATTACTTTATAGTCACATAAAAGTCTGGCTGCAACAGAACTACCTTGAGCATTTTTATTTTTGGAATTCCAGATGACAAGGCCTTGACGTTTCTGAGAACATCACAAGACTCCACAAGGAAAGAAGAAAACATTATCTGGGGACTTGCTAGGAAACTGTTGGCCTCTGAAAGCATGTTTTAAGATAAATTACTTTGTTTTGTTTTAAAATGAATTATCTGCTGCCTCCTTTAATTTTTAAGAGAACAAATGGAACTGTTTTGAAAACTCAATCTGTTGGGAGCTTGTCCATTATTTGTAGTAATGTCCTACAAATACATTCTTCAGATGCCAATTGCTTATCCTTTAAGCATCTAGGGTGTTAAGTCAGTGTGTTATTACTCTGTATGAAAGAAGAGTAATTTAAAATGAACACTGGCTGACAATCAGTTTAATTTAAGGGATACCATATTCTGAGGAAAATTTCTGACATGCAGATGTCAAAAATGTATGGGCTTCGCTAAGAGATTTTTGGCAACAGTGGTAGCGAGTGATGTAATTGTTGATAAATGGGAGATATATTTTGCTTACATCTGAGTGAGCAGTTGGACTCAGCAGTCAGGCCTGGCCTAGGGGCAGGCAGCCAGAAATGTGAATTATTTTGCCTGAACTACAAAGCCCCTTGCAGCCAGAGGTAGCAGCTGGTGGAGATATCTATTAATACACCTGGAAATGTTTTGACATTGTGATGTTTTTGGTGATAAAATGCAGAAGTTCTGTCAGTGCAGTTAAATGAGTCATTCAACAGCATTATTATGAACGCAACAATTGGAATAAAGACTTGAGAACACAATGTACAGTGCTGATGCTAAAAGCTATTAGTTTATTTTCATTGTATGTGTGTGGTGGTGGTGGTGGTTAGGGAGAAGATATGGCCTATGTTGTCACTTATTCATATTTCTCAGACAAATGTTTGAGAGGGTAACAATAGCTGAAAAGGAGTGTTAGTGATAAATATTTGCCTTTGGTTTGTTCTGACAATAGGTAAATGACAGACAGGATTGAATAACCTTTCAGAACCATTATTTACTATGGTAACAATAAGATAACGTTAACGCAAAAGCAGACAGATTATTTATGGGACCAGGAAAAAGCTTTCCTATTAAATAATTTCTGATTTTCTAAAAATAAATTAAACTCAGGATGAACTACCAACATAAAATAGTTGCCATGAACCCTATCAGGGGTTTCAGACGAAAACCCCTTTAAGAAGAAAATGATGAGAATGTGGAACTCATTAGCTGTGGTTAAGGTGAGTTGTTCCTCTATATTTAAGGGAAGGCAACATCTGAGCTATTAGGAAATCAAGGATTATAACCATAGGCCAAGATGCAGGGATGGTTAGTTTTTTATCTTAATTCCAGGTTCCCACTCTTTTCCTAAATCCATTGATTCACTTAGCTTCCTATACTAATTTCTTAAGATCGAGAGTGTGGTTTTGGAAAAGCACAGCAGGTCAGGCAGCATCAGAGGAGCAGTAGAAAAGACGTTTCGGGCATAAGCCCTTCATCAGGCCCAAACATCGATTCTCCTGCTCCTTGGATATTGCCTGACCTGATGTATTTTTCCAGCACTACAGTCTTGACTCTGATCCCCACCATATGCAGTCCTCACTTTCTCCTAATTTTTAAAGATCGCCAATCTCATTCAACTATTCGTTCACCACTATTTACACAATTATATCTTCCACCATGAGGGTAGAGGTAACATATTTGTTTCATATCTCTTTCAGTTCATAGTGCCCAATAAAATTCCATCTGTCCCTCTCACCCGACATTTACTTTTTCTAATCTCATCCTTTTACGCAAATTTGGAACTTATACAGTTGCTTTGTGCCAGCATTCTCTCACATACGACTTCATCTTAATTAATTTCTTGGTTATTCACTGTTTAAATCCTTCCCAGTTTTCAGCCACGTACAAATAAAACTGGAAAATGCTGAAAATAAACAGGTTAGTCAGCATCCCTGGAGAGAGAAATGCCAATGGTCCATCAGATTTGAAATTTCCTGCATCTGAAGTATTTTGCTTTTGTGTTATGATACCTATGTCTGTCACTTGAATTTTGATTTAAGGCTCCAGGCTATTTTATAAGTCTGTTATTATTTAACACACTTTGATGAAGATAGTCATGGATGAAAAGCATTCTAAAATGTACCAACACTACACCCAAGCACTCTCCCATTGAAATGAATGGGGAGTGCAGTGCAGTACATTTTGGAATTGCTCATTGTTGCAGTGTCAAACATGAAATATAGATATACTTCTAACAGTGTTTGCCACAGTGGAATAAATGCTATAGTTAAAAAAAATTATTCCATGAATAAAGATGAGAAAATTTCACAGTAAAAATTATTGATCTTGTCTAAGTACATTTTGATGAAGTATTGTCAATTGGGAAAATTAATTTATAATGAAATATTCATTGAATAATCATGCAACTTCTGATTTTCTAAAGCTTTGATTTCATTAACCTTAAAGCAAACATCAAGAAAGGAAAATTATTTGCCAAGCATATCCTTAAGGACTGTGACTGCAGTGACTGCACAATATATTCAGTTATTCTGTCTCTAAATCTGCAATATAAAGGTTTTGATGAATGATGGTCACATTATTCCTGTGAAGTGTGTGGGCTTTTTTAATGTGTTGCCTCACAATTTAGAGTAAATACCCATGACAAATAATTTCAGAAATGAGGAAATGAATGAACAAATCCTATGCTTAATGTTTGAATATGTGGAAGTAAAAGAAACAAGCATGTCGTTCTGTGTACAATTCTCAACCTTTAACTGTTCAAAAAGGTGCAGGACTAATATTTTTCTCCAGTCTCCGATTGACGGGAAAAAGGCAAGTCAATTGAGAGAAGATCTGGCAAAGTTTGGATAACTGAGACTCTCACCGTTTTCCACCAAAGGTTTTAAGGGCCTCAATTTTAGATATTAACATTGCATTATCACCGAATCTCACTTCAGTTATACGTAGGTTATTAGTTTTTCGGGTAGCAGAGCAAAACCAAACAGTGACAATTCTAATATGAAAGTCTGAGCAGGGACCTGGTGGCTGGAATATACCAACATCTTTCTCTGGGCTTTCATGTTGGCCAGCATTACCCAACACCTTATTCCATGGGCAGAGACTACCCCACCCCTCCACTCACAAACATCAGTGTTGGCAAAGCCACAGCCTCACCACATCATCATGGCTCATTTGGGATGCAGTTATGATACAGTTCATCATTTTATTACTGCACTTTGGAGCTTACCAACTCCCTACATTGAAATGCTACCACATCGTGTACACTACAAAATTAGGTATCCATGCCAACTAGATATCCTAAATTAATCTAGTCCCAAATTAATCTAGCATTTGACCCATATCCTTCTAAACTCTTCCTATTCGCATACCCATCCTGATGCCTTTTAAATGTTGTAATTGTACCAGTCTCAACCACTTCCTCTGGCAGCTCATTCCATATATGTACCACCCTTTGTGTGAAAACCTTGCCCCTTAGGTCCCTTTTAAGTCTTTCCCCTTAAACCTATACCCTCTGGTTTTGGACTCCATCCACCCTGGGGAAAAGACCTTAACTATTCACCCTATCCATGCCCCTCATGATTTTATAAAACTCTACACCCCTCAACCTCTGTCGCTCCACGAAAACTAGCCCTAGCTTATTCAGCCTCTGTAAGCCTGGCAACATCCTTGTAAATCTTTTCTGAACCCTTTCAAGTTTCACAACATCTTTCTTATAGCAGGGAGAGTGCAATTGAATACATTATTGCAAAAGTGGCCTAACCAATGTCCTTACTTTAATCATTAGGACAGAGTGAATCTTAGGGCTCTTAGCCTGATTTTTATCGCTTGCTCACTTTGCAATTACTTGGATACTTGCAGTATCTCTGCCTTGCCTTGCCTTGCCTTTTCATGCAGACAGATAGCTAGGTAGCTTGCCATGTTTTCAGCAATGATCCAGTAAAGGGTCAGTTCATATTTAGTCGCAACATGTCCACCATAGTTCAGGAAGGGTTGGAGAGGTGTCCTGAGTAAATGGGTAGGATGTGGTGAGGGCAAAAAGAGTTGGTATCTGAGGCAATAGGGTGGGTGAGAGCCATCGAGGAAAGATACTGCTTGCAATAGTGACAGTGGTAGACCATGAGCCCTTTTAGGAGATGGGTGCAATAGCTCAGTTACAGTGAGTGTGAGGTAGAAGATAGAAGATGGTGGCACTTACCATTACAGAGCACGGAAGGTCATTAAGGTACTGCACTGACCTAGATGGCAACTTCAGACCAGGCTGGCAGCATTTGACACATTGTGCAGCTGGGGTTTAAATATAGTCCCAGTGGCATGTATGTCCTGGCACAGGCAAGCATTTTGCAACATGTTGAGTGCAATGTAGCATGAGAGTGAAGCCATGGAAAAGTGGTGCATACTTCACGAGATGAGCAACCCACCCCTTCCTCAGATTAAATTCTGAGAGAAACATTGCTTAGGCTCACGGAGGGAAAACCTCCCTGAAACTAATCAAAATCGATACTTACCTAAATTTTGGGATTTTAGAATATTGAGGATGATTTCAATTCATCCTCCTCTTACCTGCTATCGTGTGGTAGCCTAAATAAGAAGACTGACAGACAGAAGGGCTTGAATTAATATTATCAATTTAAATCATCAGGCTGTATCCAGGCACTTGGATAGATAATCATTATTTCTGTGATCTACAATAAATATTCTCTTTCGTGTTCATGTCACCTATCACTCTTTAAGTGGATATATATCCTGTCTAATCTAGAGAATTCCTTCACTACACAATTTTATATAAACTTATAGCATTCGGCAAATAACCATAACATTAAGCCCCTTGGGTGTACTTGATATTGTAACTTGCGTGTGCTACCTGCAATATTACTCCTGTCCTTCCTGATAGTAAATTGTAAAGCACTCTGGTGAGCTAAAGCAGTTGTAGGTCACCAAAGTAGTTTATTTGATTTCCATACTTTCCTCTTGTAGCCTGTAAGTATTCAGCTTTCAGCTAACAGCCTGAGACTTCAAAATTATTCAGGGCTGAATCGGTTTTTTTGGTCGAGTGTCAGTTTTGTTGAGTTTCTTTTCTCACCGGGCCTAGTGAGATTTCTTGCCATATATTACCAAACGTGCCTTATTAACCACCCTGCCCTATAACACTCCCTCACCTGATTCTAGCCCCATCTTATACCATGCCACCCATTAAGGGTGGTATGGTGGCTCAGTGGCCCAGTGGTTAGTGCTGCTGCCTCACAGCACCAGGGACCCAGTTCAATTCCAGCCTCGGGCGACTGTCTGTGTAGAGTTTGCACATTCTACCCGTGTCTGTGTGGGTTTCCTCCAGGTGCTCTGGTTTCCTCCCACAGTCTAAAGATGCACAGGTTAGGGACATTGGCCGTGCTAAGTTGCCCACAGTGTCCAGGGATGGTAGGTTAGGTGCATTAGTTAGGGGTAAATGTAGAATAATGGGGTCGAGGAATGGGTCTGGATGGGTTACTCTTCAGAGGGTCGGTGTAGACTTGTTGAGCCAAATCTACACTGGGCCTCTTTCTACACTGTAGGGATTCTAAGTTCATCTTTGAAGGGCCACTGTGCACAAATATTAGTAATATCCAGAGTCAAAAAAGTGTGGCACTGAAAAAGCATAGCAGATCAGGCAACATCCGAGGAGCAGAAGAGTCGATGTTTTGGACATAAGCCCAGTGCTCACTTTCTCCTGTTGGTAATATCCCCTGACTGTGGCCAATCCTTGGACTGTGTGCAGCCTGTGCCCACCACTTACTCCAACACGACCACCTAACCGCACTCCACCCCTCCTTTTAATAGACTGAGGACTAGCTCCCATCCAATTGTGTTTCCCACTCACTGTGTTTACCGCACAGGATTCTGGTACATGCGGTGGGTATTAGATTGTCTCGGTGTGCCATACAGTGAAACATTCTCTCCTCCAGACAGAAATGGATCTGCACAAAAGAGGACATCAATATGGGACCATACTGATGATGTCCAGGTACAGGTTAAAGTTCCAAAGCCTTAACAGGCATGACAGTAACATTAATTATTACCGCTAACTGCTGTTCAAAATGGTTATGATTAAAAATTCTTGATTTCAACATCAATTCTATAAAGCAGTAAAATACCTAATTTACTAATATCCTAACACCACAACCCTTTGGCTTGCACTATCAAGCCCATTATCATTTACATCTGTCCTACTTTCCATTCCTCAGGGGATCTTCTATCATGATATGTCAGACTTGTCTGTCTTGCACCATCGTCTCATATCCATTGTAGCTCCTCTGGAAATACTATGTGACATCCATCATCCAACTGGACCTTGGCCAATCCCCACAATCTGCAGCCCTCCATTTACCTCCACGCATCTGCAGCTTTTCAACTCAGACCAACTGGTCAAAATGCTGACTATTTATTTTGTGTACACGCGTACACCAGATCTGTTCAGATGAGGAGGAACATGACGGGCACCTGGAAATGCTCATAAGAACGGAGTACGATGCTCAACTCATCGACCGCCAGTTCCGACGTGCCACAGCAAGGAACCGTAATGACCTCCTCAGGAGACAGACACGTGCTGCAACCGACAGGGTACCCTTCGTTGTTCAGTACTTCCCAGGAGCCAAAAAACTACACCATGTTCTTTGTGACCTGCAACATATTATCAATGAGGATGAGCACCTCGCCAAGACCTTCCCCACACCTCCACTGCTCGCCTTTAAACAACCGCCAAACCTCAAACAGATCAATGTTCGCAGCAAACTGCCCGGCTTTCAGGACAACTCCATACAATCCTGTCACGGTAGGCGCTGCAAGATGCGTCAGAGTGTGGACATGGATACCATCATTATGCATGGGGACACCTCCCACCATGTACGTGGCAGGTACTCATGTGACTCAGCTAACATTGTCTATCTCATACACTGCAGGCAAGGATGCCCTGAGGCATGATACATTGGTGAAACCAAGCAAAGGCTATGGCAACGGATGAATGGGCACCGCGCAACAATCAACAGACAGGAGTGTTCCCTTCCAGTTGGAGAACACTTCAGTGGTCCAGGACATTTGACCTCGGACCTTCCGGTGACCATCCTCCAAGGCTGACTTTGGGACAGGCAGCAGTGAAAAGTGGCTGAGCAGAGGCTGATAGCTAAGTTCGGTACCCGTAGGGAGGGCCTCAACCGGGACCTTGGGTTCATATCACTCTAAAGGCGACCACCATTGCACCATACACACACAGAGACACTCCTACCACTCCTAAACCCCCCCCCCCACACACACACTCCTAGACAAACACACAGACACTCCTATACACACACACACGCACAGACACTTACACACTCCCATACTCACACATGCACCCTCTCACAGGCTTAGACACTTTACGCTCACACACACATGTACACTCTCCCATACAGATACACATAACCCCCCACCCCACACACGCACACACACTGTTACAGGCACACACACTCCCACACTCACACATGCATCCTCTCACAGACCTAGACACTTTACACTCATACACACATATACACTCTCTCTCTCACAGACACTCACAACCCTCCCATCCCAGATACATACACACACAAAACACTCCTACAGACACACACTCCCACACTCACACAGCACCCTCTCACAGACTTAGACCACTTTACACTCTCACGTACACACACACACATATGTACACTCTCTCAACTCCCCACCCCAGACACACACACACACATACAAAAACCCACATGTACACATACACATATATATTTGTGGGGTGAATTTGAACTTGTAGAGTTACATTATGCTTTGCTCAAAAACTGCATGAATCCATGTAAGACTCTGTTATCTCACTTTTTAGATTAGAATCAGTCTAAACATTATGGCACAGACAGAGGACACAGGGGGCTAACACCTTCAACATCTCAACATCTTATCTGCACTGACACCAATTGTTACAGTTAATCTGACAATGTAACTTTTAAAAAAACGTTTTGTGATTTACATATGAAAGAAGTGAAACTATCATGGTCATTCTAACAGATGACAGAATTAACAAACAATCAAGCTATTTTTCAATGTATACTTTCAGTTACATCACACTGTAAACTTTTACTCTAAAGTCTGTGTCTAACAATCGTGCCCTCCACAACCACTTCAGCATCCACATTTCAAAGGCCCACATTTCTTCCATCAATTTTTACTTATCCTCCAAGTTTCTGAAATATATGGGAAAATTGATTTAATGTAGCATTTTGAGGTTTTCTTCCTTGCTACAAAGCTGATTTTTCTTGTTCTTTGCAACAGGAGATTCTTGTCTTAGATTTTCCCTTGCATTCTTTCCTCCTCTCTCCACTTTTCCTGCAATCTGTATTTGCATTAAGCCCCTGAAATCATCTCTTCAATTTTTCAGCTGGTGATGAACTTTGTTTCTCTCTCCACTGATACTGGCTGACCTGCTGAGCATTTCAAGCATTTTCTGTTTTTACTTCAAGTTTTTGGTGTCTGCAGTCTTCTGCTTTTGTATCATTGATCAAAATAACATCATAAGCCACATCCGTTTTACTGCAGATTATGGCTTTGACTGGGGGCAAAGTGCTGCTGTTTGGTATGATACTAATAAACTGACAAAACATGCACAATGTAATCGTACAATGCTGGAGAACGCAAAGAAATGTAGATTGCCGTATAATTTATTTTTTCTTAATTGTACTACCAGATAATTGCAAGGTTGGCAAAAACCTTGAAATAATTTCCATAGATCAGCAACATGTCAATTATTCTGAAGATAGTGTTACATTTGCTATATATGTTTAGAATATGAAATATGAATGATCCTGTAAGAGGAGAGAAATGTTTGGCTCCGTCTAGTGATTGACGTGATGTGAAAACCTTTGTTTGAACTTTATTTGAATGGTTTCAGGTTAAGAATGTGGCTCTATAGGACAATGTGCCATTAAACTATAATCATTAGACTCCCCTTGAATGAACTGACATGATGTTTAATTCTATGAGGTACAATCTACTTACCCAAAAAAACTAGACCCAGATTTTTCTAAAGTGGTCAAAGTCTCTGTGCTATTGTAATACTGTCTCTGTAACAGAAGCACTTGCATTGCACAAAAATGAAAAAAACGTACGGAGTGAGTGTTTTAAACCACCATCAGTGTTGGATTTTTATATACCTCTGTGATTCATGTCCACCTGACTAAAACACTGGGCTGATCCCAAAGGCTGTCTGCAGCTTAACACAGGGAGAAGCCTTCATTGCCTTACCTTAATTAGACATCTCATCTTGGTCAGCTTGTAGTCAATTAGATTGGCCAATGGTTATGTAGACATAAGGGGGAGGGGCGTGCATGGTTTGGTTAGCCCAGTTGCCCGGATGGCTGGTTTGCATCAGAGTCATACCATCGGTGCAGGTTCAATTCTGCACCGATTGAGGCCTTCTCAATCTTGGCCTCTCACCCAAGGTGTGGTGCTCCTCCAATTAAATTCCCCACCGGGTGTCTCTCTCTTTGATAAAACAGCAGCCCTCTGCGACCAAGGAGACTTCATCTGTTGGAACAGCAGTGCCACCACGTACCACTAGGACCCCAATGGTTCCCAAGGCTGGTCTTCCAGGAAAGGCAGGTCCATCTGGGCTTTATCAAACCAGATCATCATAAGAAATAGTACCAGGAGTAATTCATTCAGCCTGCTCCACCAGCGTCATAGTCATCTACTGCACTGCAAAAAGCCCTTCAGCCCAGGGCTTCTACACAAGTCAGGGGACGAAACGTTTGCAACAAAAACTTCCAGCTCGGCAAACAGAACCACAGCAACGAGCACCCGAGCTACAAATCTTCTCACAAACTTTCTACACAAGTCAAAAGCAATCACCTGACTACTCTAATCCCATTTCCTCGTATTCAGCCCACAGCCTTGTGTGCCTTTCCATCATAAATACACATTTAAGTACTTAAATGTTGTAAACGTTTCTGTCTCTACCACCTTCACTGGCAAAGAATTCCAGATTCTCACCACCTTCCAAATGTAAACATTTTTCTTCATACCTCCTCTAATCCTTCTGCCCCTAACCTTAAATCCATACTCCCTGGTCATTGATTCCTCCATCAAGTTTCTTTCTATCCACCCGATCAATGCCCCTCATAATTTTATCTATTTAAGTCACGACCCCTCTCAATCGCCTTTACTCTGAGGAAAACAACCTCAGTCTGTCTAATCTCTTTCCATTAACTGAAACTCTCCAGCCCAGGAACATCCTAGTAAATCTTCTCTGCACCATCTACAGTTCAATCACATCTTTCCTGTAATGTGGATTCCACAACTGCATGCAGTACTCTAACTGTGGCCTGACCAGGGTTTTATACAGTTCCAGCACAACATCTCTGCTCTTAACCTCTATACCCTGGTTAATAAAGGGAAGTATACCATATGGCTTCATAATTACTTTATCCACCTGGCCTGAATCCTTAAAGACTGGTGTATATGCATACCAAGATCCTGCTGATCCTCAGTGCTTTCTAGGGTCCTACTGTTCATCATGTGCATCACCTCACATTTATCCAGATTAAATTCCATTTGCCACTGCTCAGTCTATCTGACCGGCCAATCTATTTCCTCCTCTTACCATCTGATCTGACTGTGGCCTTATCTCCACTTTGCTGCCTGTTGTCAGTAACCTTTGACTACTGCATTGATCAAAATGGTGTAGCGTCAGCCTTGCATACATTCAATGACCTGACTTGCATGGCTTTTTGAGGAAGAGAACTCCAAAAGCTATCGATCTTCCAGGAGAGAAATTCTCCTCATCTTTGCCTTAAGTGGAAAAATCGTTCATTTTAAGCTGTTTTCCAATTCTAGATTTTGCCATGAGGGGAAAGGTCTTGCCGGCAAACATTCTTTCAAACCCCTAGAATTGCATGTATTTAAATAAATTTTCATTCTTCTAAACTCTGTTCAGTACAGGTCCAGATGGGTCATTCTTCCCCATTAGAGCTTTTAGGAACCAACCTAGTGACTATTCTCTGAACATTGTTCCTCCTTAACAAAATCAAAACTGTATACTATACTCCTGGGCAGTCTTGCCATTGTCATCTACAGCTGAAGTCTTTGTTTTTTTTGTATGGCATATTGCTCTTGCAAAGAAAAGGTCATTGAAGATTTTGCAGGATGGTGGTCAGACGAGGAAATAAATCGGGACAACTGGAAGAGGTAAATCAAGGTGGTGTGGTGCCAGATTCAAGAGACCAGAGCGGAGGGTGAAAATACTGTGGAGGATTACCAAGGAGGGCTGGGAGGGCACCCAGTGTAGGATTCCACTTTGCTCTATACCACATCATGCAACTAAATCTGCTGAGCTCCCGCATAGTATGAGCCTGGTGTCAAGTTGTGAATCAAAGTCTGAAATGTTCAGAGACAGGTGGGGAACCCGACATAAGCACCCCCAACTCCATGCCACCTACATCATCATAAAACATCAGGCACATTGACAGCAAGGCCCGTAGACATTAGGAAGGCCACCCTCAAAAGATGGGAAAACTCCTCAAAACTATGGAGGTCTGAAATAATCAACTCCGCAGGTAACATCAAGGGTGCTGCATATGTACTCACCGCATACATCTTTATCCCATGCTGGCAAAAATAGCTGGAAGTGGATTTGTGGATGGAAATCAGGTACCATCCATCATCTTGAAAAGAATTCTACCATTCTGACACTGATGGAGACAAGAACATCGTACCAATTTGCTTCCATATGGATTAAGTAACACACAGTGTGGGTGATTGATACCTTTGCATTACGCTGGGGTGTTTGCAACATGTGGGTTGGACTGAGATTGATCAGCATCTACTTCCTAAAAGTGGCTTACTATTATAGTAAGCTTTGATTTTCTTTTCCCTTTTAGAAAAAGCAATAGTCATGTTAATAATCACCAGGGGTTGAGATTGAGGGAGTAGTCACCATTGCTGGCACAGTTGCAGCTGAAGAATCAAAGCAATGCTCACCTAACACTGAAGCTTGACGATGAATTGGCAACACCTTGCCTGAGTTGACACAATGCACCTAAAGTGTTTGGGTTATCAATTTTCACTGCTTATAAAAGCAGTCACTTCAAGCCAACATTTGATATTTGTGCAAATGAAACAACCCAAGACTGCCCATTGTGAGTGAAATGCCTTCATGTAACCCCTTTTAAAATGTCATTTAATTTCAAGAGCTGGAAAGGGAAAAGTAATTTCATTTCTGCTGGGAGATAAAGCTGGCATTTACTTCAAGTGATTCCAAGTTCAGATTACTGCCAATTCTTCATTGAAGCAGAAAATGTGCTCATTATTTTTAACAGAAATTTTGTAAGCCATTAATTAAACCGCAGAGTGCTTTCAGCAAAGTAATCTTTGCCTGTACAGCTAACCTCAGTACTAATCTCAAGCAGCCATTAGCAGTTGACCTTACAATTTAAGATTTTTATTTTCCAATTTATTTTGTAGAGTACAGAGATCAAATCTGATGATATGCAAACAATAGTACATGAGTGATTCGAGCTCACTGGAAGTTACTACAGTGAACTGGAGATCCTTTTTATGTATATAACCAGGCCCTCATCAAGTCAAGCAGTAACTTCAAATGACCTCTTATAACACACCAGGTCTTGTGGTCACAAGTTATTGCATTCAATCTAAGGGCAATTTAGGTGTTTGAATTCATGTTCTACACAAAACTCACTGACAGTAAAACTCCATGCTCTAATGGTTTGATTTGAATCTAATTACAACTTTGTAAAGGTTTCTGAAATTTTCTTAGTATATATTTGCAATTTTTGGTGGGTTTTCTTGAATATCATTGTTAACTTAATTTGTCAGAATGAAAAATAAAATGCCAAGAGGTCGTTGTGGTTCTGTTCGCCGAGCTGGAAATTTTTGTTGCAAACATTTCGTCCCCTGTTTAGGTGACATCCTCAGTGCTTGGGAGCCTCCTGTGAAGCGCTTCTGTGGTGTTTCCTCCGGCATTTATAGTGGCCTGTCCCTGCCGCTTCCGGTTGTCAGTTTCAGCTGTCCGCTGTAGTGGCCGGTATATTGGGTCCAGGTCGATGTGTTTGTTGATGGAGTTTGTGGATGAGTGCCATGCTTCTAGGAATTCCCTGGCTGTTCTTTGTTTCGCTTGCCCTATAATGGTAGAGTTGTCCCAGTCAAATTCATGTTGCTTGTCGTCTGCGTGTGTGGCTGATGTGTGGCCACGATCAGCTATCCTTAGTAGCCACACACGCAGACGACAAGCAACATGAATTCGACTGGGACAACACTACCATTATAGGGCAAGCCAAACAAAGAACAGCTAGGGAATTCCTAGAAGCATGGCACTCATCCACAAACTCCATCAACAAACACATCGACCTGGACCCAATATAGAGTGTAGAATGTTCAGGAAACTTCAAACAGAGGACTTGAAAGGAAGAGATGCAGGGTAGAAACTAATGACTCTTACCAGCCAAAAACCTTCACCACTGGAGACATAAATCAAGAGACATGTTTGTGTTTTACCCTCTCACGAATACTCAAGAACAGGAGTTTAAAAATCATTGCAACCCTAACTTAGTGTACTTGTGAGTTGATGTGTTTACGTATATTTGTGTGCTGTAAATGTAGCAACTTGAAGACAACCATTAGTCACCTTTGCGCTGCAGGTAATGAACATCAAGGCTCACTCTGATTGCTGGAGGCCAGCTTAGCCATTAAGCCAAGAGTATTGAAATCAACAGCTTCATCACCAATGTCAGCATTACCGGCATCTTCCAACTTTACAACAATAACATTCCACCATCTATGTATCGCAAAGCCCAGAGAATGGCTCACATATCTTTCTAACTGGCCCCATTTTACTCAGCTTATGTTTCTAATTCATCTGTATGTGAGATGCATTTCAATGTGTTTTCTCATATTTTGTATCTAAAACGTTCACCCTTTTGTAACTCAAGAACGCCTGGGTAATTTGTCTCCTTTTTTTAAAAATGAATACACTCAATTGGAAAAAAAAGTATCCATGAGGGAAGTGATCCTTTTTAAATTAACCTTACTATCAACAAAGAGAGGGATTGAATTGAGAATGGAAGCCAGTTCATCCCACCCTTACCCAGTGGCCGAACAGTTTGGGGTATTCTGCCTAAATTTTATGAATTAGGGAACCTCACCCAGGGACCCATTATAATACATTTGACTTAAAGTTTTTGTTATCTGTCTTAGTATCTCATTTTACATATCAATGTTAAATGTTAAAATCAAAAACTACAGGTGCTGAAGATCTGAAATAAAAACAGAATTTGCTGGAGAAACTCAACAGGTCTGGCAATGTATGCGGAGAGAAAAACTGATTTTGTGCTTCGAGTCCAGCAACCCTTCTACAGAATAAAGCAGCAGAGAACACCATTCTAAGAATGGTCATTGGTCTCAAAGGGCTAACTCTGCCTCTCTCAACATCAAATTTTGTTCAATATGCTTCCTGTGTAGCATCTTGGCTCATTTTACTCCATTATGGGGACTATTTAAATCCAAGTTGTTGTTCATATCAGAATAGATAAGGCCAGGAAATCCCTGTACATCCCTCAAATATCTTTTCTGTTTACATGGGATAATGGTGTTTCTGCTGATGTTACAATGGCATGGCAAAGAAAGAAAGCCTTGAGGTAAATGAATGATTATTGCCTAAATGTGAAGCAGCATTTGACTTTATTTTCCAAATCTGGAAGATCATTAATTGTTGGGAGCTGAAAGCATAGTAAAAACAGAGGTCTTTTCCTCAAAATGAACTCATCCCAGCAATATAGTCTAAGGTGTTGTTTATTTCCACTGCATATAATTGACCTGATAAGTGCTTTACACAGAACCTACTTGCCACTTGGGTTACTTTTGTTGAGAGTGTTGAAGGCATGTTTCCTATTTGATTCTCCGAGATACTGAGCCCTGGCAATATTTGGCAGTCTTCTCAATATGAAATTTGGTTTTCTGCTGTTAGATCATGCCGGTCATAAATACCCTTGAGTGAAGGAACTCGGTCATCCTCACCTGGTCTGGCCTGCATGTGACTTCAAACCTAATTCAATGTGGTGGACTCTGAACTGCTCCCTGAACAATTGGAAATGGGCAATAAATGCTGGCCTAGCCAGTGAAATCCATCACTCATGAATGGTCAAAAAGCAGTGGATAGTTTTGCTATGAGAAGAGTAGTTGTATGTGGTGGGACAATTATTTTGTACTTGAATGCTTTCTATTTATTCAATAGACCTGCTTCTCCACTCAAGGGTTCCTTGTGTACATTAGCATCAGAATTAGGTTTATTGTCACATGCACCAGTACAGAAGTACAGAGAAAAGTGTACAATGCCACCCCTCATGGTCCCATCTTAGCTACAAATCGTAGATACAAAATAGAGAAATAAAGAAAAAGTTGATTACCTTACAGTGATTCATAGTAAAAGTTAAAAAATCAGAAATGCAAGATGAAAGGATAGACACTACAGTCAAATAAATAGATCAGTGCAGGGGCCTCACAAGCTGCTGATTGCCTGCACCAGTCCCCAGTTCAACAATCATCCTGCTCCAATCTGAGCCTCCAGTCTGCTCTATTCCAGCTCTCAACTACTCCAAGGTTAAGTTTCTTTTTCAAAAACGCTTTAAAATCTGAGAAAAAAAAAATCCCATGATTTATTTCCGATTCTTTTGCTGATTTTTGTCAAGTTTCTATAGTAATTTCTGTTTTCGTTTGCTTCAAATCTCCAGCACTCACAGTTCTTTGCTTTATTCTAGTGCTGGGGTGACTGGCTGCTGGATTTCAGGGAATGCTGCTTCTTGTCTGTGTCCCTACACGACTTCACATCCCTGGCAGTGAATTGGTACAATGGCTCACAACCCGAAATCAAATTTAATTGATGGTTTTGACAAATAGTTGATGAATGCAATACGTTGTTGAACTGATTTTACATCTGCTTGTTGTTGATCGCATATTTGTGTGATCCGGGTGAAGACATTTTGCTGCTTGTACATGACATGTATACTTGACCTCATGCATCTTTAATTACATTTGTTTTGTTAAGCTTCAGGCAAGTTCTGATGAGTGCTGATTCACAACCTCAGTATTTCTGCAAGTGCTATCCTTTTACTTGCAGTAATTTTCTCCTCTCATAGTAGGTGTGCTCTCACTGTAGGATCTCATATTATAAAATCCTGTCTTTACCTAAAATCCTTTTAGTTGCCATAAAGTCAGAGGATACTGCAAGTTGTGTTAATGCTATAGAATACTAAGCAATGGCTTCTTTTGCATTTTGGGCCCTAATATTGACCATTCACAGGGTCAAAGAGATGTACAGCATGGAAACAGACCCTTCAGTCCAACTTGTCTATGCCAACCAGATATCACAACCCAACCTAGTCCCACCTGCCAGCACCCTCCTTCCAAACCCTTCATATTCATATACCCATCCAGATTTCTTTTAAATGTTGCAATTGTACTAGCCTCCACCGCTTCCTCCGGCAGCTCATTCTATACACGCACAACCCTCTGCATGAAAAAGTTTCCCCTTAGGTCTCTTTTATATCTTTCCCCTCTCAGCCTGATCCTATGCCCTCTAGTTTTGGACTCCCCCACCCCAGGGAAAAGACTTTGTCTATTTATCCTATCCATGCCCCCCATGATTTTATAAACTTCTATAAGGTCACCCCTCAGTCTCCAACGCTCCAGGGAAAACAGCCCCAGCCTATTTAACTTCTCCCTATAGCTCAAATCCTCCAACCCTGGCAACATCCTTGTAAATCTTTTCTGAACCCTTTCAAGTTACACAACACCTTTCTGATAGGAAGGAGACCAGAATTGCATGCAATATTCCAACAGTGGCCTAACCAATGTCCTGTACAGCTGCATCATGACCTCCCAACTCTTGTACTCAATACCCTGACCAATAAAGGAAAGCATACCAAACACCTTCTTCATCATCCTATCTACCTGCGACTCCACTTTCAAGGAGCAATGAACCTGCACTCCAAGGTCTCTTTGTTCCGCAGCACTCCCTAGGACCTTACCATTAAGTGTATAAGTCCTGCTAAGATTTGCTTTCCCAAAATGCAGCACCTCACATTTATCTAAAATAAACTCCATCTACCACGTCTCAGCCCATTGGCCCATCTGGTCAAGATCCTGTTGTAATCTAAGGAAACCTTCACTGTCCACTACAACTCCAATTTTTATGACATCTGCAAACTTACTAACTATATCTCACATCCAAATCATTTATATAAATGATGTAAAGTAGTGGACCCAGCACCGATCCTTGTGGCATTCCACTGGTCACAGGCCTCCAGTCTGAAAAACAACCCTCCACCACCACCCTCTGTCTTCTACCTTTGAGCCAGTTCTGTATCCAAATGGCTGGTTCTCCCTGTATTCCTGTATTCCATGAGATCTAACCTTGCTAACCAGTCTCCCACGGGGAATCTTGTCAAACGCCTTATTGAAGTCCATATAGATCACATCTACTGCCCTGTCCTTACGAATCCTCTTTGTTACTTCTTCAAAAAACTCAGTCAAGTTTGTGAGACACGATTTCCCACGCACAAAGCCATGTTGACTATCCCTAATCAGTCCTTGCCTTTCCAAATACATGTACATCCTGTCCCTCAGAATTTCCTCCAGCAACCAGCCCACCACTGACGTCAGGCTCACTGGTCTATAGTTCCTTGGCTTGTCCTTACCACCTTTCTTAAACAGTGGCACCACATTTGCCAATCTCCAGTCTTCCGGCACCTCACCTGTGTTTATTGATGATACAAGTATCTCAGCAAGAGACCCAGCAATCACTTCTCTAGATTCCCACAGAGTTCTAGGGTACACCTGATCAGGTCCTGGGGAGTTATCCAATTTTATGCATTTCAAGACATCCAGCATTTCTTCCTCTGTAACATGGAAATTTTTCCCTACATTCTATATCTTCCATCTCCTTTTCCACAGTAAATACTGATGCAAAATACTTGTTTAGTATCTCCCCCGATCTCCTGCAGCTCCACACAAAGGCTGCCTTGCTCACTTGCGGTTTAAAGCAAACCTTCAAGGCTTTCAAAATTTACGCTGTCTGTTTCTTTCTGTTGTTTAAAAATATTTAGGGACAATACACTTGGAGACCATCTCTCCCCAACAGTGTTAATACTGGCACTGCTTCCAGTGTGGTATTGCAGCCTTCAGCCACCTGAGGAAAAGGGTGTTCAAGGACAACAACTTGGTACCTGACACCAAGATCATGGTTTACAGAGCTGTGGTGGTTCCCTCTCTCCTATATAGCTCTGAGATGTAGACTTTCCACAGCATACACCTCAAGGCGTTGGAGCAGTCCCACCAATCCTGCCTGCACTGGATCCTGGGAATCTGCTGGGAAGAATGATGCACCAGTACCAGCATCCTCAATCAGGCCAACATCCCCAGCATTCAGGCACTGACCCTGCCCCCCCTTGACCATCTGGTACGGGTTGGACATGTTATCCGTATGATCGACATGGGGCTTCCCAAGCACGTGCTCTATAGCAGGCGAGCCCCAGGTGGACAGAGGAATTGCTTCAGTAACCCCTGACCCAAGATCATCCAAAGTGAGGAGGAGCATTGAGTACCTCAAGGATTGCCATCAGGGAAAACAATGGAAGCCAGGTGAAAGGAGTGCACTGCTGTGCCAATACCCCTTCCCATGACCACCACCTGCCCCAAGTGTAACAGAGCCTGCAGTAGCAACATCAGTCTGTACAGCCACCTACAGACTCACCCTGAGAGTGGAAGAGAGCCATTCTCCTCTGTAAGCGACTACCAGTAATGAATACCACAGATAGTTCAATTAGGTGCTGTTAGCTGTTCTGCTCTGGTTTGATAAGTAGATCTGGCACAAACTGATTGCTTAGAGTTGTTGGTTATGTGAGGATGCTCCAGTTTTGCTGCCGGTCCCACCTCCAAGCTTACCTCTGCAGGACCAGCAAATTTCAGTTCATAAAGTGTTCTGCCATGTGGCATTGCAAATCAAATTTGATAGCACTGTTCACTTCACAGTAAACAATGATTGATTTCACATCCTGTATAACCACGCAAACATCTCTGGTCATCATGTTCTCCAGTTCAGCTGAACAAATTGCTGCATAGATAAAAGTAATAGATTTTCGTGAGCATTAAAAGGAATACTCAGTAGCATCGACATTCTCATCACCTGGACCCCAGCATGATTGTTGCCACATGAGTAGTGATTCCTTTTTGTGCAAATAGATTGGGAGAAGTTCATTTTCGACTGAATGCAAACATTGATCCAACCTCAAGATAAATTCCACACAGTTTAAACTAGAAACAGAAGAGACCGTTTCACTGAATAATGATAGGTAATTTAAGAAGGTACACTTAGGCTGTTGTCTGAATTGAAAATTACTGACATCCCTGTGACTCCACAGCTTGAATACATAAAATTTAGTAATTAAAAATTCTAAATTGAATTGCTTGTTTGTTCTATTTTTATTTTATTCCATTACCTCTTTATTAATAATGTGAAGCATGTTTTGAGCTTCTAAAGCTCTTTAGTTATGTCTGTCCATGGATTTGAACCATGTTTAGAAAGGCAATGAATGCATATCCATTAGTTTCTAAGCCAAAGGGCTCATGATCTTCTAAAGATTGCACTTAGACCAAGCATTCATATTTAGTATTTAATAAAGCTGTCATAGTAATGACTGTACGTGTACTGTTGCCTCTCACTAACTGTCTTTCTCCCATTTTCTCTTGAATACATAAACAGAGAGAAGGAATAAACGGGGCAATTTTTTAGGCAGTGATTAATAGGTGCCATAAGGATCAGTGCTTGGGCCAAATATTCATAAAATACCAAAGTGATTTAGATGTGGTATCACAAAATGAAGTGGAAATATGAGTTGTGAAGACAACACACAGAGCATTCAAGAGGGTTTGAGCAGGCAGGTGAGAGGATAAGGATAAGACAGATGGAATATAATGTTTGAAACGGTAAAAACAGAAATGCAGGGTGTTTCTTAAATTATCAGATTTTCATTTGCTTCATTCACAGGATGTGGGCACCACTGGCTACGCCAGCATTTATTGTCCATCCCTAATTGCCCAGAGGGCAGTTAGGAGTCAACCACAATGCTCTGCTGTGGATCTGGAGTCACATGTAGGCCAGACCAGGAAAAGACAGCAGTTGCTTTCCCTAAAAAACATAGACTTTTTCCTGACAATCAACAACAATTTCATTGTCATCCTTAGATTTTTTTTTTAAATTTGGATTCAAATTCCACCATCTGCCATTGTGGAATTTGAACCCAAGTCCCCAGACTTGGCTCTCTGAGTGTATAGTCTAGTAATAAAAGCATTCGGCTATCACCTTTGTTAAATGCTGAGATGCAAAGAGACCTGGGAATCCTTGTTCAAAAGTCACTGAAAACTAATGTCAAGGTACAGAAGGAAATTAGGAAGACAATTGGCATGTTGGTCTTTATTGCTACAAGGTTGAGTACAGAAGCAAGGACATTTTGCTGCAGCTTTCAAGATGCTTGGGTAAAACTACTCCTGGAAAGTTGGACTTTATGGCAATTTTGAATAATATTAAAATGAAATAGACTTCAATATTCACTATTCCATTCATATTTTTAAGAAGTTTTAATTTGACCCACAATCAAAAAATGTCCATGGAATGTAGTACATTGATTTTAATCAAAGCGTCACAGAGAGGGGGAGAAATGGAGTGAATCATTGAACTCGCACTCCCTATACATGGGAACACAGAAATGTAGGACTGAGGAACAGGAGTAGGCCCCCAATCCTGCTCCCCCATTCAACAATGGATGCTCTGATTGTGATCTCACCTGCACATATCTATCTGATCCCAATATCTTTTGGCTCCCTTTTCTTTCAAAACACTTTCTAACTTAACCTTGAATAAATTTACCTCACTACTTTCTGGGGAAGAGAATTCCACACTTTAACAATCCTCTAAGAGAAAATAAGATTTTCCTCATCTCTGTCTTAGAAGGGAGACCTATTATTCTGAAACTATATACCCTAGTTTTAATCTCTCCCACAAGACAAAACATCCTTCAGGTATCCACACTGGTAAGTCCCCTCAAGATCTTGGCAGATTCCAGGATCCATCTGAACTCAGATCCTTTCAGTCCTCCTTTCTTTCACTGACAAATTAACCAGGTACCAACTCACTGATTGTTCATGTGCACCTCCTTGTGGCCTTGGATAGAGTTGCACCCACATAGATTTGGGATCTGTTCACCTCATACCTCCCTATCATAAAATGCTGGGTGTGTCAAGTGATCAAATCAGTGGGTTTCCATGTAGGAAACACATTTTATTTCGAACTGACTTTAACATGAAAGAATTTAATGGTGCATCAACTCTGAAGGAAAACATCTCAGTTTTTTGTTCCATAGAGTTCAGGGAATAAATTGATGTAGTCCCAATGACCTGATTTTGCTTGTTTGAACTAAGTAACTATGAAAGTCATTGATATTATCATGTTATGTTTAATTGTCGAATTAATAAAGTATATGAGCAATTCAAAATATTCTTTTTCATTATACACAGCTGGAAAGCATTGTCCATCCATGTCCATGTTTACCTGCCTTTCGAGCAAAGTGTTAATTCCAACTCTCTTTTATGCTGTTAATTGCTTAAATGTGCTGCAAAACCTCTGCCTTTTCCACAGAACTGGCCATTGGTAAATGTGTGATTGTGATTATGGCACAGACGTCCTCTTCCTACCACAGTCCTTCATGACTTGAGCTCCTCAGTGACTTTTTTTCAATTCTTTCATGGCACGTGGGTGTCACTGGCAAGGCCAGCATTGTTGCCCGTCCCAAACTGAATGGCTTGCTAAGGCATTTCAGACTGCAGTGAAGAGTCCACTCAAACCATATTCCAGCATTGAGACTAAATGTGAGTCAGCCAAGTCAACCTACTCACTGCCCTCATGGCTGGGAATGTTATCCTGCCAGTTGGCCTGTTAAGAGTGATTGCAGGCCTCCCAATGCTGCCCAGCTCCCCAGAGGTTACTGACCAATCAGAAACTGGCAACTTCTGAGTCCTAAAGGTGGTTAGGTGAGGCCTGCTCCTCAGCAGGGAGTTCAAAATGAAAAGGTAGATGTTTGTCTTTTGCCTCTTGTGGTGGCTGGAGGTCACACAGTCAGGGGAGTCAGAGACAAGGGCAATTTGTGGCTTTCAGAAGCCAACTCCTGTGCCCATGCAAAAGCTGTGCCTCCAATTGCTCACAGAGAGGGAATTCTGAAGAGCCCCTCCTGAGCCTGAAAGGCAGGTCGGCCCCACTTAACCCAGTTGGGAAACCAGCAACATTTTCATCTGCTGGGAAGATGGGTAATCAAGGAGGTGGCGAGTTAAGGTTTTAAAGGTGGTAATGAATTTATGTCTAAAGGTTATTTATTGGTGACGATCCCAGTCTCGCTGTATCACCGTGGCACGTTTCCAGTCCCTTTACAGTATGATTCTACTCCTCAGGACTTACTCTGAAGTAAACAAGAACATTTTATTGGAATGAAGCTGCTGGGACACTTTGAGCACAGGGACAGGCTCTCAACTCATGAGGGGTGGGTGGGGGGGGGGAGGGGTGTTGAACCTCAGGGATCCTTGCTTGCTCTTTGTGCACATTCCAATGCTCACAGTGTTTCTTCCTTGCCATTTGGCACTTTGTTCCCTTCCACCAGAGTTACAAACTCACAGTATTTCTATCCTGGCTTTTGCATTTCCAAAGGCACAAGACCAATCAGCTGGTCATGTTTGCCAGCAGCCGTCAGTATGTGGGTGGACATGTTGCCATACGCTACATCAATTACACAGACCCACCTCCTACTGCGTGCGCATTGCATGTGCTTCAGACAAGTGGCCAGTTCTCTTACTCAGAGGAGACTGGCCCTCAGTTAATTCAAGGGAGACACACGTCAGTCAGCGACCACAGAACAGTAGGTCAAGGGCAGCCTCCGGTATTGGGCTGGAAACTTGGGCACAGCCAGTCAGCTGCTTGGGGTGGCCTCAGTCAAGGGTGTCCATCCTTCTACAGTCTGACGAGTGCACTTCACGCAGCCCCATCGATCCAGTTCAACCAAGACTGGGAAGTTGTATGAAGATAGTAGGTGGACTGTGCTGATGTCACTCAGGGGTCTTGTCACTCATCATTTATGGCTGTCTGCGATGGTAAAAGAAGTCTTCCATACTTAGTCCTGAGGGTCCATCTGTTAAAATTCAAGGAGTTGGAGAGGTTGGTTATCGGGGTTACTGTTGAGAGAGGGAAGCTCGGGAAGTTAATTCTGGCAACGCAGCATGCTATGGTATCACCATTGCTGAGTGTACTCCCCAGTTCCATGGCTGGAGTGAAGGGAGCCTGCTCTGATGTAGGAGCCGTTTACCCTGGACATTGAACAGGACAAGTTTTAGCAATTGACAATTCTGGACAGGTCTTCGTAAGTCAGACAGTTCAAAGAGGTTTATGTACTTAACAATCCTACTCCACTATTAACATTCCCAAAGGTCAACTCACCGTTCCTACTCACACACACCCCACACCCCCCACACCCCCTCCCCCCCCGCTGCATAAGGTCCTGAAGAACATTAGTGAAACAGATGGTTTCGGGCATAAACCGGTCAACAGGAATTTTCAATTAAGCATACTTGCAAAGCTTATTTATTGTTAAAGGCACTCAAATTATAGCCTAAGATGCCGCCTTCCAGTGAGTCTGAATTTGGGTTTTATAATGTAAATAATGAGAAATGTATTTAGTGAGATGATTCCTGTGATTGCTCTGTTCTGCCTACCCGCAGATTAAATGCTACTGAAACATTTTTTGGGAGAAAATTGCAGGAGAATAGTTTTATCAGCTGTGTGTTTCTGTGTTACACACTTGTCTCTCTGAGAGTATATTGTAATGTCAAGGTGCCTTGTTTAACTTTAAAGATGGCATAATAGTGGGTTGTTACTAAAGGCAAATTGAAGGCATAAGAAGGTTTGTGCTTTCATTTTTAATATCTTCACAAGTGTTTCACATAATTAATTTGAAATAGATTATGAAATCATAAAATATTGCTTGTATTTTGGCATTCAGACAATAAGTGGGGAACGATCACTCTAATATCATGACATTTGAACTCTCAGTCAAGAAGGAGATAATTCTGTCTTTGGGCATTAATCTATAATGAGTTGCATCCTAATTTTCACCTCCAATCAAGCCAGCTGAAATTCAAATCCATAGTCAGAATTATCCAGTATAACACTATCTGGGGATGCCTATTAATTTGGTTACCAAATAAGTGGACCAAATAAGTTTGTGTGGAATAAAATCTGAAAGTGCTGGAAATATTCAGCAGATCTGGTGACATCCATGGAGAGAGAAACCACAGTAAAGACCCACATTTTTCTGGAATTGGAACCATTCTATGAAGGGGTGAAAATGGTGGTTAGGACCTGATTTCAGGATTCCTGACCTCATTCCAGAGGTTTTTCTCTATTTTACCCCCACCACCTCCACACCACCTCCCCCCCACCCCAACCCCAGGCTTCATAAGGTGTTATAATTGTTTTTTTAAAAATTATCAATTTTTGACTTCCAGATTTTTAGTACTTGGAAACTTGCATGGACTAAAATTGATTTTCCCAAAGCAAAGATGCTGATTTAAAATGGCCACAGTGATCATATGATCAGGAAGCAAGAATCACTCAAACTTAACGTTATAAAACAGCAGTGAAACTCAGATCTGTTTGTCATGTTTGAGTTACAGCTTTCAGGACAAGTTTCACATACCGAAGATGAAAAATTCCTGAAAATTATGCAGCCTGAAGCAAAAAAAAATGCAGCCAGACAGAGGACAAAACAAATTAACTATAATTCCGGCAGCTGCTTTTGAAAAGAGGAGAAAGGGAAAAAAAAAGATTGCCCAGCTGAGCTGCAAGATGCTCTGTCTGCCTGCTGTTTTCAACTTCTCAAATGATACCAGTGGTAAAACAAATTGTAGAAAGATCCACTCACCAAAGCATGGTGGCTCAGTGGTTGGCACTGCTGCCTCAGAGCACCAGGAGCCCAGATTCAGTTTTAGCCTTGGCTGATTGTTGTGTGGAGTTTGCATGTTCTCTCTGTGTCTGTGTGGGTTTCCTCCAGGTGCTCTGGCTTTTTCTATTCCAAAGATGTGGATTGTCCATGTTAAATGACCCTGGAGTGTCCTGACTCGGTGGATTAGCCATGCTAACATAGAGGTCTGGATGGGATGCTGTTCAGGGAGTTGGTGCAGACTCAAAGGGCATGCTGGCCTCTTTCTGGACTGTGGGGATTTATGATTCAAACACAAATTGCGATTGATTAGGATATGCGCCATCAATTAAACAACCATGGTCACAAGTTCAAGACTAACACCAAGGCCAACAGGAGTTTTAAGATGGATAATCTTAATCCTCTCTTTTTTTTTACTGGATATTGCTGCCTTGTTTATTTCTTTATATCTGTGTCTCTGTGCTTGATGGCTGTTTTTATTGAGTCCAGTAAATAATGAAATTTCTTTTTATTTCAGTCAAGAAAACTTTTTAATTGACGCCTTTATTTGAACTAACAAAGTATATTTTAAATGTTGTGCAAGGCTACATACTAAAAGGAATTTAAAATCTTTGTGATGATCATATGAAAGGGTTAAAGAAAGGGAAGGTAATTCACCCTACCCTTTTCACCTGGTCCTAGGACAAAGGCCATGGGTTGGCTCAGATTTGATGAAGGAGCAGTGCTCTGAAAGCTAGTGCTTCCAAATAAACCTGTTGGAGTATAACGTGGTGTTGTGTGATTTTTAACTTTGCCCACCCCAATCCAATACCGGCACCTCCATATCAGGGCACCTCAACGTTGTTATGGACCAGGCCAGACCCCCTCAAAGCATTTCAAGAAAGTAGCCCGGACACTAACCTTTCTCGTTGTTTTAAGTAGGTGTATTGTGGATATTCCAGGAGTGATCCAGCTGGCCCAACCATTTAGTTTTAAAGAGATTATTTGCAGGATTACTGAATGAAACACAAACAAAAGAGAACAGACCTCCCAGAGGCTCTGCGTTTATGAACCCTCTGGAGGGAAAAGCAAAACAAAGCCAACATGACCTTGTTAAAGGAGCAGCATCATCACACCTCCCCCCTCCTTAAAAATCCATTAATATCCAAAGATGGCTTCATTTTAAAACCTTTAATCTTAAATTGTTAGTACACTACAACATGCATATAAGTTACACTGACAATAATCATGCCCTACTATATTTTCTTCCAGTCTGTTTTACTCCTGCTGACGAATGCCTCCATTTCACAGTTGCATTTCGATAATTTGTTGGCACTCACTCATATTTTCCAGTCCTGCCGCGTGCACAATTTTCAAAATGAATGGCTGCAACAACAACCTCCAACAAAACAGACTGGAATTTTTATCCTTAATTTTCTCCACAAACTTCAATGCATTATGATCAATGTATATCATTGTCTCCGGTACATTAGTAGTAACATAACCATTGAAATGTTGAAACGCTGACACCAAGCTCAAAGTCTCCTTCTCAACTGTCAAATATTTCCACTGATGAATGTTCAATTTTTTGGAAAAATACCCCAGTATGTCTTTCTATCTTCTCATCATCTTCCTGTAAACACACAGCACCGACACTCTCATCAATAGCCACCTTGAATGGCTTTCCGTAATTAGGTGTGGCTAATACTGGGCAGTGGTTAACACAGCTTTCAGACTGTCAAATGTATTCTGATGGTTCACTGTCCACTGAAATGTTTTGCCTTTCTTTAGCAATTCAGTGAGTGAAGCAGCCACACTGCTAAAATTTTGTACAAATCCGGTCAATAGTATGGGAAACTCCCCAATTATCTTAGTTTTTGCCATGGGGCCATTTGTCCATGTCCAATAACATGGCCCAGGAAAGTGACTTGGGCTTTGGTAAATTCATTATTAGCCAGGTTTATCACCAAGCCTGCCTCCCAAAGTCGATCAAATAATTTGGATAAGTGTTGCAAATATTCACCAGGTCATCAACATAAGCTACACAAATTGAGTAATCTGGAAATGACCTTATTGGTTAGTCTCTGAAATGTGACTGGCACATTTTTCATTTTGCTTGTCTCATCTTTTCAAAACAGTCTTCCTAACATGGAATCAAATATGCGACAGTCTTTGTAACTGCACTGACTTTACAATTGTCCCCACATAACCATTGGCTACCATCTGATTTTGGCACCATTACTATGGGTGAGCTCCAGTCAATGTAACTCACTTTGATTATGTTGTCTTGGAGCATGCATACAATCATCTTTTGAACCTGTGCCAACTTTAGAGGGTTATGCCAATAAGGATGTTGCTTAATTGGAACAGCATCTCCTATATCCATATTGTGCACAATTAGATTAGTACTTCCCAGCTAATTTCCACTCTTTCAGGTCATTTTGATTTTCCTCGGAAGGTAACTCAATAATTTATCCCTTTTTTATATAATATATTTTTATTAAGAAAAAATAGATTTTTAAATATTACAACAAATACAAAACAATGCAATTTAAAACAGTACAAAAATAGTACAGAACTAAACCCAAATAATAAAAAAAATTCCCCAACCCACCCTCCTATACGAATGTATAAACATATATAGAGAAGTATAAAATTTAAAAAAAAACCTAAACTAGCTATTTAACTAACTAAATAAATACCGAACAACAAACAAATACATAGTAATAACTCAGCCCAGCCAAACAAAACACTCATACATTCACAGTTCCTCCTCCCTGGATATTGGACTCATGAAACACAATCGTTACAGCTATATAAAAGCCCTTGTTAGTGTGGCAGATAAATCTATGACCAGGTATTTCAAAAAGGGTTGCCATGTCTTGTAAAAATTGTGTTTTGTGGTGTGCCATATTTGTGAGAAAATCCAGGGGAATATGCTCCATAACAATCTTCCGCCAACCCGACAGGCCTGGGGGGTTTTCTGATATCCAACCTAGCAAGATCATCTTCCTTGCACAGAATGTAAGAATATTGAACAGTTTTTCCTTATACGAGTCTGCAGGAAATACAATGGGTAGGCCCAAAAGGAGCGAAATAGGGCCCTTCTCCACCCCTACACCTTCTCCATTGCACCCGCCACAGCGCTCCAATATGTTTGAAGCCTGTCACAAGACCAAAGACAATGGGTAAGAGTACCCGTACAGACCTTGCACTTGGGACATGCTGAAGATACCCCTGGTTTAAATATTGACAAACGGTCTGGGGCTAAGTGGAACCTGTGGAGAATCTTCAACTGTAAAGCATGGGTCCTATTGCAAACTGATATTTTTCTTGCATTCTCCCAAATATCCTCCCATAACTCTGAAGAAACTTCAACACCCAGCTCTCTTTCCCACATCTTGCAGAGTCGATCAGACTCATCTGAGGTGGCACCTCCCAATTGGTGATATAGAGTACTGACAGAGAATGTACTCTTCGCCCTTAGTACCCCTCTTTCTATGTCAGATTTGTAGGGATCAGTCAAAAGTGTGGTCTTTTTTGGAATAAAATCCCCAACTTGAAAAAAACGAAAGAGGTCTCTATTAGGTAACTCGTACTTCCGTACTAACTGATCGAAGGATATCATTACATCTCCCTCAAATAAATCACCCAGGCAAGATATACCCCTAGCTGCCCAATGTTTAAATCCTGAATCTATCATACCTAGTTGAAAACTCGGCATACCCACTAAAGGTGTAAATAAAGATGTTTTGCCAATATTACCTTCCCTCTGCCAAATTGCCCTCCATGCTTTAACAGTATTGATGACTATTGGGTTATGACAACATTCCGTAATTGTCCTCACTTTGACCAAATACAGCAAACTGGTAAGGGGGCACCTTGCCTGGGAGATTTCGATATCTAGCCATATTGAAAGAGGGTCCCCACAAACCCAATCACTTATGTAGGTCAAAAGCGAGCTTAATTGGTAATTTTTAATGTCCGGAAGGTCTATTCCCCCCAATCTGTGAGGCAACTGCAGTTTGGCTAATTTAATGAGGGGCCATTTACGGTGCCAGATAAAGGAGCTGAACCAACTGTTCAGTCTCCTGAGTGTTTGTTTATTGAAAATCAGGGGGAGCATCCGTATAGGGTATAGCAAACTAGAGAGAATATTCATCTTAATAAGCGCTATCCAACCCAACCATGAGATTGGAATTAGATTAGATTACTTACAATGTGGAAACAGGCCCTTTGGCCCAACAAGTCCACACCGACCCACCGAAGCATAACCCACCCAGACCCATTCTCCTACATTTACCCCTTCACCTAACACTACGGGCAATTTAGCATGGCCAATTCACCTAACCTGCACATTTTTGGATTGTGGGAGGAAACCGGAGCACCCGGAGGAAACCCACGCAGACACGGGGAGAATGTGCAAACTCCACACAGAGAGTCGCCTGAGGCGGGAATTGAACCCGGGTCTCTGGCGCTGTGAAGCAGCAGTGCTAACCACTGTGCTACCGTGCCGTCCACAAAGATGGGAAGTGCCTCCCATCTTTGGAGATCTTGTTTAATTTTTTTCAAATAATTGAGTAAAATTGGCTTTGAACAGCCAATCCAGAACTGGAGTAATGAATATGCCCAAATACACAAGCCCCCCCTGTGACCACCTAAATGGGAATCTGTAGTCACTCTCAAGAGCCAACTCTTTCATAAGACCACCCATAGGCATAGCCTCTGATATAGCAAAATTAATCTTATACCCTGAAAACGCGTGAATGCATTGTATCAGGCAAGGCACTGAGACTGCTGGATTTGTCAAGAAAATTAGAACATCATCTGCATACAGTGAGATCTTATGTAATTTTGACCCCACTTCTGGAGCTGATATATTGAGATCCCCACGAATGGCCTCTGCCAACGGTTCAATCACCAACATAAAAAGTAATGGTGAAAGGGGACAGCCCTGCCGGCTGCCCCTAGAAATATTAAAATTGCTTGATCGTACCCCGTTGGTAATGACCACAGCGAGAGGTACACTGTAGAGAACCTTTATCCATCTTATGAAAACTTCGCCCAGACCAAACCGGTCTGGAGTATAGAAAAGGTACGGCCCTCAACTCGGTCAAATGCCTTCTCTGCATCTAAAGAAATCACCAATCCCTGTATTGACTGCTGTTGACATGCTTGAATTACGTTCAGCAGCCTCCTAACCTTATTGGAGGATCTGCGACCCTTTATGAAGCCCGTCTGATCCTCTTTATTAATAGAGGGTAAGACAGTCTCCAGCCTTAATGCAAGAGCCTTAGAGAAGTCCATGTTTAAGAGCGAGATGGGCCTGTATGAAGCACAGTCTTCTGGATCCTTCCCTTTTTAAAGGATAAGTGAAATATTGGCCTCTCTCAGAGATGGTGGGAGACAAACATGACTGTATGAATCTTTAAACATATTCAGCATCTGGCCTGACAGTATACTTATAAATTCCTTATAGAATTCACTGGGAAGTCCATCAGGACCAGGTGCCTTTCCACGCTGAAGCTGCCTCACAGCTTCCTACACTTCTTGCTCTGATAATGGGGCATTGAGAAAGGACTGTTGTTCGGGAGTCACACCCGGGAGCTTCAGATCTCTAAAAAAGGATTCCGTTTTGGCCTGCCCCTCCTCACAATTCTCAGACTAATATAACTTAGAGTAGAATCTCTGGAACGCCACATTAATCTTTTTAGAATCACATGTTAAGTTCCCAGACCCTTCCCAAATCGCTGTAATGGTTTGTGGGGCACTTCTCTTTCTGGTAAGGTATGCTAAGTATTTGCCTGGCTTGTCACCATGCTTGTATAACCTTTGCTTTGCAAAAGCCAGCTCCTTTTTGAGCACGGAATTTAGTGTAGACCACAGTGCCGTAATCCTCTGTAGTTTGACCAACGAGGGTCTGTCAAAATAGGCCTTCTCGGCTGCCTTCAACTGTGCTTCAAGGAGACGTTGCTGCTCATCCTTCTGCCACTTCCTACTTGTGTAAAATGAAATAACTAACCCCCTGGCATAAGCTTTGGCAGTTTCCCAGAGAACAGATGAGCTATCAACCGAGCCTATGTTGATGTTTAGGAATGCCCGAAATTCCCTAGAGAAATACTCCACAAACTTGCTCTCCATGAGAATAAAGGGGTCCATTCGCCAGTACCTTGAATCCACTGTAACATCCTTAATTTTAACCATGAGGTACACTGGAGCATGATCAGAGATGGCAATATTACCAATCGTACAGGATGCCAACAGATCCAGGGTTACCGCAGGGGTCAGAAAAAAATCAATCCTCGTGTGACATCTGTGCGGATTGGAGAAAAACGTGAAATCTCTACCGGTAGGGTGGAGACACCTCCAGACGTCCACCAACCCTAATTCCGCACATAGACCCAATAACTGTTTAGTTTGTGCACAGGGTATCGAGGGACCTTTAAGCAACCTGTGTACTGTGGGGTCCATGAGGCAGTTAAAATCTCCCCCTATAATGATGTGCCAAGACTTGAGACTTGTCAGTTTAGAAAAAGCATCTACCAAGAATTTAAGAGGATGAGCTGGGAGACAATAAACATTTAAAAATGCCATATTCTTCCCCATTTATCAAGGTTTTAAGAATTACAAACCTCCCGTATGTGTCTTTAACACATTCCAACAATTTAAATGAGAGATTTTTCCTTACCAATATAGCCACTCCCCTACTTCTGGTATTAAATGATGAAAAATAAACTCGGTCAAAGCCATTCTGCTTTAATTTCAGATGCTCCTTGTCATCCAAATGTGTCTCCTGTAACAAAACAATATCTATCTTCTCCTTTCTAAGACTCAAGAGTACCTTCTTCCTCTTAATTGGTGAGTAACTTCCCTTGATATTCCAGGTACACCATTTAATCAAATCATTAGCCATAATCTTCTGCAATTACATTTAAATTACAGAGAGGAGGAACCCAAACCCCAAATTGCTGAGCCTTAGTGTCGCATGGTCCACCAAATATAAAAACTACATAAACTAAAACCATTACATTTAACAAACATACAAAATTATTAAAAATAAAAAACAACAAAAACCAGAAAACAAACCAACATATAAAGCGCCAATAGCACTGAGTAGGGGAACTCACCCCCTGCCCGGAGGGGGCAACTACCCATCCCGAACTGCCCATAAATAGGCATCTAACCATCTCAATGACCTTCACTTCTCCCAGCTAGAGCCGCATTGTAAGCACAAGCTAAAAAGAATAAACGCCCATAGAATATCAATATGAATAAAAAAACATTCTTTTATATAAAAAGAGAGGAATAAATACCCCACCCAACCTTTGGTAAGTCCTAACTTAGAAATTTAAAATGTACATCTTAACTACCGCCAGACATAGTTTGAACCAAATTATTATCAATAGAGGAAAGAAAAGGGGAAAAATAAAGCTACAACTGGATTTCCTCCATTTCTTTTACAGAATGATAAACGCATACCCAAGCAACAATATTTATACATACTACAATTGTTTAAATTAGGTTAGTTTGTCCACAAAGTCTCTTGCCTTCTCCGATGTGTATGGATTCATTTAAGGTGATCCGAAGCACTGCCGGATATCTCAGGGAGTACTGAATCCCAAGCTCCTTCAATCTTCTCTTGACCCCATCATACGATTTTCATTTCTGGATCACCGCCGCTGAAAAGTCCTGAAAAAACATGATCTTAGATCCCTTGTAAATTAGGGCCTTTGGATCCTTCCCCTGGAGTCTGGAAGCCTAATGATGGAACCGCACCAGGAAAGGACGAGGGTGTTGACCCAGACCCGACCTCCGTGCTGCGGCCCGGTGAGCCCTCTCTATCTTTAATCCTCTCATGCCAGTCTCCAAGTCAAGCAATTTCGGAAGCCAATCTTCAACACATTCCGCAGGCCGCTCACCTTCCTTACCCTCAGGCAGACCGATGATCCGAATGTTTTTTCTCCTGCCCCTGTTTTCAAGATCATCCACTTGGTCACACAAATTACGAACCTGCGACTTCAGGGCTTGGATCTCTTCCTTGAATAAACTGGCATCAGCTTCCACCACTGTGACCCTGTGCTCCACCTCATCCGTCCTCTTCTCTAGGTCTCCCAGCTGCTGCTCATGCTTCTGCAGCATGAGAGAGACTGGAGCCAGCCTCTCTTCAATCTGTTTCCCCAACATCTCGCGAGATTTTGAGAGCTGGTTCACCAGGTTCTGGAGAGTAATTGGCTCTGAGGCTGCTGCAGGCTGAGCTGCAGACCCGGCCTCGGATGCTCCTCCTCCCTTTTTAGGCATTTCTGGACAGCTGAAAATACAGGTAAGTCAATTTTTAAATGTTTCTTGGGGCTCCACAATCTTTCCAACGCCCCAAGAAATCCTGATGACCTGGGTTGGGTGGGTTAAAGGACCATCCTGCTCCTGCTGCGATGCGAAGCTCTGCAGTGTGATCTTCTCAGATCGCCGCCATCTTAGATCCCCATCCCAATTTTTAACAACTTCCTCATTGTTCAAGTTAATATGAAGAATGTCCAATTTAGAATCCATTGAACTTGGTTCTTCACTCTGTTTTGTAACCAATAACAGTCTCCATTGGCTTTCCTTTCCTATTAAGTTTGCTTTTGAGCACATTCACATGACACACTCTGAGATTTTGTTCTGTCTGGAGTCTTTATCAAATAGTTCACCTCACTCAATTTCCTTTCTACTTGATAAGGTCAACTAAATCTTGCTTTAAAATGTTCGCCTATCACTGGATATAAGACTAACACCTTGTCTTTGATTGCAAAACTGCAATTGTTTGATTTCTTGTCTGTTTCCTGTTTCATTGTGTGCTGTGATACTTTTAAATTCTGTCTAGCCAACTGCCCTGCTCTATTTAATCATTTCCTAAAATTTAATCCATAGTCCAAATATGTGGTATCTGAATTATGATTTGCTAATTTTTCTCCTTAATAATTTTTAGCAGTCCTCCCACTTAATGCCCAAAAACTAATTCAAATGGACTGAATTTGGTCGATTAATTTGATGCATCTCTGATCGCAAAAAGTACAAACGGAATTCCCTTATCCCAATCATCTGGATAGTCTTGACTATAAGCCCTCAACATAGTCTTTCACGTCTGATGCCACATTTTTAGCGCTCCCTGTGACTCTAGATTTGAATTGTTTTATTCCTAAATTGTCCATAACTTCCTTGCATAATTTCCATGTGCAGTTTGACCCTTGATCTGATTGTATCTCTGTGGGTAGTGCATATCTAGTGAAAAATTGGGTAACTCCACTGGAATCCTTTTAGCTGTGATATTGCATAGTGGAATGGCCTCTGAAAATCTAGTGGACATATCCATTATTGTTAACAAATACTCATTCCCACTTTTTGTTTTAGTTAGGGGTCCAACGCAATTAATTAAGACTCTTGTAAAAGGTTCCTCATCTGCAGGAATAGGTATTAACAGTACGAGTTTTATTACTGCCTATGGTTTTCCAATTACCTGACATGTATGACATGTCTGGCAAAATTAATCTACATCCTTGTGCAGTTCAGGCTAGTAAAATACTTTCGTATTTTAGCTTGAGTATTTCTCACCCCTAAATGACCCCTACTGGTAGTTCATGCACACTTGCAACACCTCTGTTCTATAACCCACTGACAAGATGACTTGATGAACTTCTGCCTATTTCTCATCTGCCTGAATATGTGATAGTCTCCATTTCCTCAGCAGAACATCATTTTTAAGATAGCAGCATTCAGGGATACCTTTGGATTCTTTTTCCGTGTGTGCCTTTTAAAACACTTGCTTGAAATGTTCATCTTTCTACTGTAACTCAGTTAATTTATCTGAGCTAAAGATGTCTGCTTTATTATCTATCTGCTCCTGGTTTGTGTCAACCATCTGATCAAACAGGGTCTCTGCTAATTCCACATCAACTTTCTTATCCTGTTTCAACTGGTGACTTTGTGACCTCATTATCACACAGTCGGGAATAATCCCAGGACATGTGTCCTGAGTTTCAGCTAGCTTTTGAAACACAGTTGGCAGCACTCCTACCTGTGTACCAGCAATATCATATGCAAGGTCAAATTGTATTTCTGGAGCTGAGAGTTTGTCCAGTACTTCTCCATGACTTGTTCACTCTTCACTGGGCAGTCTAACCTCAGTTTACATAATTGAGTGTTTCTTGTCTCACAGTGAATTCCCATAACTAGCACCTTTTCTGGCAATAATCTCCTCATCTTTCAACATCAAAGATTGAGAGGATCCTGTGTCTCTTAATATTGTAACCTTTTTCTCTGCTGCTCCTGGCCAACGTGAATAAACTTTATCTTCACATGTATATGGTTTAAGAAGATCTGGCACTTCCTGAACCAACCTCTGACCAGCTTGTACATTCTGGTGTAGCTTTCTAGCCTTCACTGTGTTTTCTGTTACCTCCAACAAAATTCACTGGCATATCTTATTTTCTTACATCTGACTTCCCAGTGCTTTTTCTAACCCACCAACACTAATTTATTGCAGTGAAAACATGGGAGCTTTTTAACTTCTCTTTCCCCTCCAAGAATTTCCTTTTTACCCTGTGATAAGTTATGTTTATGATCTTTACCGAGTTCTACCTTTCCCTTTCCACGCGAGGATTTCTCTTTGCCCCAATTTCTATTGCTCAGCGATTGAAATATATTTTGTAAGCCAAACCTTGATTTATGGACTAGTTCATAATCATCAGCCATTTCAGCTGCTACTCTTGCCATCTTAATTCCCTGCTCTTCCGCATGAGTTCTCACTACTTCAGGAAGTGAATTTTGAACTCCTCCAAAATAATTCTCTCTCTAAGAGCATCATAGGTTTGCTCTATTTTTATTGCCCTTATCCACTTATCAAAATTACTTTGCTTGATCCTTTCAAATACAATGTAGGTTTGAACATGGTGCCTCCTTAGATTCCTGAAACGTTGTCTGTAGACTTCTGCACGAACTCATATGCACTTAAGATGACTTTCGTCACCTCCTCATATGCCCCAGATACCTCCTCTGATTGTGATGCGAATACCTCACTAGCTCTACCTACAGACTTTGTTTGGATCAATAAAAAAAACCACATGGCCACTGGCCACCGCATTTGTTTGGCCAGTTTTTTCAAACGAGATGAAAAAGGCTTCCACACCTTTCTCATCAAATGTTTGCAATGCTTCAATATATTTTAAACAGATCCTCACCAGACCTTTGGTTACCATGAGTTTGCTCATCCTCACTCTCTTCCTCACTAAGCTTACCTTCAGCCTTCATCTCCATCCTTTTTAGCTGAAGTTCCTGTCTAAGTGCCAATTTCTGAAGTTCAAACTCCCTCTCTTTCTTCCCTTCCTATCTCTCCTTTTCTCTCTTCTCTCCCTCTTTCTCTCTTTTTACTTTTTGTTCTGCTAAAGCGATTCTGTCCTTTTTGTTCTGCTAGGGCCTTTCATTTTTTTTCTCTTTCTTCTGCTTTTAATTGTAATTCAACAGTTTCATTTCTGTTGCCCTTTCCTTGTCTTTTGTCTCTAACTCAAGCTGCTTCATTTTCAATTGAATTTTAGCCATCGCAAAAGATTCTGATGGTGTTTCCAGCAAATTCAAAAGCTGAGATATTGTTGTAATTATCTCTCCTTTCCTTATGGAATGAGCCAGCTCCAACCCTAGCTTGTCTACTAATTCCAGCAGCTTGGCCTTAATCACCTTTTGCAAAATCCCCAAAACCACTTTTTCCACCCCAGAAAACTTTGACTGAAAGAGCTATTGCTATCCCAAGCACTGTTTAAACCAAGGGAATTCAACACCTGGAACAAAAGACACCAATACCTACCACTTGCTGCCTTCAAGTCCAGCAACCCTCATCCCAAATCAGAATTTAGAACAAATCCCGCAAAGAGCCCCGAATCTGTTATAAACCAAGGCAGACCCCCTCAAAACATTTCAAGAAAGTAGCCCACACCCTAACTTTGCGAGTTGTTTTATGCAGGTGTAAAGTGGATATTCCAGGAATGATGCAGCTGGTCCAACCACTTTGTTTAAACAAAATGGAATTTATTTGCAGGATTACTGAATGAAACACAAACAAAAGAGAACAGAATGTAGAATAATTTAACCTTCTGAAAACCCAAAAGATCATCCCAATTTAATGATGCTGTTCTAAATACTTGCAACAATCCCCACAAACACCCTTTGGCACAAAAGGAAAAATCAAGCACAGTCCTATGGAAAGATGTCAGATAGAGGGAGGATCAGCATGGACCTGCTTCTTTGGGTCCAGCAGCTTCACAGCTCTGCTTGCTAAAACCAAACCAAACCAAACCAATGAAAAACTGAGCTAGGATATCTGGACACTCTCCTTTCATTGTACAAGTGTTTTTCTTTAAACTTGAAAGCCTTTTGTCTGAGGCAGTATCTGCTAGCTATAATCAAACTGGCCCTAAAACCCTTCAAACCTAAACCTCCTAGATTCTCTGCATTTACGAACCCTCTGAAAAAAAAAACCAAGGACAAATAACCTTGTTAAAGGAGCAGCATCATCACAACATGCAATAACCCTATTGGTCCCTTCAAACTGCAGTCCATACCTGCAAGCCCCTCTCCCTCCTTGTAATGCAAATCTGTGCAGACTCTTTCTGCCAAAACAGTTGACCAAGACAGAGATTTTCCCAACTCATATTACCCGTCTTACGATGAAAACTGTTCCAAGTTGAACATGACACTGTCTCAGTAGAGAGTTCTGTATTAGTGTCATGGCAGGCAATGGATGGGTTTTGTTTTTGAAAGTAATGGGGTGCATGGCTGTGGGGCAAAGGCGAGATTGGCATTTGATAACAGAGCTAGATGAGACAATAGGCCAGCACAGGCTTGAAACGCCTTTGATTCTGTCAAATTTAAATGCTAGTTCCTTCTCTCTCCACTCATGCTGCCAGACTTTGTGTCAGATTTCCAGCACCCTCAGTTTTTGGTTCTGAAGTTTGTGTGGAGATATGATGCAAAGAGGGAATTAAATCATGCATGTAAAATGAAGTTTACAAGAAAAGAATTATGATATATTCTCACTCAACAGCTCCACAAGAATGCATATTGAAAATGGTTTGGATTTCTTTCCTTGCCTGTTCTAAATTAAGCCGCAGTTGATGCATAACTTTAAATCCTCATCACCTGGCGCTTGGCAACATCCCTCCTGATTAAATGACACACTGCTGTAGATTTTATGAACTGCAAAGTCAATTCTCATCTTTGTCTCCATGGAAATAAGGCAAAGTTATTGAAAAAATAAGCTCCAATTTTTTTTTTCATTGGAAACAGCAGATTGAAAGGCCACCCCAAATCGATCGTATGATCAATAGTATGAGAGGATGTTAACACAAACAATAGGGATAAGATTCAGAAATACTAAATTACACTGACAGTGAAACTCTGTTTTCACACTGAGGTCAATTGTTCTTCTTCAAAATACCTGAAAAAGCAGATTAGACAGAAATAAGCTTTTTTTTTTAAATCAGTGTTACATTTTAAACTCCTACAACTCCAAACCCCTCCACCCAAACATTTGACACATTCAAAAGTGTGAAAGAAATGTGTATTATTATTATTTTATTATCACACGTTCTGAGATACAATGAAAGTATTGTCTTCCATGCTAGCCATAGAAATAGAATCTTATTTAAGTATATCAGGATAAACGATTAGAATGTAGAATATAGTGTTACAGCTACAGAGAAGGTGCAGAGAAAGATGAACTCTAATATATGAGCGGTCCATTCATAAGCCTGATGACAGTAGGGAAGAAGCTGTTCTTGAATCTGTTACTCAATCCATGTGTGATGAATATGTCCACTGAAGGCCCACTCCAGAACTTCAGCATAAAAAGCAAGGATGGCATTCCAGCACAGTACTAGACTGAGAGAGTGCTGCACTGATGGAGGTGATGTTTTCAGACTCCTCTGCTCAAGAGGACCTGTGAGTCTTTTGAAAAAGAGCAGGGCAATTACAAAAAAAAGCTATCTAAGTCAATACCTATCCCTGAATCAACATCAAAAGGATCTTTATGACTCTAATAAATTAACATGTCATTAACACATGGAGGTTTGCTATGCTGAAGACTGGCTGTCTGTTTCCTGCATTACAACTCTGACTACACTTCTCACTGGCTGCAGAGCACTTTGAGTCATGGAGTGGTCATGAAAGATACTGTATAAATCATTCTTTTTCCTTTTAGCACTCTTTGAGCCTTCGGGAATTCTGTTCACAAGTTAACATGAGAAAAGACTTAGTTCAATACCTATCACTGACAGCAGATGTCAGCATATACACTTATTTGAAAAACATGTTACCTTCAAAGCAAGCTAAAAACATGTAATGGCAAGAAGTGAGTATTCAAAACTGTTCTGAATATTAAATTAGTAAGTATTTATTTCCAGAAATAATAATCAAGTCAGTTAATATCTATCCAGCTGAATGATTATGAATTAAGGTTTCTCTGATCCACATATTTATCTATCAGATACTGAGCTGAAAGTTTGGTCATTCCATGCAGATGTGTGTATGCAGCTGAAATTTAGTCAATATTTTAGCAGGTTGCCCTGAAAGATGAAGTAAGGAACTAAGGTCTGAATCTAAGGTCATTGAGTTCAATGGAGGGGTTCCCTCTGATACTAATGGATTTTCTCACACTATTATCCAAAATCACCTCACTAACAACCGAGCATGTCTCTAAACTACCCCTCTTGTCTGATGCTAACTCTCTATAGCCAGGAGAGCTCACTAATGCAGAGAATAAAGTGGAATCCATGACATTGATGCCATCTTGTGGACCTGGAGAAGCACTGATTGGCTAGAGCTGCCCTGCGTGGTTCCTGATGTTTGCCCTGAATATAGAAGATCAGGGGAATTTGTCCCTCCTCTTTATGAGGATGTACTCATGAGGATGTACGCAAAGGAGTCCTGGAGGATGTACTCTTCCCCTGGGAACAGCAGAAGAGATCACACCACCAGGCCAAGGTAGCTTGGTCAAAATTTGCCGCCCGCGTCTGTACCAGCTGGAGGAATATCCAGCTCTATAGGAAAACGGTCAAAGGCCTTCATTGCCAGTGTAAGTGTGACCATCTTGTCTCTGCTACCTCTTATCCTATTACTGCCACTGTACCTACCTCCCACGGAACTTCACGTTCTACCATTTGCATTGTTGCCTGTAATGTCTTCCCTCACTTGCTATCACACCTCCACTTGCCCCCTCCATTGTTTCTGCTGTGTTCACTAATGCCCCTGGAACACCTCCTCCACCTTTCCCCAATTGTAGCAGCACTACCAGTTGTGCCTCACACTTGCATCTCCCTTAATGCCTCCCTTTCTCTTATTCCAGTAGAAAAGAGCCAACAATAGGACAGAAAGGGTCAGGACAGCAGGTCAGGCAGCCATCCGAGGAGCAGGAGAATCGACGTTTCAGACATAAGCGCTTCACTGACCTGCTGTGCTTTTCCAGTGCCACTCTTTCCGACTCTGATTCTCCTCACTTTCTCCTCATTGTATCCAAGGCTGAGGGGTGTCTCCCTCCACTTGAGGGAGTACTGCTAAAAACCCTGACAAGCTTCCTGGCTTTGTGTCTGTGCTAAACAACACATGATGCGGCAGTACAGTGAGCCTGGACAGTATTCTAGCTAATCGGGCAGATCACAGAAAGCCTGGACATGGCAAGACAGGCAGAACTGCTGTGGGCAACCAGGTCAGCTCAAAATGAGTAAACACTGACGGAGCAAGTGGGCACCCCTGAGCCTGACTCAATTTGTGAGCCAGGTACTTGTCTCCCCTTATAAAGTGCGCTGAAGCCAGCATTACAATGATGAGTGCCAGTCTGCCCTGACATCCAATCTGGCAGTGAACAATGTTACTGTCAATGGATCAGAGATATACCGTGATGATGCAAGGAGGCTGGCACATGTCAGAAGCCAATGTCTATAGATGTGGGGTGCATGTGCCTGCTGCCATTGGAGTAAACCCTGAGATGCTGATGCCAAGGTGGCAGTTGGAGGAACAAGGGATGGAGCTGAAATCATCAGATACGTGCTCTGACTTTCGCATTAAGAACTGTTGACATCCAGTTCCTTCGAGGATAAGAAACCGCATGTAAATGAGGCAAGATGTGCAGTTAATGAGGCCGACAACAAGAAATAATCCCTGCTAATAGGTATCTCACTGCTCCCTAGCAACAATCTCTTTTTGTCACCCAGAATTCTTTGGCAGGAGTAACCTTGTTGCATTGTCATCGAGAAAGGCCTCCTCTGCCTTCTCATGTGACTCTCCCACACTTCTTGTCATTGCTCACATTGTTCAAGGCCCTATACAATTTCACCTTCAGTTGCTAACAAGAAATTAAATTTAATTGCAACGTTTGGCCTCATTATAAATAGTAATTAGTTTCCTGAGAACCTCTTGCTTTATTCCATGCTATTCATGTAGGAGATAAGCAGAGCTTTGCAACATTGCTTTATTTCAAAAACCACATGCAAGATTTCTCTCATTATAAATTTTGAGGATAATGCAAGGTTGAAAATTATGACCTCTGGATGTGCAATCTCCAATATTCGGCAATTGATCTCTTGAATTCCTAAATGGACTATCCAGCAGATAGACATGTTGTTTTGATTTGCTGTTCTTTTAATTGTGAAATTCCATGATAAAATTAGACCATAAAATTTCATGCGGTAGTCTGAAATGGCTACTTATTAGATCAACGTGAGTTCCAAAGAGCATTTTGTTCCATATGTGGGTGTAATACTGACTTTAATGAGAACTGAGTAATTATACAAATGAATGCCAAACAATTGGAATATTAATCACTACCATTTATTACAAATTAAGTCATAAAAGTAGAACTCTGTTTTGACTATTGATTTAGCCAGAAAGCCCTCAACTTCAATAATCTACATGGTTATGCAGAAAAGGGCATATTTAGCTAAAGGTTTCAGGACATACATGGATATATTATGAGGCTAGACTGATCAGATGAGAAATGCCTTTGCTGTTGAGCATTACAATTGATCTATAAAACCTCCTGAGCCATTGAACAGAATAGAAAAGAAGGAGCTTCAGTTTGCTTTCAGGTCCACAGACTATCTCAATGTGCTTCTCAGATAGTGAGACACTCATAGTCACTGCAAAATGAGGAACTGGGGCAGAGAGTTTAAGCACACTTATATTCCATGAACAGCATGAGATTAATGATTAGAAAATGGGAGTAATTTTAACTCCGGGGGAAGTGTGAAATGGGCAATATTGGATTAACTGCCTCAATAAATGAATAAATAAATTCTCTTTGTTTTCTGTAACATAGTTAAAGCCATGGCCTTTAACCCCCTTTTTCCAATGTGTCATTCCTTTGCATTGGGCTGCTAGGCAGTAAGCTATGTATCTAACAATGCTAAACAAAGAACAACCTCAAATGTTAATCCCTTCAAATGTTGGAATTCTTGCAACACAACAGATGTATATACTGGATGTAGGTTTACTCGCTGAGCTGGAAGGTTTGTTTTCAGACATTTCATCACCATACTAGGCAACATCATCAGTGGGCCTTTGGCTTCATCCGGAGGTTCACAGATGATGTAACCTAGTATAGTGATGAAACCTTCTAGTTCAGCGAGCAAACCTACATCCAGAATCTCAACCTGAGCTACAAATCTTCTCGAAACTCACTAAGACGTACATGCATATACTACAAAGAGCAGATGTTGGTGATCCACACACCCCTGTGCTTGCTCGACCATTCAATATGTTCATGACTGACCTTGATTGTTTTGTCCAATCTGCATTTCTGTGTATTTAATCATGAAGAAAAATAAAGATACTGTTTTCAGGAAGAGTGTTCCAAAGAGACTCACCCTTGAGGAGAAGAATGTTCTCATCTCTGTGTGAAATTGGTAATACTTGATTTTAAACAGTGACCCAGAGTTTTTGATTCTCCGGTAAGAGGTAACATGCTCTTCACATCTATCTTATCAAGACTCCCCCAAGATATAATTTCTTTCAATTAAGTTGCCTCTTACCCTTCCAAATTCAAGTGGGTACAAGCTTAGCTTGTTCAATTTTTCTTCATAATGCAACCCATTCTTTCAGCTATTAGTCTGCTAAACCTTCCCCAAATGGCTTCTAACCTGTTTGTATCCTTCCTTAAATAAGGTGAACAGTACTATACACAGTACCCTAGGTACAGTTTTAACAGTGCTCTGTACAACAGTAGTATTTAATTACCCACGCAATAAGCGATAATACTCCATTTGCTTTCTTACTTATTTGCTTTGCCTGTGGGCTAATATTTTGTGATACATGTGTCAAGCCACTGACATCCCACAGCATCTCAGAACTCTGCAATTTCTCGCCTTTTAGATCGATTGCTTCTTTTTATTATTCCTGCCGAAGTTGACAATTTCATATTTTCCCACATTGTACATTATTTGCCAGATCTTTGCCCCCTCCCTTAACCTATCTATATCACTTTGTTGCATTGTTATGTCGTCTTTTCAACCAACTTGTTTACTTATTTTTATGTCACATCAAATTGATCAATCACATACTCGGTCATGTTATCCAAGTCACTTATCTAAATAGTGGACAGTTGAAGTCCTAGCACCAATCCCTGCGGCACACCATTCATAGTCTTAGAGATGTTCAGCATGGAAACAGACGCTCCTGTCCAACCCGTCCATACCCACCAGATATCCCAACCCAATCTAGTCCCATCTGCCAGCACCCGGCCCATATCCCTCCAAACCCTTCCTATTTATATACCTATCCAAATGCCTTTTAAATATTGCAATTGTACCAGCCTCCACCACTTCCTCTGGCAGTTTATTCCATGCACGTATCACCCTCTGCATGAAAAAGTTGCCCATTAGGTCTCTTTTATATCTTTCCCCCCTCACCCTAAACCTATGCCCTCTAGTTCTGGACTCCCCGACCCTAGGGAAAAGACTTTGTCTATTTATCCTATCCATGCCCCTCTTAATTTTGTAAACTTCTATAAGGTCGCCCCTCAGCCTCTGACGCTCCAGGGAAAAGAGCCCCAGCCTGTTCAGCTTCTCACTATAGCTCAAATCTTCCAACCCTGGCAACATCCTTGTAAATCTTTTCTGAACCCTTTCAAGTTTCACAATATCTTTCATGTTACCAACCTGGGAAAGAGCCATTTATTCTAGCTGTATGCTTCCTAGTAGCCAACCAGTCCTCTATCCTGACCCCTACGCTACCCCTTAGACTTCGGGTTTTCAACCAGTACACTGTGGCACACTGGCGCGCAGCGACAAGATGAGAAGTGTGCCCTGACATTTCCAGGCTGCAGCACCACTTTATCTGCTGAAGTCAGATGCCCCAAATACAGTGGTGGGGGGAACAACATCCAGTGTCTGATTGCTGAATGACACTGTCACTCAGTGCATGGGGCCAGTGAGTCTGTCACCTTTGGCCTTTGCTCCTTTGCTAGGCTGAGCCAGTCAGATTGCTCACTGCTGCTCCTGTGGGTAAACAGGGCTGTGTCACAGTGGAGCTGGGAACATGGTGAGGGTTCAAGCTGCAGCACGCAGAACTGAGCTTTTGTTGGAGCTGGTGTCCAGGGGAGAGGGGTTCCCCTCTCTGCCTCACCCGAGCCCCAAACAGTGGGGAACAGCTGCTGCCACCAGTGACCCTCCACAAGAGCTGTGGGTGGCAGCTGGATGGATGATCGGCAGGGAGTGAAAAGGCCACAGGGGGAGACTCACCAATCTCTCAGTGTCACCATTCCTAATATGACATCAGTAGATACAGGTTAATGTGCCATTTATAAGCAATAAATTCAGCTGAGAAAAGTGAGTGCACTGTGGAGTTGTTTGTCTTATTGACAATTTCATATTTTGTCCCTTGATCCTGAAAAAGGTTGGAAACCACTGTCATCCACCATGAGCTTCAGTTTTCCACAATCACCTTTGATGTGGCACCTTATCAAACATCTTCTAAGTCCAGTAAATCCACCATTCTACCTTATTTGTTACATTTGTTACTTCCTCAAAGAACTCCAGAAGATTGATTAAACATGATTTTTCTTTCACAAAGCCATGTTAACTTTACCTGATTCCTTGAACATATCTAAGTATCCTTCTAAAGTTTTCCTCAATAATATTTCCAACATTTTCTTTATGACAGATATCGAGCTGACTGGCTTATAATTTCCCACTTCCTTTTTGAATGAAGAAGTGGCATTTGCTGCCTTCCAATTTAATGGGACTATCCCGGAATAAAGGGAGTTTTGGAAAACTAAAACCAAATACACAACTATTTCACTTGCCATTTCTTTTAAGATCCTAGGATGAAGTACATCAAAACCTGAGCACTTGTCAGTTGCGGTTTCAATGACATTCTTATTACCACTTCTCTGGAGATTGTGATGTTCCTGAGTTTCTCAGTCCCTTCCATTTCCAAATTCATAGCTGCTTCTGGGACTATCCTTGCGACCTTTATAGCAATGGCCATTGTAAAATACCTGCTCAATTCATTTGCCATCTCCTTAGTTTCCATTATTAATTCTCTGAACTCGCTTTCTTGTTAACTCATTCTTGTTAATTAATTTCTTTTTATAATATCTACAGAAATACATAGTGACATTTCATACTTTAATACATTTTATAAGCAAGATATTTATTGTAAACCTTAATTGCTGCAAAAGATGGCAGTTAAGAGTCAACCACTTTGCTGAAGGTTTGGAGTCATGTGCAAGCCAGACCAGGTAAACACAGCAGATTTTTCTCTCGAAAGGGCATTCATGATCCAGCTTGCTTTCTCTATACAAATGCTATCAAACCTGGTAAGTATTTTCCAGCAATTTCTATTTTTGTTTCTGATTTCCAGCATCTGCAGTTCTTTCAGTGTTTTGGGTTTTGTAATAGACTAATTGACAATGAGGCAAAAGTGAGGACTACAGATACTGGAGATCAGGGTCTAGATTAGAGTGGTGCTGGGAAAGCACAGCATGTCAGGCAGCATCCGATGAGCAGGAAAAATCAACATTTCAGTCAAATGTCCATTCCTGATGAAGGGCTTTTGCCCGAAATGTCGATTTATCCTGCCCTTCGGATGCTGCCTGACCTGTTGTGCTTTTCCAGCACCACTCTAATCTAGTCTCTAATTGACAATGAGACCAGTTTTCAATTCCAGGTCCGTTCTTATATCTGATTTTAAATTCCACCATGCCATGGTGGGATTTGAACCCAGATCTCTGGAGCATTAGCCTGAGCCTCCGGTTTATTAGGTCTCATTACAACTCCATGACCATCTCCACTTGAAGAGACATGTCTGAGCACATCAGGCATTTCTTTGTGCGAATACTCATTGTTTTCTTAAAGTTGATGTGTACAACTTTGAGAATTATGCTGTGTAACAGAGAACAAGTAGAGGCTGTTGGCCCGAAATAAAATACTGACATGTTTTTCTAAGTAATTTGCATCAAGAGGTACAATGAGATTTTACATATTGTTCACATCACCTGAAATTTCAGGGATGAATATTTTTTGCTGCTCTGTGGGCTAAGTTCAACTATCGTCATATTTATACAGTCTACTTTAATTAATAATTTAGCTTCATTATCATGCAGCTACTTTGTGGTGGTTACCTTTAAGGACTGGATAAAACAGAAATTCTACACTGGCAATGAAGTCTGGAGAAAGTTCGACTGCAGATTGTTAGACTTTCAGTTTAATGATCTTCCACTGTCAGAAAGGAGCCTGCAGCAGAGAAATTCACAGCTGCAGTGATCTTCATAACTGAAGGCAATGTGGTAATAAACAAAGAGGCTGATGCCAAGTTAGTATGTAATTGATGATACATGTTGCTGAGCACAGTCTTGCTGAGACCAGAATGACAGGGAAGGCTCAGCATTTCCTTTAGCAGTAAGTGCCTGTCTCATGGCCTGTAACACCCATGAAAAGAAAAGAAATTGCCAATGTCTTATTTTATTCATTTTCCTGCTGGTTCTAAACAAAAGATTCACTCGCAAATGGCATGTTCCAACTGAGCAATGTGGCTGACAGCTTTAAAACTTCCTCGACCTGTGATTTTAAGACACAGGGGGAGCTGGTTAAAATTGAATGAGCCATTTTCCGAGTTGGATTTATTTCGCTAAATCAATGTTTTAATGCTTGCAGTGAACTGGTGCAAAATGGTTGAAATGTGAGAGTTGTCTGGCTTCTCGACCAGACTTTATGAACCAAACTTAGGCTGCCTCAGCGTGGGGGAATACTAAAGAGAACAAAAGAACAAAAGAGAAGTACAGGAACAGATCCTTTGGCCCTCCAAGCCTGTGCCAATCTTCGTGCCCTAACTAAACTAAACATCTGCCCTTATTCGATCCGTATCCCTCTATTCCCTCCCTATTTATGTAACTATCCAAATGCCTCTTAAATATCACCATCGTGCCTGCTTCCACCACCTTTTTCTGGCAATGTGTTCCAGGCTCCTACCACCCTCTGCGTAAAAAACATCCCGCACACATTTCCTTGAGACTTCCCACTTCTCACCTTGGACCTGTGCCACCTTGTAATTGAAACTTCAACTCTGAGGAAAAAGCCTCTTACTATCCACCTTATCTCTGCTTCTCATAATTGTGTAGACACTTCGATTAGGTCTCCTCTCAGCCTCCGTCTTTCCAGTGAAAACAATCCTAGTCTTTTTAACCTTTCCTCAGCCTCGAGGAGAAAGTGAGGACTGCAGTTGCTGGAGATCAGAGCTGAAAAATGTGTTGCTGGAAAAGCGCAGCAGGTCAGGCAGCATCCAAGGAGCAGGGGAATCGACGTTTCAGGCATAAGCCCTTCTTCAGGAGCCTTGAGACCAGGCAACATCCTGGTGAACTTTCTCTACGCTCTACAAAGCTTCCACGTCCTTTGGGTAGTATAGCAAAAAAACCTGCACACAATACTCCAAAGGCTGCTTAACAAGGGTTTAATATATATACAACATGGTTTGCACCAGCCAATGAAGGCAAGCATGCCATAAGCCATCTTAATCACCTTGGCCACTTTGTTATCACTTTTAGGGAACTGTGGACCTGCACGCCCAGATCACTCTGTATGTTAATGTTCTAAGGGTTTTGCCATTTACAGAATAATTTACACCTAAAATTGATCATCCAAAATGCAGCACCTTGCATTTATCTGGATTAAACTCCATCTGCCATTTCTGTGCCCAAGTCATCAATCTATCTACGTCCTGTTGTATTTATTCACAATCATCAGCATGATCAGCAATTCTACTAATCCTGCAAGTGGATCGGCGAAGTGGACTGATGGTCATGAAGGATTGGCAAATGTTAGATGCCAATGATAAATGGATTGAAAGTGCACGTGGTTGCTGGCTCTGGATTGTAACCTGAGATGCTGTTTGGTGCTGTGCAACAAAGGTACATGCTCAGCAGAATACAGAATCAAATGATAATCTGTTCAAACATATCTCCAAAATGGAGTTATGAATATAGCATGCAATCTTGTTAGCTCATTCAATGGCACATGCCAACATCTGCTATTACCATTGAGTTTCATGAAAACTCTGGGATGCTGAGAAGTGGCAGATGGAGTTTAATTCAGATAAATGTGAGGTGCTGCATTTTGGGAAAGCAAACCTTAGGAAGACTTATACACTTAATGGTAAGGTCCAAGGAAGTGTTGCCAAACAAAGAGACCTTGGAGTGCAGGTTCATAGCTTTTTCAAGTGGAGTCGCAGGTAGATAGAAGGCTTTTGGTATGCTTTCCTTTATTGGTCAGAGTATTGAGTACAGGAGTTGGGAGGTCATGTTGCGGCTGTACAGGACATTGGTTAGGCCACTTTTGGAATATTGCGTGCAATTCTGGTCTCCTTCCTATCGGAAAGATATTGTGAAACCTGAAAGGGATCGGAAAAGATTTACAAGGATGTTGCCAGGGTTGGAGAATTTGAGCTATGGGGAGAGGCTGAACAGGCTGGGACTGTTTTCCCTGGAGCGTCAGAGGCTGAGGGGTGACCTTATAGAGGTTTGCAAAATTATGAGGGGCATGGATAGGATAAATAGGCAAAGTCTTTTCCCTGGGGTCGGGGAGTCCAGAACTGGAGGACATAGGTTTAGAGTGAGAGGGGAAAGATATAAAAAAGACCTAAGGGGCAACATTTTCACACAGATGGTGGTACATGTATGGAATGACCTGCCAGAGGAAGTGGTGGAGGCTGGTACAATTGCGACATTTAAGAGGCATTTGGATGGGTATATGAATGGGAAGGGTTTGGAGGGATATGGGCCGGGTGCTGGCAGGTGGGACTAGATTAGGTTGGGATATCTGTTGGGTATGGACAGGTTGGAACGAAGGGTCTGTTTCCATGCTGTACATCTCTATGACTCTATAACTGGTGATTTCTTTTCTTGTTGATCTGTGTAAGGTGTAAATTTGAACCATACTGTTAGACTCAGGTACAGTAACCTTGGCCAAGCACCATTCAGTTAGTTTTGTGACCAGGAAAATTCTTTCTATTTTTGTTTTTTTTAGCAGGTTCCTTCTCAACTTGCTTCATGAACAGATGAAGAATCTACTTGGGTGTAAAGAGACATAAAGTTTAGCATCATTCTTCAGTATTGTATACAGTAATACATTCAGTGTTGAGTTTTCCTTTAATTAATTGAGGATATACCTTTTCAAAGCAACTCTTTAGCTTCTGCTGTTTGACCTCTTCCACTTTTTGAATAATATTGAAGTTAAGACATGACTTTCTACTCAAGACTGAGCATTCTTTATTGTGAAGTGCTTATCTACATAGATTCTCTAATATTTTGCATCCCCTGTATTTGAAAGTTGCTTGTAGCATATGTGTACTCTGAAGTAGCAAACCTCCTGGACTAAGCAGTTGCACAGGAAAAATCATCCACTCTTAACATCAAGGCACTGTCTGTCCCTGTGGGGTTTCTTTGCTCAACATTACTGACAATAAGTTTTAGTGTCTGATGTCTATCTTGATGCTTTATTGGTTTCTCATTTGTGTTGTTTGTGGTTTGTTTCTTAAGAATTAAATGTTCTCTGGTGAGCTGTGGAAAATTAATACTTTCCTCTTAGGATTGATCCATGTTGCAGCCAGACTTCTTAAGAGTCATGCCTTCTTTAGACAGTTATAAATCTGACAAAGTTTCATCAACAATTCTATGACAGTATCTTATGAGATCTAACATAAAGTCACAGTTGTATTTCTCCACAATTCTATGAAGATTATTAATAAAATATTTCATGGATTCCGCTGGAAGCTGAAGTCTCCTAATAAGTCTTGCTCCTTCAAAAATTGTCTTGGTTCGGGTTGGAATTAATTTTCAAAGTCTGTTAGCACCTCTTCAAATGCACCTTTTTTTGCCACTTGGTGAGATTTGGTGTTAACGGTTATACTGTCAATTATGTATGGAAGAATATGTACTCCTTCACATTCAGATTTAGTATCTAATTTGAAGCTATTCTGTAACTCAGACATTATTTTCTCTAAGATGTCCAATTATGTTTTATTCCATACATCTCTGAAAATAATTTCCACTGACAATGCTATTTCTGTTGCTATGCCTTCTCTATGTAATTATATATTTTGCCTGCTGTTATTTCATAGTAGTAGCAATTTTTCTAACTTTAACTGCTGTACAGGGGGTGGGGGTGGGGGTGCAGCCTTCCACATCTTATAATTTAAATGGACAATTTCTGTCTTCTCACCGTTTAACTGGCGGCTTCCCATCTTTTCCCCAGCTTGTCATTATGAATCCTTTACTGAATGAATCTCACACCTAGCAGTTTGAAGAATTGATTCACAGTTATTCTGGAGTATACTCTGCTTTTACCAGAGCCTGAAAAGAATGAACCTCTCTTAAACTCCGTGTTCCCATTGGATAGGTTTTGCTTCGACCTAAAATCAGCCCAACATTATCATTTTAATTACGGCTTCATCACATTCCCTGGTCTGTGATCTCAGATCAATATTCCTTTCATTCCCTTTTAATGACATTTGTGTAGCTGTGCCTCATGATATTTGCAATACACTAAATATTGTTGACTACAAATAATTCTTCTGGTTAGACTATGAAGGAACCGTAATTCTAATCTGTAAATAACTTAATGTTTAGCTTTTTGCAGCCTGAATTACTGCACAAATTTGCCCCAAGTGTTCCAGGGATTTAAATCTTTAATCACAGAACCTTTCTCAGCTGACTCACCTCTGAATTTTGATGCTGGACCAATTCCATAGACGACCATCTCACTGTGTAGCCTCTATTTGCTTTGGACTAACTCATTATCCTTCTTCAGAGAGTTGCTGATTCTGTCTTACCAAGTTTGCAATGCTTTTATCATTCATCGGAGATTTCTTGTTGAGGATTGCCACAGGAGTCTTGCCTGTAGGTTTTTTGAACCTTCAGCTTTTCATTGCTTCTGGCAATGCTGTATGAGCAGGTGACTTAAAGTTGAGTTTGAAGATCTCACATTGCTATTCACTATGAATTTAATGAGCAGCCACATCAAGACCACACTGCTGCTTCCACATTATATGGGCCATGCCAGATCACTGCACTCACTGCTTCTCATGATGAAGATTGCTGCCACCATCCTCTTTAAGTTTAAGAAAGTGTAGGACATATGTAGTCTAGTGCAGTACAGGAAAACCACTCCCTGGTCCAACTAGAAGAGCCTCTTCTCAATAAGCTAGAAATAGGATTTGTTGCATGTTGGCAGCTCGATGTTGTTAAAGAAACTTTGAGGAGCACCAAATGTTAGATCTCTTCAAGATTCAAGACTATTCTGCCCATTAACTATTTTTCAGAGCTATATACAGCTACAGCTACCTTCCTTTCTCCTTTTCATCTTCCCAGGGTACTAATGGCTTGCCTTCTCAGTCCAATCTCAGTTGACCACTTGTCAATGTTCTTACCTTCAGATCAAAGTGAGGGGTAACAGTGGTCCTGACAGCTTACACTCCCAGTTCTGCCTTCCAATCAGCAGAAAGTGAAAGATTAATGTCACATCTTTCCTAACATGTGCTCAGATCAGAGTCAAAAAGAGGATGGGAAGCTGGGATAATGGAGGACTCGGTATGAGAAATGTTCATTGCTACATGTTAAGAGAAAATTTAATGATGAAATAACAATAGAATGAAAGACTTGAGGGGTAGTGTAGGATAATGTAAAGGCCCTAATATGCTCATAAATAGTTTACATCTTCAGAGATGCTTGTTGAAGTGAGTCCCACTTGGCACCAGGACCAGTCCTGCAGGGTTCTATGAATGCTCTTTCTCCTACCTCCCAATGCATATAGTGAAAATAATGAATAAAGGTTCCTGCTCACTAGCATGAAGGCCTACGAGTTTCCTGTTGCACCCTCCATCCGATCCCCACACTGGGAAGAATTTTCATTCCAAGGTGAAGGTGGAATTGGAGGCAGATGTGTCAGAATATTTTTGCTGCCAGTTTCTATGCCAGTCTGCTCTCATGTTCCTGGCTCTGGGGGTGGCATGGTGACTCAGTGGTTAGCATTGCGGCCTCACAGTGCCAGGGACTCATGTTCGTTTCCACCCTTAGGCAACTGTCTGCGTGGAGTTTGCATATTCTCCCCATGTCAGTGTGGGTTTCCTCCAGGTGCTCTGGTTTCTTTCCACAGTCCGAAGATACGCAGGTTAGGCAAATTAACCATGGAAAATGCAGGATTACAGGGATAGGGTGGGGGGCTGTGTCTGGGTGGGTTGCAGTTTGGAAGATGTTAGAGGCAAGGAGCTAGCATGGTAAAAGCTTGGCTTCTAGCAGAAAGCAGAGTGGGGATAAAAGTGTCATTCTCAGGATGGCAGCCAGTGACAAGTGGTGTTCCGCAAGGCTCAGTGTTGGGACCACAACTTTTCACTTCATACATTAATGATCTAGATGAAGGAACTGAGGACATTCTGGCTAAGTTTGCAGATGATACAAAGATAGGTAGAGGAACAGGTAGCATTGAGGAGGTGGGAGGAATTCAGACAGATTAGGAGAGTGGGCAAAGAAGTGGCAGAGTAAAACGTGAGAAATTGTGAGGTCATGCACTTTGGTAAGAAGAATGGATGCATGGACTATTTTCTAAATGGGGAGAAGATTCAGAAGTCTGAAGTGCAATGAGACTTGGGAGTCCAGGATTCTCTCAAGGTAAACTTGCAGGTTGAGTCAGTAGTTCGGAAGGCAAATGAAATGATGGCTTTTATTTTAAGAGGACTTGAATATAAAAGCAGGGATGTACTTCTGAGGCTCTATAAGGCTCTGGTCAGACTACATTTGGAGTATTGTGCACAGTTTTGGGCACCAGATCCCAGGAAGGATGGACTGGCCCTGGAGCATGTTCGGAGGAGATACACAAGAATGGTACCAGGAATGAAAAGCTTAACATATGAGGAACATTTGAGGACTCTTGGTCTATATTCAATGGAGTTTAGAAGGATGAAGGGGGATCTAATTGAATCGTACAGAATACTGAATGGCCTGGACAGAGTAGGTGGTGGGAAGGTATTTCCGTTAGTAATGGACACTAGGACTCAAGAGCACAGCCTTAGAGTAAAAGGAAGACCTTTTAGTATGGAGGTAAGGAGAAACTTCTTTAGCCAGAGAGTGGTAAATCTATGGAATTCATTGACACAGAATGCTGTGGAGGCCAGATCATTGATTATATTTAAGACTGAGATAGATGGAGCAGCACAGTGGCTCAGTGGTTAGCACTTCTGCTTCACAGCACAAGGGACCCGGCGACTGTCTGTATGGAGTTTGTACATTCTCCCCGTGTCTGCGTGGGTTTCCTCCAGGTCCTCCGGTTTCCTCCCGCGATCCAAAGATGTGCAGGTTAAGGTGAATTGGCCATGTTAATTTGCCCATAGTGTTAGGTGCGTTAGTCAGAGGGAAATGGATCTGGGTGGGTTACTCTTCGGAGGGTCGGTGTGGAGTTGTAGGGCCGAAGGGCCTGTTTCCACACTAGGGAATCTAGTCTAATCTAATCTATAGGTTCTTGAGTGTCAAGGGGATCAAGGATTTCTGGGAGAAAGCAGGAGAATGGGGTTGAGAAACGTATCAGCCACGACTGAATGGCAGAGCAGACTTGATGGGCTGAATGGCCTAATTTCTGCTCTTGTGTCTTATGGTCTTATGGGTCAGTGCAGACTTGATGGCCTCTTTATGCACTGTAGGGATTCTATAATTCTAGATGTCGTTGGTGCATTTTACTGAAAACAGCTCGAGCAAATTGACAGCCACCTACCTGTCAGTGGGTAGCCAATTAAAATGGCAGCCAGGAATTCTTTGAACACATTGTGGATTTTTCTGACAGCAGACAGGCCCCTGAACTGATTGGAGAATCTCTACTCCAGAGACAGTGTAGTGCAAGCTACCGAGAGCAGGCCAGTGGGAGCCAGGGGCATATGCCCCATCACAAGCCTTCGGGAATACTTCAGCTACATCGGTCATTTCTCCCAATGAATGCCAGCAGCCCAGAGCCTTGAAACTCACCCAACAACTTGAAGTCATTGGTATCCCTGCAATGTCTACTTTATCAGCTACCTCCTCAAAATCTCCTCCAGAGTCCTGCTGCATCACTTCCTGTTTCCTGACCTGGAATTCAGTCCTGTATTGGTATCAACACATTGCCAGAAATTCAGCCCAGTGTTTCAGATCAAGAACTAGTCATTAGAATTGGAATTGGGTTCATTGTGCTGAAATGATGATACACCAGCTATCAACTCAGTTGGTACAACCAATTCAAGGTGACGCTGTGGCATTGTCACTAAGCTAGTAATCCAGAGTTCCAAATGTTCAATGGTGTTGGAGCCTACCAGGGAGAAGGCAATTCTGGATCTGGTATTGTGCAACGAACCAGAATTGATCAGGGACCTCGAAGTGAAGGAGCCATTGGGAAGTAGTGACCATAATACAATAAGCTTCAATCTGCAATTTGAGAGGGAGAGGATACAATCGGAAGTGGCAATATTTCTGTTGAATAAAGGGAACTATGGAGCTTTGAGGGAGGAGCTGGCCAAAGTTCAATGGTGCAATACCTTAGCAGGGATGACAGTGGAGGAACAATGGCAGATATTTCTGTGTATGATGCAGAAGATGCAGGATCAGTTCATTCCAAAAAGGAAGAAAGATCCTAGGAGGAGGCAGGGGTGGCCGTGGCTGATGAGGGAAGTGAAGAAACATATAAAGTTAAAAGAGAAAAAGTATAACATAGCAAAGATAAGTGGGAAAACGGAGGACTGGGAAGCTTTTAAAGAACAACAGAGGATTACTAAGAAGGAAATACGCAGAGAAAAAATGAGGTACATAGGTAAACTGGCCAAAAATATAAAGGAGGATAGTAAAAGCTTTTTCAGGTATGTGAAAGGCAAAAAAAATGGTTAAGACTAAAATTGGGCCCTTGAAGACAGAAACGGGGAATATATTACAGGGAACAAAGAAATGGCAGAAGAATTGAATTGGTACTTCAGATCAGTGTTCACTGGGGAAGACACATGCAATCTCCCTGAGGTAACCTAAATGGAATCAATTTACGTAAAGGGGCAGTACAAAGAGATCTGGGTGTTCTTGTACACCAGTCAATGAAGGTAAGCATGTAGGTACAGCAGGTAGTGAAGAAGACTAATAGCATTCTGGCCTTCATAACAAGGTTCTGATCTCCAAATTTGAGGAAAGACATTCTGGTTATTGAGGGAGTGCAGCGTAGGTTCACGAGGTCAATTCCTGGAATGGCGGGACTACCTTACACTGAAAGACTGGAGCGACTGGGCTTGTATACCCTTGAGTTTAGAAGGCTGAGAGGGGATCTGATTGAGACATATAAGATTATTAAAGGATTGGACACTCTGGAGGCAGGAAACATGTTTCCGCTGATGGGTGAGTGCCGAACCAGAGGACACAGCTTAAAAATACGGGGTAGACCATTTAGGACAGAGATGAGGAGAAACTTCTTCACCCAGAGAGTGGTGGCTGTGTGGAATGCTCTGCCCCAGAGGGCAGTGGAGGCCCAGTCTCTGGATTCATTGAAGAAAGAGTTGGATAGAGCTCTCAAAGATAGTGGAATCAAGGGTTATGGAGATAAGGCAGGAACAGGATACTGATTAAGGATGATCAACCATGATCATATTGAATGGTGGTGCAGACTCGAAGGGCAGAATGGCCTACTCCTGCACCTATTGTCTATTGTCTATTGATATGGGTACAACTCCCACTCACGACATTTGAATTCAATAAAACTCTGAAATTAAAAGCCAGTTGAATAGTAACCATTGTTGATTGTCATAAAAGCCCATCTCGTTCATTCTTGTCCTTTTGAGAGGGGAATCTGCCATCTTACATGGTCTGGCCTATATGTGACTCTGTGCAACAATGTGTTTGACCCTTAACTGCCCTCTGAAATGACCTTGCAAGCCATTCAAGGGTAATAAAGGATGAACAATAACTGCTGGCCCTGCCAATGATGCCCACATCCAGGAATAAACCATAAGACATAGGAGTGGAAGTAAGGCCATTCGGCAATGAATTCCACAGGCCCACCACTCTCTGGCTGAAGAAATGTCTCCGCATTTCTGTTCTGAATTTACCCCCTCTAATTCTAAGGCTGTGTCCACGGGTCCTCGTCTCCTCGCCTAACGGAAACAATTTCCTAGCGTCCACCCTTTCCAAGCCATGTATTATCTTGTAAGTTTCTATTAGATCTCCCCTTAATCTTCTAAACTCCAATGAATACAATCCCAGGATCCTCAGCCGTTCCTCGTATGTTAGACCTGCCATTCCAGGGATCATCCGTGTGAATCTCCGCTGGACACGTTCCAGTGCCAGTATGGCCTTCCTGAGGTGTGGGGACCAAAACTGGACACAGTACTTCAAATGGGGCCTAACCAGAGCTTTATAAAGTCTCAGTCGCACAACGGTGCTTTTATATTCCAACCCTCTTGAGATAAATGACAACATTGCATTCGCTTTCTTAATCACGGACTCAACCTGCATGTTTACCTTTAGAGAATCCTTGACTAGCACTCCCAGATCCCTTTGTACTTTGGCTTTACGAATTTTCTCACCGTTTAGAAAGTAGTCCATACTTGTATTCTTTTTTCCGAAGTGCAAGACCTCGCATTTGCTCACATTGAATTCCATCAGCCATTTCCTGGACCAGTCTCCCAAACTGTCTAGATCCTTCTGCAGCCTCCCCACTTCCTCAGTACTACCTGCCTGTCCACCTAACTTTGTATCATCGGCAAACTTCACTAGAATACCCCCAGTCCCTTCATCCAGATCATTAATATATAATGTGAACAGCTACGGCCCCAACACTGAACCCTGCGGGACACCACTTGTCACCGGCTGCCATTCTGAAAAAGAACCTTTTATCCCAACTCTCTGCCTTCTGTCAGACAGCCAATCCTCAATCCATACCACCTCGAACACCATGGGCCCTCAACTTGCTCAGCAGCCTCCCGTGTGGCACCTTATCAAAGGCCTTTTGGAAGTCTAGATAGACCACATCCACTGGGTTTCCCTGGTCTAACCTACTTGTCACCTCTTCAAAGAATTCCAACAGGTTTGTCAGGCACGACCTCCCCTTACTAAATCCATGTTGACTTGTTCTAATCCGACTCTGCTCTTCCAAGAATTTAGAAACCTCATCCTTAATGATGGATTCTAGAATTTTACCAACAACAGAGGTTAGGCTAATTGGTCTATAATTTTCCATCTTTTGTCTTGATCCTTTCTTGAACAGGGGGGTTACAACAGCGGGCTTCCAATCATCCGGGACTTTCCCTGACTCCAGTGACTTTTGAAAGATCTCAACCAACGCTTCTGCTATTTCCTCAGCCACCTCCCTCAGAACTCTAGGATGTATCCCATCGGGGCCAGGAGATTTATCAAATTTAAGACCTTTTAGCTTTTCTAGCACTTTCTCTTTTGTGATGGCAACCATACTCAACTCAGCCCCCTGACTCCCTTTAATTGCTGGGATATTACTCATGTCTTCCTCTGTGAAGACTGATGCAAAGTACTTGTTAAGTTCTCCTGCTATTTCCTTATCTCCCGTCACTAGGCTTCCAGCATCAGTTTGAAGTGGCCCAATGTCTACTTTTGCCTGTAGTTTGTTTCTTATGTATTGAAAGAAATTTTTACTATCATTTCTAATATTACTGGCTCGCCTACCTTCATATTTGATCCTCTCCTTCCTTATTTCTCTCTTTGTTATCCTCTGTTTGTTTTTGTAGCCTTCCCAATCTTCTGATTTCCCACTGCTCTTGGCCACTTTATAGGATCTCTCTTTTTCTTTAATACGTTTCCTGACTTCCTTTGTCAGCCATGGCTATCTAATCCCTCCCTGGATAATCTTTCTTTTCTTGGGGATGAACCTCTGTACAGTGTCCTCAATTATACCCACAAACTCCTGCCATTTTTGCTCTACTGTCTTCCCCGCTAGGCTCTGCTTCCAGTCTATTTTCGTCAGTTCCTCTCTCATGCCCTCATAATTACCTTTATTTAACTGTAACACCATTACATCCGATTTTGCCTTCTCTCTTTCAAACTGCAGACTGAACTCTACCATATTATGATCACTGCTCCTAAGTGTTCCCTTACTTTAAGATCTTTTATAAAGTCTGGTTCATTACATAGCACTAGATTCAGAATAGCCTGCTCCCTTGTGGGCTCCATGACAAGCTGTTCCAAAAAGCCATCCTGTAAGCATTCCATGAATTCCCTTTCTTTGGATCCACTGCCAACATTATTTACCCAGTCCACCTGCATATTGAAGTCTCCCATGATCAATGTAACCTTGCCTTTCTGACATGCCTTCTCTATTTCCCGGTACATGTTGCGCGCCTGGTCCTGACCACTGTTAGGAGGTCTGTACATAACTCCCATTATGGTTTTTTTGCCTTTGTGGTTCCTCAATTCCACCCACACAGACTCCACATCATCTGACGCTATGTCATTCAGTGCCATAGATTTAATTTTGTTCTTAACTAACAAGGCCACCCCACCCCCTCTGCCCGCCTCCCTGTCTGTCCGATAAGTTGAAAATCCTTGGATGTTTAACTGCCAGTCCTGACCCCCCTGTAACCACGTCTCTGTGATGCCTACCACATCATAATCATTCACGATGATCTGTGCCATTAGTACATCTGCTTTGTTACGAATGCTACGAGCATTCAGGTAAAGTGCCTTAATGGTAACTTTCTTATCATGAGAGATATTGGAAGTCATAAGATGTCCTAAGTTATCCTTCCTTTTTGCTGCATTCCCAGTCTGCCTCAAGTTTAAATCCGCCTGCACATATGCTATCCTGTTGCTTATCTTTCCATTTAACTCCATACTCCCTGTCGCTTTCACTTTCCCTTCCCCCCAACTCAGAAGTTTAAAATCCTACTGACCACCCTATTTATCCTCTTCGCTCGAACGTTGGTACCTGATTGGTTCAGGTGGAGACCGTCCCAACGGTACAGATCCCCCGGTTCCAAAACTGATGCCAATGCCCCATGAAGTGGAATTCCTCTTTCCCACACCAATCCCTTAGCCACATGTTTACTTCCCTAATTTTCTTATTCCTATGCCAATTGGCACGTGGCTCGGGCAGTAATCCGGAGATTATGACCCTTGAGGACCTGTATTTCAATTTCCTTCCTAGTGCTTGATAATCCCCAAACAGGTCCTCCACCCTAGCTTTGCCTGTGTTGTTAGTCCAACATGGACCACAACAACTGGATCCTCCCCCTCCCGCTCCAATATCCTTTCAAACCGGTCGGAGATGTCCCGCACCCTGGCACCGGGCAGGCAACATACCATGCGAGACTCCCGATCCGGCTTGCAAAGGATACTATCTGTCCCCCTAATTATGGAATCCCCTATGACAACTACTTGTCTTTTTGCTCCCCCCTCTTGAATGGCCTTCTGCACCATGGTGCCGTGGTCAGCTGGCTCATCCTGTCCAGAGCCCTTTTCCTCATCCGTACAGGGAGCAAGAATCTCATACCTGTTGGACAAGGTCAAGGGCTGAGGCTCCTGCACTCCTGAACTCAGGTTCCCCCTCTCTGCCTCACTTACAGTAACACTCTGATGTCCCTGATCACTAACTGAATGTGAATTACTTAATCTCCCAGGTGTGACTGCCTCCTGAAACAAAGCGTCCAGGTTACTCTCCCCCTCCCGGATGTGCCGCAGTGTTTGAAGCTCAGATTCCAGATCATCAACTCTAATCCAACACTTGCTGCAGATGTGGTCACTGCCATTCACAATGGGATCAGCCAGCTCCCACATCATACAGCTTAAGAGGAGTTTAAATGAATGTTTAACCATGTCTCCTCTTCATCAGTGATGTTGGACCTATTAACTAATCCAAGTGCTTTTCAAATCCAATTATTGTTGCAGTATAAGGAACACAATGGCCAATTTGCAGACAACAAACTGCCACAAACACCATTAAAATGAAGATTAGATAATCTATTTTGTTGATGTTGGTTGAGGGAACTAGAGATACTTCCCTTGCCTTTTTTTCACATAATGCCATGGGATCTTTAACATATAGGTCTCTGTTTATCTTAATCTAACAGGTGGTAGCTCCAACAATATAACAGTCCTTCAATGCTGCACTGGAGTGTCAGCCTGGATTGTGTTCTGCATTGAGACTTGAACTCATAGAACCTAGAACATTACAGCGCAATACAGGCCCTTCGGCCCTCTATGTTGCGCCACCCTGTGAAACCAATCTGATGCCCATCTAACCTACACTACTCCGTTCTCGTCCATATGCCTATCCAATGACCATTTAAATTTCTGTAAAGTTCGTGAGTCTACAATTGTTGCAGGCAGTGCGTTCCACATCCTTACTACTCTCTGAGTAAAGAAGCTATCTCTGACATCTGTCCTATATCTATCACCCCTCAATTTGAAGCTATGTCCCCTCATGCTAGGCATCACCATTCAAGCAAAAAGCACTCGCTGTCCCCCCGGTCTAACCCTCTAGTTATCTTAGATGTCTCAATTAAGTCACCTCTCAACCTTCTTCTCTGTTACGAAAACAGCCTCAAGTCCCTCAACCTTTCCTTGTAAGACTTTCTGTCCATACCAGGCAACGTCCTAGTAAATCTCCTCTGAACACTTTCCAAAGCTTCCACATTCTTCATATAATGCGGGGACCAAAACTGCATGCAATACTCTAAGTGCAGCCGCACCAGAGTTTTGTACAGCTGCAGCATGATGTTGTGGTTCCGAAACTCGATCCCTCCACTAATAAAAACTAACACACCGTATGCCTACTTAACAACCCTATCAACCTGGGGGAAACTTTGACAGATCTATGTACATGGACACCGAGATCTCTCAGGTCATCTACACTACCAAGATTCTTACCATGTCCCAAGTACTCTGCATTTCTGTTGCTCCTTCCAAAGTGAGTCATCTCACACTTTCCACATTAAACTCCATTTGCCACTGCTCAAGCCAGCTCTGCAGCTTATCCATGTCCCTCTGTAATCTACAACATCCTTTGGCACTATCCACAACTGCACCGACCTTAGTGTCGTCCGGACTTTACTAACTCATCCTTCTACGCCCTCATTCAGGTCGTTTATAAAAATGACAAATAGCAGTGGACCCAAACAGATCCTTGTGGTACATCACTAGTAACTGAATTCCAGGATGAACATTTCCCACTAATCACCACCCTCTGTCTTCTTTCAGCTAGCGAATTTCTGATCCAAACTGCTAAATCGCCTTCAGTCCCATGCCTCCGTATTTTGTGCAGTAGCCTACCATGGGGAACCTTATCAAATGTCTTACTGAAATCCATATACAGAGGAACCTTGATTATCCGAACGAGATGGGCGGGCACTATTTCGTTCGGATAATTGATTATTCGGTTAATCAATTCAATGCCTCTCCTCTGGTGCTCAGAATTTTCTGTGAAGTCTGCTCCCTGTTTAGGACACTAGGCAGCAGCACACCACGTGCGAGCCCTGCCCCCACCAGCCCCCACCCCTGTCCAACACCTCCCCCTCCAACACCACCCAAGCCCCAAAACCGCCCTCCGCCCATCCCCCAACACCGGCCAGCACCGCAACCCGACCCCCTGTCCGCGCCCACACACTGTCTGACCCCTGTCCGCGCCCCACCCATGGCCGCACCGCCTGCCGTGCTCCCCCACCCCCTGTGCCCCTGTCAGCACCCCTCCCCCTCCTGGAGTGGATACCAATAATAAGACTGTTGCTGCCTTTATGGGGTAAGTCTCCAAATAGCACACAGATACACACAACATTTTACTGCAACCTTTTGACAAGTTCCACCTTTGCCCTGTACAGGAAAATGTTAGAGGGATTATCTGGGGAAGGGAGGTTTAGGGTTCACCCCTATGTAGAACTCCAGGGAAAGTGTCGAGAGAGAGGGAGAGGACGGGAGGTCAGTCATGTGGAGACAGTGCCTGGGCTCCCATCAATGTCCAAGACTGTTGTCAGCAGCATTTCAGTGAGTCGAGATCGTTTTTAATCATGGTAAACAAAAGACCCAATCAGGATTGAAACAGCTCTTTGAAGTATTGTTTCCATCAGGACTTCCAGATGTCCTTCGGATAATCTGATATTCAGATGATTGATATTCGGATAATCGAGGTTCCCCTGTACATCACATCAACTGCTTTACCTCATCCACCCGTTTGGTCACCTTCTCCAAGAACACAATAAGGTTTGTGAGGCACGACCTACCATGTTGACTAACCCTAATCAACTTATTCCTATCAGGATGATTATAAGTCCTAGCTCCTATAATCTTTTCCAACACTTTACCTGCAACTGAAGTAAGACTCACTGGTGTATAATAACCAGGGTTGTCTCTACTCCCCTTCTTGAACAAGGGAACAACATCTGCTATCCTCCAGTCTTCTGACACAATTCCTATTGACAATGACGACATAAAGATCAAAGCCAAAGGCTTCCCTGGCTTCCCAGAGAATCCTAGGATAAATCCCATCCAGTCCAGGGGATTTATCTATTTTTACACTTTCCAGAATCTCTAACACCTCCTCCTTGTGAACCTCAATCCCATCTAGTCTCGTAGCCTGTTTCTCCGTATTCTCCTCAACAACATTGTCTTTTTCCAGTGTGAATACCAACATAAAATATTCATTTAGAGCTTGCCCTATCTTCACTGACTCCACACACAACTTCCCACTACAGTTCTTGATTGGCCCTAATCTGACTCTAGTCATTTTTTAATCCCTTATATACCTATAGAAAGCTTTAGGGATTTCCCTGATCCTATCGGCCAACAACTTCTCATACCCCCTCATTGCCCGTCTTAGTTCTCTTTTTAGGTCTTTTCTGGCGATCTTGTAACTCTCAATCGCCCTAAGTGAGCCTTCAGACCTCATCCTGTCATAAGTCTCCTTCTTCCCCTTGACAAGAGATTCAACTTCGTTAGCAAACCATGGCTCCTGCGCTCAACAACTTTCTCCCTGTCTGACAGGTACATACTTATCAAGGACACACAAGTAGCTGTTCCTTGAATAAGCTATACATTTCTATTGTGCCCATTCTCTTCAGTTTCCTCCCCCATCCTATGCATCTTAAATCGTGTCCAATCGCATCATAACTGCCTTTCCTCCAGCTGTAGCTCTTGCCCTCCGGTGTATACCTATCCCTTTCCATCGCTAAAGTAAACGTAACTGAGTTGTGGTCACTATCACCAAAGTGCTCACCTACCTCCAAACCGAACACTTGGCTGGGTTCATTACCCAGTACCAAATCTAATGTGGCCTCGCCCCTTGTTGGTCTATCTACATACTGTGTCAGGAAACCCTCCTGCACACATTGGACAAAAACTGATCCATTTAAAGTACTTGAACTATAATATTCCCAGTCATTATTGGGGAAGTTGAAGACCCCCATAAAACTATCCTGTCACTCTCACTCCTATCAAGAATCATCTTTGAATAGTTCCAAAGATTCAGAGGAAAGATTAGCAGAGACCTATAGAAAACTCCCAACAGGGTGACCTCTCCTTTCCTGTTTCTAATCCCAGCCCATACTATCTCAGTTGACGACTCCTCGAACATCCTTTTTGCAGCTGTAATACTGTCCTTGACCAACAATGCCACACTGCCACCTCTTTCTGTTCTTAATGAAACATTTAAATCCCGGAACCTGCAACTATCATTCCTGTCTGACTCTTTCTCCTCTATTGACTCCTTTAGATTTTTTTTTCATTATATTCGACCAAATTGCTCTATCCATGTCTCTGAAATGGCCACAACATCAAAATCCCAGGCACTGACCTATGCTGCTAATTCACCCACCTTTTTCCGGATGCTCTTGGCATTGAAATATACACACTTCAAACCAACTTTTTGCTTGCCGGTGCCCTCTCGTGACCCTGAAACCTTATTTCGGACCTTCCTACTCTCAACCTCCTCTGTACCCGAACCACAATCCCCTTGCTGAATTAGTTTAAACCCACTCGAAGAGCATTAGCAAATTTCCGCCCTGCCTCAGAATTGTGAAATCCAAGTCGTTCACATGCTGAAGGTACTTACTTCTTTTTGTGAGGTGATGAAAGCATATTTCATTTTCAGTGGCAGAAAGCACAATTCGATCGAGCCAGTTTCTGTTTCTCTCCAGAGATGAAGACGGTGTTTCTAGTAAGTGGCATCATTCACTGTTGCTGCACTGTTGCTGACAGAGGAAATCTAATTTACAGCTCTTTCCCACTGAAAATCTTGAAAGTTGGCCGATATCATTTTGTAATATTTCAGCTCTGGTCGCAAGACAGGCACAACTAAACTGTCTGTTTATTTGTACAGTTGGTGAAGTATGATGGCTTAGTGCAGGCGACAATGAATAAAACAAGGGCAAAGCAGTGTTCTTTCTGGGAGTAATGAAAGATTGGAAAGAATGTTTCTGCAACATTTTGACTCTCTTGGACTACTGCCATTTACCTAAGAGCAAGCATCATGTGGCTTACCTCCTTAATTATGTCTTTCTGTCTCCAAGCTCCAGTCCACCTGTGACAATATGACTGAGGTCCTGGCATTGTACAGTTAAGTGACAAACAAGGCTGACATGCTGTTTTTCCCTACTTCTTGAAAACTCTTCACAACTATCCATTGTGCCATGTGTGCATATCCAGGGTGATCCATCCAGCTGAAGTAATGTTGGAAAGTTGAGAGAAAATGTTCGAAACACTGGCAAGGAAATACAGCTGGGGAAGCCCATTAGCAAGAGGGAAAGTAAAGTAAAATGATAAAACCTCCATGCCCTTTAAAAATGGAGGCAGCAGAACTGCCCCGGTGCAGACAAAACTGGTATATGATTTTTCAGTTTTGCAAGTTGCATGAAAATGACACATCTTCAATTTAATGATATGTTTTGTTCTGTAACATCTCCATAGCTGCTCTAGACAATGGCTTTGACTGTTTCTCCATTGTGCACAGTGCTTTGTCTCAGAACATGGTTAGATTATGTAAGAACATTATAAAAGTCAGTAATGATGAGTGGTGTCCCTGCAGAACAATTGGAAATACTAAAATGAGAGCTCCCACCATTCACAGCTACAGACAGAGATGAAGAGAAATTTCATAACACAGAGAGTAATGAGCCTGTGGAACTGTCAGCCACAGAAAGGCTATAACATTAAATGTTTTTCACGAAAGAGTTAGATATAGTTCTGAGGGCTAAAGGAATTAAAGGATTCAGGGAGAAAGTGGGAATAGGGTACTGAGTTGGCTGATCAGCCTCAATCATATTGAATGGTGCTGCAGGCTCATAGGGCCGAATGGCTTACTCCTCTTATTTTCTAAGTTCAGAAAGATCAATTTCCCATCTATCAAGAGGGTCTAAAGGATCTCGAAATAGGATTTAATCCAATAGGTCCTGAGCTAATGTCAGAACGCTTTTATTCAAATACAACTCATGCCTGAAGATCGAGAACGCTCCACACTGTCGATCTTAAAGCTGTTGGTCTACTTGAGGGGTCAACCTCCAACTTGTTCATTAATCTTGCTGCATGTCGCCAGGGTTGGAGGATTTGAGCTACAGGGAGAGGCTGAACAGGCTGGGGCTGTTTTTCCCTGGAGCTTCGGAGGCTGTGAGGGGTGACCTTATAGAGATTTACAAAATTATGAGGGGCATGGATAAGGTAAATAGACAAAGTCTTTTCCCTGGGGTCGGGGAGTGCAGAACTCGAGGGCATAGGTTTAGGGTGAGAGGGGAAAGATATAAAAGAGACCTAAGGGGCAACTTTTTCATACAGGGGGTGGTACGTGTATGGAATGAGCTGGCAGAGGAAGTGGTGGAGGCTGGTATAATTGCAACATTTAAGAGGCATTTGGATGGGTATATGAATAGGAAGGGTTTGGAGGGATATGGGCTGGGTGCTGGCAGGTAGGAAGAGATTGGTTTGAGATATCTGGTTGGCATGGACGGGTTGGACTGAAGGGTCTGTTTCCATGCTGTACATCTCTATGACTCTATGGTCTGACAGGAAAAAGTTCTGCCTGAACCCATTTTGATGTTTGATTGACCTCTGCTGCATTTGAAAAGAACTCTCGATTACATTTCATGAGGTAGGTGGTTTGTTTCCTCCTACTTCAATGTAAGATTTATCTGAAGCACATCGGTCCAAATGATGCAGTCAGCCTTAGAACGGCTTCATCTGGCACTGATTAGTTATAAAACAGCGCACTTCCTTGGTTAGGATTCTGCCCGGGAACGGCAGCATTGCTGTGAGGGTAATCAGATGAACAGAGGCAATTAGGTTGAGAGCGAGTAGTTAGATGGTCAGGATGGACAGTTAGGCAGAGAGGAGGTTAGTTGGGTTGGTTTGAGAAGGTTGTCAGATGGTCAGGGCGATATGCAGCTCGGGGATTGTTAGCTAGTGAGGAGGGTGGGTGGGGGCTGTGTCATCAGTCTGCAATGGGATATCAAGGTCAGGCCAGGGAAGATATCAGGTCATAGGTAGAGTTGGAAAATATTCAAGTTGTTTGGGAGGTGGGCAGATTAGACAGGGGTTGGGTTTGCTAGGGTAGGGTTGGTGGTGTTTGTCAGGTCAGGTCACAAGGATAGCCCAGTGGTTGGGCAAAGTCAGGTTGGGTCAGAGGGTACTTGAGGCATTAGAAAGATGGTTAGGAGATCAGGGGATTGATCAGTTGCCCAAATATTTGACTTGGTGTTTACTCTGTCTAATGCTTCCTGGATAAATGCCCAGTTAAGTAACATGGAACTGCCCAATATCTCCACCTCTAGCTCAGAGTTGGATGTTGGGTAGGGGATTCCCAGAGGAATTGCTAATCAGAGGTTGAACCTTCTGGACAATGCACAGATACAGGCCTAATTCTGGCAAATCGGTTTAGATTAATTTAGAGTATTTGGTGGGGATGGGCAAGTTGGACTGAAGGTTCTCTTTCCGTACTGTACATCTCAATGACATCCATAGGAGTCTGATGTGCACCTTCAATCATACTTTCAGTCTCTGATTACTGCCAGAAAAAAGATATTCTCCATTGTCTTAAACGTTGCTTGGGAAGTAATGCTTAGTTGAATGCTGCTTGCTTTTAACAACATGTAAATCATCTAGTCACTTGTGAAGTGTAAGTGGTATTCAGTCCATTGTAAATCTCCAGATAAACGTTGAACAGTTTACCCTCTGCAATGTCAATATATCACAAGGTCGTTCAAAATGGTCCAAAGGTGAGAAAGTATGTGTGTGTGTGTGTGTGTTGCAGCTCTCTCTTAATCTGCAAGTGATTCAATTTAACATTAACCAGGTGCAAAGATTTAATTTTAAACAAGTAGGTAAAGGTTAATTTATTAAAAAACACTGCTGTAAGTTACTTAAATAAAAGTAATGAAGTTGCAAAGTAAGTGCATGCATGAATTAAATGCTGATAAGGATACAAGACACTTACAAAGGTTAAATTCAACTCAGTCCTTTAAGAGTGTTCTGCAAGCCCATAGCTTGCAGTTGAATAGTTGTCACTTTCCGAAATGAAAAGTTGACATTGAAGTGCTCTGTTCAGCAGCTACAATGGCTTCTGTAGCTGAATAATCAGGGCTTGCCTTTGGAGGTGGACAGAGTAGGTACAGTTGCTTTAGGGAGCAAGTGAAGATCCCTTTTCACAACTGGTTCTGCAAGAGCAGCATTTTAAAACTGCCTGGATTTCTTTTCAGCTCTGACTTTTCACACCTGGAGAAGATTTAATTGGGTTAGTGAAGATTTATTTGCTCATAGTTGGCTCATACAGTCTCTTGTGATTCTCCTTGAGCTAAGTCCAGTCTAGTTCCACGAGCTGGCTGATTACAGTTGAATTCACTCATTACTTCAAGTGATGTTTGGGAGACATGTCTGGACAGCCTTTTTTTGGCCATTTGAATGGATGTTCCAATTTGCCACAAAATTTAAAATATTACAACTTCACGTTATGACACATAACTTGCCCTCAATCTTCACCTCAGTTTTGTTTTGCTCAATCTGGACATAAATTGTCAATTAAATGCAGCGCATATATCTAAGGTTACTTCATAACAGCAAAAGGCAAATTCATGTTCTTGAAATTTCCATTCAAGGCCACGAGCCCAGAAAGCAAATGGTTGGACCCGTGAACTTTCATTTCTAGAAGTGGCAAATTGTTCTTAATTTACTTTTCAATTCTGTCTTTTCTTCACAATTAAGACAAGCTTTCTTTCACTCTCTTGCTGTGCCTAATTTTACTCTATTTTCTTTCACTGCATTCCTCAGTTTATTTTTGATCATTAATGGTTGAGGAGTTACATTGTTGCTGATATTTTCTGATGTCTCAGATGCCCTGTTATCCTTAGTATCTAGTTATCAGCTTACACTTTAAGCAACTTAGATGTCAAAAATGTGTCAAGATGAAGGGTAAGGGCAATTCTTCATGCATGAGGTGTTGCTGCAAGATACCTTGCAGTTGTAAAACCTGTATCATTAAAAATTCACACTTACAAGCTCGTCAATTGAGCTTTTCTGCAGCACTGAAATTTCACCTTATTCTACACCAGTCTATATGAATAGTTGTTATGACGCTTCATGTTGCAGAGCAAAATCACTCAAGCATAAGAACAAATGTGTAAATTCTGTCACTCATTTCTCTTTTACGAATGTAAAGTAATTTTACATTACAGGCTTTAGAACGAGATTTTTTGGAATAGAGTTAAAAGTGGCTCAAGTCACAGGAGGTCAGGTGGTTTTTCAAAGTTGCACATGAAATGCCAGATAAAGTTTCCTTTCTGCATTAAAGTAAATTCGTGAACTGTATTGCATGGTAACTAGTTTTGATGGACAAATGACACTTCTGATAAACCCGACTTTCACTGCTCGAGATCAGCAACAATTTAAGCACACACAATATGTAAAGCTTGACTTGCACGAACTTTGTAGTTTTCCTTTGAACCTAAACTCAAATTTATTCAATTTCTGGTGTTCAAAGAATTTTAGACTTTTGCTTATTTGCCTACTATGATAATGGAGCAAGGTAGGGGTGAAAGCAATCAGCTGGTAAGCCTTCATATCTTCACAGTATTATACACAAGTCGGAATTATCTTTTCCTGTGATGATAACTGGACTTCACTTCAAATTAAAGTTTTCTGAGTACCTCACCAGGCTCCTCTGTCCATATAACTAACCTGACTGTGGCATTTGGGGAAGGATTTTCCATTCTGACCATTTCCCAAATGTCAAGTTTCTCTCCCAAGAATAATCACCGAACATGATTTTCCAAGGACCAACCAACTAGTGACCACTTAGAGAGCCTGCCAATTCTTTTTATGTTACTGTGGGGACCAATAGAAACCTCTGTAACACTTAAACAATGGAAGTCAGCTGTTGCATGTAAGGGGACTGAACTGGGGTGGGAAAGGGTTTGATAGGCTCTATTAGCTATAGCCGAAAATGTGTTGCTGGAAAAGCGCAGCAGGTCAGACAGCATCCAAGGAGCAGGAGAATTGACGTTTCGGGCATGAGCCCTTCTTCAAGAGTCATGCCTGAAACGTCGATTCTCCTGCTCCTTGGATGCTGCATGACCTGCTGCGCTTTTCCAGCAACACATTTTCGGCTCTGATCTCCAGCATCTGCAGTCCTCACTTTCTCCTCTATTAGCTATAGCCCACTTTCAGGAGTGTAACCATTTTGAATTTGAACTGTCCTGCTCAAAAATAGCTGGTGTTGGGAAATTCCAGGTCCACTCACTTTCCTATCCATTTCATCCTGTGGCCAAAATCATGCCCTTGGAATACAATAACTGTGAAGGATAGGCGTTCTCTTTTCCTTTGGGAAACTTAAAGTTTATTGGTCTCAAGCAAGAAGCAAGTTGATTCAGGCAAAAGAAAACCAGGAAACTGAATCATCGCTGCTTGGAACTTCCAAATATCATTCGAAGCACTGACAATATGTGTTGAGTGAGCTGAAGTTCATATACAGATCATAAAAGCAAGCAAGACTGAATATCAGTGTAAAGCAAACACTCTGCCGTTGAAGAACCACAACAATCAAAGAAGTTCAATTATTGATCTGTGCTAAAGTTCAGCCAAGAACCTACAATGTGTCCCATATCTTTTGATTGACACTGAATTGGCTCTTCCCCATCATTTTATTGGTCAGTGCTTCTAGATTGTAATAGTTATTTGCTGCCATATTTGAGGAGGAATTGACAGTAATGCAATGTGGTGCTATATCAGTGATGGTAATATGGCAGAGCAGACTAGATGGGCTGAATGGCTGAATTCTGCTCCTATAACGTATGATCTAATATGTTTTAGTTATGTGCCGCTCATTATTGAATAGCAGGCAGAATATACAAGCTACACAGCATTCGCAAATGTACCCTCACTTGTAACTGGATGTTTTGACAATTTTGACACTTGTTGACAAAATGGTACTTCTTAACACATTGATAGGTCTTGACAAATCAGACAGTTTCAAGGTGTTTACACATAATCCTCTCCCTAGTTCACAGTACCAAAGAGCACCACAAAGGATGTCTGATCTCCATCCCCAAGATGACCTGGACCATATCCTCATGGTCACCTCAAGGGGTAACCTGACTATCCAAGCTATCCAAAAGAAATATATTCACAATAGATCTACTCTAATAATCAGCCAACAGGGATTTCAAAGTCCCACTTAGATGGCCAGCTGCCTCCAGGAGCTGTGCATTTGGGAAATATGGCCTACCATCAATCCTACCCCACGAAGATTAGAAAAGCTATGTTCTTGACTGAACTCGTGTTCTCAACAGCTTCTAGCATTTTCACCACTTTGAAGACACTCTCCATCACGGAAAAAATAAAAGCCTTAATGCTGCAATTTATGTTTTAGATTAAGAAGAATAGAACCCAGGCAATTTGTCTAATTGTAATACTGCAGACTACCTGAAGTCTACCTGAATGTTTATCATGTCCTGAGTACAAGGAAAATAACATGAAGCACCCGCAGAAATGCTTCAAAATGTGATTTAATGGAAATCTGTCAGTGAATAAGATCTTTTAGGAGTGAGTTCATTTAGTTTCAGTTCTCAGTACAGAAGCTACTTTGTCGATGAAAAGCCAAGAAGGAATTAGCCTTGTGCAGATTGGTGAGACCAGATTTTGTTGTCCTGTTGTGCAGGCAAATAAATAATCTCCTAGAGGTGAAAATGATTCCATGTGGGGAACATGGAATGAAGACCAAAATTATTGCTTTGACTAATCATGAATTCAGGTTCTATTTGTCTGAACAAATTATTGGAACCAACTTTTAGATATCATTTCCAGCTAACCCCTCCATTTACTTCTATTCCACATATCTTCAAATATGATTAGCCCTGTTGTCTGGTAATGAGAGGAAATGTTCAGTTTACTCATTCAGCCCATCAGCAATATATGTGTTTTGGTGAAGTCAGGCTTTATGTCCATGTAGATAAAACCATTGCCAGAGCTAAAGCAATGATAACAAAGAACAAAGAAAATTTACAGCCCAGGAACAGGCCCTTCAACCCTCCAAGCCTGAGCCGATCCAAATGTACTGTCGAAACCTGTCGGTCAATTCCTAAGCATCTGTATCCCTCTACTCCACACCTACTCATGCATTTATCCAGATGCATCTTAAATGAATCTACCATACCTGCCTCTACCACCTCTACTGACAACGCGTTCCAAATGCCCGCCACCCTCTGTGTAAAGTACTTGCCACGTGTATCCCCCTAAAACTTTCCCCCTCTCACCTTGAAAGCGTGACCTCTCGTTATTGAATCCTTCAACCTGGGAAAAAGCTTGTCTCGATCCACCCTGTCTATACCCTTCATGATTTTGTAAACCTCAATCAGGTCCGCCCTCAATCTCCTATTTTCTAATGAAAATAAGCCTAACCTACTCAACCTCTCTTCATAGCTAGTACCTTCCATAACAGGCAACATCCTTGTAAAACTTCTCTGCACCCTCTCCAAAGCGTCCACATCCTTTTGGTAATGTGACGACCAGATCAAGTGAAGCATTCCAAAATTGAATATGTTTTATGTGCAAAATCACATTGGCAAAGCATTAACTGCAACAACAAAGCTTTCCTTGTAAAAACTGAAAGAACTATGGATGCTATAAATCAGAAACTGAAACCAAAATTGCTGGACATGCTCAGCAGGTCTGGCAGCATCTATGGAGAGAAACCAGAATTTTAGTTCCTTCCTCAGAACCTTTAGCTTTCTTTGTAATTTTTCACCTTTCAGAAGGACCTGAATTTTTTATCCATCATTTCTTTTCACAAATGTCTATTTGGGATCAACTGTCGATATCTTGGTTATAATGGGCTAAAGCTTTCTTTGAGATAATGACAGCTGGAAAGAAGGTGTTGAATCAATGCATTGGGTTTTTCTGCAAGGACAGCTGCATGTTGACCATGTATATCTTTATTAATGCAGGAAATGCGTCAACAGATTCATGGAGTCAGGACTAGGATGTGAGTGGCAAATTCCAGAACTTGCTGCTTTATGTCAACATACTCTTTGCTTTGCACAAATTGCATCTCACAATCAACCTTCCCATTTTCTTGAAGAACATGGATTTGCACACTTATTACCATTTCATTCTTGACAGGGTGTTAAATCTGCTAATTATTATTGTAATTATCCTTTTTCACATTTTTTTTATTGAGAAAGGTTTTTATTTTTTACAACTTACAGAAGTATAAGAGGTAGTATAACATGCATATGTTACAAAAACATTAACAATAAACTATCGACTACTCTACAAAGCAAACCAAAACTATCACAAAGGTACAGAACAATCTTTCCACATTACAATTTGATAAATAATTGAACTTAGCAAATTAGTTTAAATTAACTTTAATTATACTAGACCAATCTAACGTAACTTAGATTAGGTCAAATTGGATAAAATCAACTTAAATTAAATTAAATAACACCACCCGACACACCCCCCACTGAGACGCCCATCCACGGGACCATCAGTTATTATACCCGTATTTATTCAAGTTTTCTCCCCCCATGGCCCCCAGACCACTAAATCCAGCTTTCACAGCTATACAAAGGCCAGGGTCAATATGGCTGACAAGTCCATGTGTACGTGGTTTAAAAAGGGCCAGCACGTCTTGTGTAATAGTTCCGTTTTCTGGCGCACCACATTCGTAAGAAAATCGAGAGAACGTGCTCCATCACGAATCTACGCCATCCCATGAGACCTGAGGGTTTATCTGAGGTCCAGCTCATTAAAATGTTCTTCCTTGCACTATACGTGAGAATGTTGAATAATCTCTTCCAGTAAATCCAGTAAAGGCAGATTCGGCAGTCCCAAAAGGAGGAATACCAGATCTGCCTTAACTTCAATTCCCAGGATCCCCTCCACCTCACTCACTATGGCACTCCAGTACCTACGGATCTTACAGCAAGTCTCAGACAATGTGTGAGGATGCAGGTGCTTGTTTTACATTCAAGGCACCCTGGAGATTCTCCTTTCTTGAATGTTACTAATCGCTCCAGGGCCATATGGGCTCTGTGGAGAATCTTCAGTTGCATAGCCTGTGCTTTATTGCATATTGAGAGCTTTTTCACATTTTCCCATATGTCCTCCCGTGTTTCAGACCAAATTTCCACCCCTAGTTCCTGACCCAAAATCCAAAAAGGATATTGGCAACCCCCTCCCAATTCTGAAGATTTTGTTTTATCCTTTCAAACAATTGCACAAAGTTAGCTCTGTACAGCTGGTGGAAAGTGGAGGTAATAAAAATACCCAAGTAAAGCAAATCATTCTGTGACCACCGGAAAGGAAGTTGTTCTCCAGGTCAGGCACTCCCACCAAGCCCCCCCACGGACATGGCTTCTGGTTTTGTAAAGTTAATTTTATACCCCAAGAATATGCCAATAAATTAATCTTTTGTATTAACTGGGGAACAGAGTTTTCCAGGTTAGCCGAAAAGAGAAGAACATCATCAGAGTAGAGAGTGATTTTGTGCTCTCCCATTCCTCCCTTTGGGGCAATTATTTTAGAGTCCTTCTGAACTGCCAGTGGTTCAATTACTAAGGTGAATTGCAGCAGCGAGAGAGGACACCTTTGTCAGCTGCCTCTCCCAATGCTGAAATTATCTGGTTTTACTCCGTTCATATGGACCGCCACCATAGGCTCGTTATACAGCACTGCCACTCACCCAACAAAAGCAACCCCAAGGCCAAGATGTTTCAGGACACCAAAAAGATATGGCCACTCCCCGTGGTCAAATGCCTTTTCTGCGTCCAAGGAAACCACCAAGCCTGGAATTGACCTCTGCTGACATACCTGTACTATATTGAACACTCTCCTGATACTATTGGAAGAGCTACAACCCTTAATAAAACCTGTTTGGTCTTCCTTTATGATAGTGGGCAGTACCTTCTCCAATCTCAAAGCTAGCCTTTTCGACAGGATTTTAAAATCTACATTCAACAGTGAGATAGGTCTATACGAGGCACAGTCCTCAGGACCTTTCTCTCTCTTTTTAGAATAAGGGAGATATTGACCTCCCTAAGAGGGCGGAAGGCAGTCCTGGCTGAATGAGTGATTGTACATCCCCAATATTGGCTCAGTCAACATGGTTATGAACTCCCTGTAGAACTTGCTCGGAAACCTAACCAGGCCAGGTGTTTTGCTACCTTGGAGCTGCCTTACCGCCTCTTGTATCTCTTGTATTGTTCAGGGTGCATTCAAAAGAGAAGCTTGCTCTGCATTTATACCTGGAAGGTCCAGATTCTCATAAAAGGATTCCATCCTTGCTACTCCATCCTCACAACCCTCCAACTGGTATAACTCTGCATAAAATTTCCTGAATATTGTATTAATCTTCTTAGACTCACAAGTGATAGTGCCAGTTCCCTCCCTAAGCATCACTTTACTTGGGTTATGGTGCAGAACCCAGCAGAGCAGATCCATCAGATCGCCGCCATCTTGGATTCTCCCTGACATCATGATTGTTAAGCTATACTAATCATACCTTTTGGTTCATAAAACTCACAATTTAAAGTCTTCCATCTTATTCATTCATGTAGTTAGTAGTTGTTTGGAATTTTTAAAATGTCAAATTGTATGTTTTTTGCTTTTACTTTTCTCTTTTGTCTCTTTTATTTCTCTCAAACCAATCTTGCAGTCCTTTGCCTTACTTATTTCTGATCCTTCAGTTTACTGTAGCCTTTTCTCTGTTATTGGCTTATCATTGGACCAGTAATCCATAGACCAAGCCTAATATTCAGTAGAAATGGCTTTTAATCTGATAGTGGCAGCTTGGTGAAATTTGAATCCAGATTTTTTTTAAAAACCTACCCTAATGACAACTATGTAACCACTGCTGATTGGTTGAAAACCTTTCTGGTTCATTGATGTCCTTTAGATAAGCAAATCTGCCATCCTTACCTGATCTGGCCTACATGTGACTCCAGACCCACAGCATTATGGTAGACTCCTAACTTACCATCTAGGAAATTAGGGATGGGCAATAAATGCTGGTCCAGCTGACAATGTTCACAGCTCATGACTGAATAAATAAAACTTCTACTTTCTTGGTGTTGAGTTGGATTGTGCTAGGTGGTCACTTGACTGACCCTTCATATCAAACGGTTTGAAAAACAATTTGCTGGTGTTGGAGTGAGTCCTGGATGGAGGCCATCATGTGTAGGCAGTGTGGTCTAGTGTTCTGGGGCTGGCGGGCACGGATTCATGTTGGAGGGGGCTTGGAACTTAAGTTATTTTGTAGTCACTTTTTATTATCCTTCTAGACTTTCTAAATTCTATTCACATGCTTACTTTTTTAAACTCTGTAACAACACTTAAAGTATCTGTACCTAGGTGGCACCGAGAGGCGACATTACAAAGGTGACAATAAAGGTGAAGCTACTTCTGTGAAAATCACACTTCCTGAAGAAGATAGATACAGGTTCTACTGGTAAGACAGTAAAGTATTTAAGGTGAATGATGTGCTTTAGGCAGAGATTCTTGAACTTGCTTTTGGTAAGGCTCCCTTGAAAATTCTTGCCTATTGTAGTGCCTTCTCTTTTTAAGAATCGTTGGGTGGTACTGGGGATGGAGAAAGTGAGGTCTGCAGATGCTGGAGATCAAAGTTGAAACTTTATTGCTGGAACAGCACAGCAGGTCAGGCAGCATCCAGGGAACAGGAGATTCGACGTTTCGGGCACAGGCCCTTCTTCAGGTACTGGGGGTGGGTGGGGTGTGGTGGTTGGAATTAGATTTTGCAAGCAGCATGAAATAGGCGAACATGAATGAACATTTTGCTTTCTTCCATGAATTCCATTGGTTGAAGACGTTATAAATGGGCAGCCAGCTTGGGCAGCCTTTTTTCTCAAATGGCAACTAACAGTTTCAGCCCTTGCCCATGCCCACCTCTGTAATTTTACACAGACTACGAGGAGTCTATAATCTCGCTAAAACAAAGTGATTTCAATAGCACAGCACCAGCAGTAAATAATTGGATAAACTTGTGCATATAAGAAAGCTTGATGATTCACTCCTACCTCAGTGAGTGGGATGAGCCTGTTTGCTCGCACACAACTTCTGTAATCTAGTGATTTTTATCCTTATTTTGATGTAAGTAATTGAAGCAAATCTCACATCCCACAGACATGTCAAGACAAAAGTGGACAAGGATTACTGTAACTCTTTGAGGCAACTCAAGGGAGTTATTTTTGAATTACAATTGAGAACTGGTCAAAATGGTTTTGTAAGTAATAAAACAATGTTTTTTTCTCCTACATGCATGGTTACTTGTGGATAATCAATAATTTGGCGTGTTCAGAAAGGGACAGGGGTTTGAGTGATAGTAAGTACTAAGTCATCATAGTGGTATGTGGGACCAAAGGGATTGAGTGAAGAGCATTAGTCTGCCTAAGTTACCTTGAGTGGGGCATGTGGACCAGGAAGGGGGATGAGGGAGGTGTCAGGAGTAGACGGGTGTTTTACAATTCTTCCCTTTTGGAGAAGTGAGATCCCCTTTGAGTCTGGTCCCGGGACGGCATTGGTGGAGGCAAGGCATCCTTTGCAGTTGTGAGGTGGTATGCTTGTTCGTAAAAAGTACATGGGTTCACTAGGGCCAGCAAAGTTGTCATGAAACTATCAAGAAAAAAAAATTGAGGCTAAACAAAATATTTCAGATTGTATGTTGACAGAAAACAATTATACAATTTATGCTGCATAACTCATGTCCCAAATTATAATTTTCACAAGGTCACGTTCAGTGGTGGACAGCTTCAACTGCTTATTCAATGTTTGCTAACATAATGGTTACAGTCATAATTGGAATGTTTGCTTACATAAATCATTGAGCACATTAATAAAATGTTTGCTTACATAATGGATTAAATGACACAATTTCACTGTATTGCATAAATCTTGTAACAAAAACTTTTTTTTCAATAGAGATAGACTGATAATTTTGTTTTCTGTCAGAATGTCTCATGGGTTCCTTACCCATAAGACCTCCTTGGCCTATATGTATACAATATTATGATTGTGCCTGGTTGTTAGTCTGTCTCATGCGTATAAGCTCCGCACACAAGAATCACTTGGTTTACTATAACATTTGATTCATAACATGTAATGTGTTTTACCATTTTAAGTAGACTAACCAGCATAATTAACCAAATCCAGATGAGTGATTGACTATTATACCATTATCAGTGACATGACATGGTGAACAGCAGTGTAAAATATTGTGCTGATGAAGCCTTTCATTCTTGAACAATATGAAAAAAAATTAATCTACAGGTAGAACATATGCTTGACAGTCTTAAATTGTGCTAAAGCGCATAAGACAAACCTCGAAATCTTTTATTCATTGCAGCATTAAAGAGTGCTAAAAGGAAACACTTGTTAATAGACATACAAGCGCCCAGCAAGAGCCAGTTCTAACTCATTTGAGAAAGTCAAGTGATCAGGGTTTGCATCAGATCAGGAGCAAACAAGATGAGGTTGAAGGAATTTGTTCAGAATATCCACAGAATTCCCTATTTTAAATTGAGAGACAGCAGACTCCTACCAGAATTTAAATGTTTAAGCTATATTCAGAGTATGGTCTCGAGATTCAGGAGTGCCCACTGCCTAAAAAATAAGCCATTAAATTTGGTTAGTAATTAGAAACTGAAGGCTACACAGACTTAACAGCTGAAGAGCTAAACGTTCCCTTGAAGAAGTGGATCACATGAGAAGACCAGTTCAGCGTCAACTTGAACTTTGTATTCAATGACAAGAATTCACATCACTTAGACAGAAGAGAATCCATGGGCCACTTCCCTAGCAGATGTACAGAAAAGGATCCATTATGTGATTTTCCAGAAGGGAAAGTAGCAAAAAGAATTGTTGAATTGGTGATTGCATCCTTATTCATGGCAGCTTTTCAAGAAGGTTTGATAGAAAAACAAAAGACTTATACAGTTGACGAGCTATCAAAGGATGGGCAAAATTCAAAATGCAGTCACTGAAGCTTATAGTTCTGATTACAAGCTTAAACAGTTGACACAATCACTAGAAAACCTAAATATAACAAGACATGTGGATGTTGTGACATTTTGTAGCACCAAGGAAATATCCAGCTTCAATCAGTTTTGCAAGGCATGTAGAGGAAATTGTCACTAACAGAGAGGCAGTACACTAAAGCAAACACTAATGCAACTGCATAGAATTGTGCACTGACCCAAGCAGTGACCATCAAATATTCCCACCAGAGTTGGTTATAGGAAGTGATTGACAAACCAGAATCTGATGACTACAAGTGGAGAACACATTTTACACTGAAAATCTCATGGAAAACATCAATGTCATCAAAACGGCCAAAGTGTTTTCAAAACTGCTAATTATCTTTCCTCGGACAATTAGTTATTGTCATTGATTTAACATTGTCATAAGAGCAAATTCCAGTATACCACCTCTGAATTCATATATCCACAGGCAGGCAAAGACATGAGAAAATGTACAAAAGGTCAAACTTCCAGCATACCACAGTTCATCATAGAATAGAATAGTCTTTATTGTCCAAAATCAATTGTGTGGAATTCATCAGCACTAAGAAATTCTTTAAGATTATGGCCAATCTGCCTAGACCTCTTCTTTTGTGGCAGCTTGTAATAGCCTTCAACTATTCTATTTCAAAAACAATCTATCTCCTCTTTAAATACAAATGTGATCTAACCTCCACAACGTTCTGGAGTAAGAAATGCCAGACATTCACTAACTTCTGAAAGAAGGAATTCTTTCGCATTTCACTCTTAAATGAGTGTCCTCTTATTCTGTAATTATGTTCCTTAGCTTGAGATTCAGTCACTAGTGGCGATGACTTCTCAACGGCTATGCTGTCAAGCCCCTTCTGAATCTTGTATGCTTCCATAAGATCACCCCATATTCTTCTAAACTCTAATAAATAAAGGCCGAAACTGTTTAGCCATTCTTGATCCCTCAATTTCTTAATCCCAGGAACCATCCTAACAAATCTTTTTTTGAGCTGTCTCCAATGCCAGTACATCCTTCCTTGATATGGGGACCAAAACAGGACAGAATAATACAGAAGCAATCCCACCTACATCCTGTACAGTTATAACAATCCTTCCCAACTTTTAAACTCCAAGCCCCAAGTATTAAAGCCAAAATTCCATTTGCCTTCTTAATTGCTTCCTTTATTTGTATGCTAACTTCTTGTGTTCATGCACAAAAATAACCAGATCACCCTGCACTGTACTTTTTCAAGTATCACACAAGTATAGTCAACCTGACTGGCCGTCATGGATGCTCTACAACAAAGCCACCAATAGACTAGCAATTTCAAGTATCCCAGTTATATTGTGTGATCTCACACAAGTCACAGCCCATGGATCAATCAAACATCAGAAACACAACTGAGACTGCAGCGTATTCAAGAAACATATGTAGAATTGAATATGAGAAAAGAGTCTAGTGAGATGGATTGATTGACATGGGCACGTCAAGGATGATGGAGGTTGAGTAAATGGACATAAGATGGCATAGTGAGTTGTTTCACCATGCAGGGTGTGTACATGGGCATGGGTTGACATGGATTGGCACAGATAGAGCATGAAGAGTGAAGGAGTGAGATTACAGGGATGTTCATAGAGTCACAGAGGGATACAGCACAGAAACAGATCCTTGGGTCCAATCAGTCCATAACTAACTAGTCCCACCGGCCCATATCCGTCTAAACCTTTCTTATTCATGTATTCATCCAAATGTATTTTAAACATTGTAATTGTACCCACATCCACCACTTCCTCAGGAAGTTCATTCCACACTTGAGAACCACCCGCTGTGTAAAACATTTGCCCCCGTGTGGCTGTTGGTTTGTGTGCTGTTATAAGTCCTAGTGGTCGCAGTAGTCTGGCTGTCATTTCAGAGATGTTCTTGATATATGGTAGTGTGGCTAGTCCTTTGGGTTGCCCCAAACCAACAGCCACACTCAGACAACAACTCACCAGAACGAAGGACCTGATACCCAGCATGAGCAAAACTAATGTAGTGTACAAAATCCCAAGCAAGGACTGCACAAAACACTATATAGGACAAACAGGAAGACAGCTAACGATCCGCATCCACGAACATCAACTAGCCACGAAACGACACGACCAGCTATCCCAAGTAGCCACACACGTAGACGACAAGCAACATGAATTTGACTGGGACAACACTACCATTATAGGGCAAGCGAAACAAAGAACAGCCAGGGAATTCCTAGAAGCATGGCACTCATCCACAAACTCCATCAACAAACACATCGACCTGGACCCAATATACCGGCCACTACAGCGGACAGCTGAAACTGACAACCGGAAGCGGCAGGGACAGGCCACTATAAATGCCGGAGGAAACACCACAGAAGCGCTTCACAGGAGGCTCCCAAGCACTGAGGATGTCACCTAGACAGGGGACGAAACGTTTGCAACAAAAACTTCCAGCTCGGCGAACAGAACCACAGCAACGAGCACCCGAGCTACAAATCTTCTCACAAGCTTATTTTTTAACGGACACAATAGTGATAAGGTCAAACTTAATCAGCTCCATCCATCCAACCTTTGTGTTAGACATTAATCTTGCATTGAAATTCTTTCACATACAACCTAACACTAAGTTCTCAATAAATTCTGTGTGCAATAAGACTTAACATTCACTTATTAAAAACTTATAAATTACATGACCACTAGACCTAGGTTGTTTTTTTGTTCATGCTTAATTTGATGAAATATTAAAATAGTTGCAAGTAATAAAATCAGATCGTCTTACTCCTTATAAATAATAAATCTGAATTTGTTTCTGAAGGGGGTCTGCTCCATTCATTAGTGTTATATCAGGCTTGAGTCCATTACACTCGCACAGCTCTGATATTTGATTGGGCAACTTGTCAGTTTATACCTGTCCTTATAAATTAGGGTTATCCAGGCAAGTGTATCATTACAATTTTAGTGTCACTTGGGACTTTGTTTTTATCCTCTCTAGCCTTGTTTCTAAATTATTTCCAGAACATAGTCAGGGATTTTCTCTCTTGCTTGTAGGCATTTTTTATTTCACTCGCAAATGCTAATTTATAGCCTGATGGAAGATACCTAAGTTGGGCTACGTGAGTGACACCATGGAGAATTATTTGTACAATTAGGGTTCACAAGTGATTTGAACATGACTGTCCCCGCAGCATGTTCTGGATTAAGCCCTTATTGTTTTTGGTAGGTTATGAAAAGCAGATCCTTCCTGTGTCACACCCTTAATGATTGCATGTGTGACGCATTCAATCCATGAAACTCAGATCATTTTAATGAGCTGTGTGTCTGTGCAGTTATGAAGTTACAGAGTTGCACTACTTGACAACTTCTGAAGCTCACATTCTCCACCTGTCACTTACTCAGAGTCAGACTCACTCAACTGAGTGCAGAAATGTGGCCAGTTTTTGCACAGCTGTCAGCATCAAGAAAATTGTCACCGCATATGATCGAAAAGAATGTGATGGTTTGAAAACCTATTTTAAAAAAGAACATGGAGCCATGTTTATTTTCTTGTGGGAACTGCACCAGAATAAATTAAGTGTTGTAAATAAGTTACAAGATTGACGCTTGACATGTTGAATTGTTCTTATTGAAGGAAGAATCATGGTAATCATGGGTAACATTCGGTAAGTGACAGGAAAAGCAGTCATTGTAGTCTATAAAATGTCTTCACATAAGTAATTTAAATGGAAGCCTGTCTGCCTGGGGTGGCTGATGGTAAACATCCCATCATGTTATTTGCAGAAGAGAAAAGTTTATCTTGTATCATTTGACATTTCCCTGGTAAAGCCTGCAAGGTGGTCATTTGTTCATTTGTGGGACCTCGTGTGCATTTTAAATAACTTATTTGCCCTGCAAGATCAAGGTTTCACTTGGGAATAAAAACCTACTGTCTGTGAAACATATTGAGATGTCCTGAGAATGGATTAGGCATTAAAGAAATAAGTATTATTTCTTCTCCCTTACAAGCTGTTTTATTCTCCTTCTTAGCAATTTTGTTTGCTTCTATTCAAAATAAGAATAACTTTAATTTATGTAGAAATTTTAAAGCAGTACACTGTCCCAAGGAAATTGACAGGAGTGCTGTTTGTTTTATTCATCACATTGCATGCTTAAGAGCTTGTTTTGGGTGGATTGAAGCCCTTGTCTTCAGTCCCTGCTGCTGATTTAGTTTCCCAGTCACTGTTTCAATTCCTCTCCCTGGCAACAGAAACTGAGTTAGAGTGCTTGCAATCTTGGGTGTTATGTTTGACCATGAGTTGATTTCCCAACTGCACAAATGTCCCATCACCAAGGCTACCTACTTCTATCTCTATATGGTTCAACCTTGATCCACCCTTAGCACATCAGGCAATAGAATAGTCATGTATGCATTTGTTGTCTCTAGACTTCATTATTCCAACACTCCCCTGGTCAGTCTCTTATCTTCACCTTGCTTAAACTTGTATTCATCCTAAACTCTACTAGCTGTATCCTAACTTGCAACTCTGTGCTTGCTGACCAACTCAAGATAAGGAAGGTTGAGTGCATGGAAGGACTTGAAAACAAGGGTCAGAATTTTAAGGTCAGGGCATTGATGAACCAAGAGCCAGTGTAAGTTACTCAGCACAGGGTAATGAGTAAACGCGATTGAGTGTAACTTGGGACATAAGCTGCAGATTATATTCAAGTCAATGAACTTTTATTAATTTTTTTATCTCTTACTTATATGACGTGAAATGTTAATAATTGACTTCTTGCAATTCCTCACACCATTTGATCTGCAAGGTCTCATAAGTAACACTAGATGGTGCACCATAACAAAAGTAAGAAAACAGAGTAAGTGACTATCTAATATATGTAAAAGAAAAGCCAGTCTGGAAAAGGATTGTATTATTGACATAGATAAGCAGAATTGCTGTGTGACACAACAACAACAACATGTGCTTATATAACAACTTTAACATCATGGAGCATTCCAAGGCACTTCACAGGAGCATGATAAAACAAAGTGTAACAATCAGGTGACCAAAACTTTAATCAAAGAGGTAGTGGTCTTCAAAGAGCACACTAAAGGAGGAAAGTAAAGTGAAGAGTAATGGGGAAAAATCCAGAGCTTGAGGCCAAGGCAACTGAAGGCCTGGCCCTTAAGATAGCACCATTACACTTGGGAATTCAGTCGATGCTGGAAATAGATCATCTCAGATTTCAGAGAGAATTGTGGCCTCGAAGTATTTACAGAGATAGGGAGAAACAAGGGTATGGAAGGGTTTGAAACAAAAATGGGAATTTTAATGTCAAGGTGTCATTTGCCTGGGAGCCAACCTGGCTGGGAGTTTTTAATTTTTCACACTTCATCTGAGCCAAATCTACATTTTGATATTAAAATTGCTCCCAACGTCACGAGAACAGAGTGAGACACCAAATCCAAATATGTAAAATTTCATGTACTTTTGAAAATTTTACATGTGTTCCTTGTTTGATTCAATAACTGTAATAATGGCAGCAGGTTTTTTAAAATTTGTTCATGCTTGTGGGCGTGGCCAGCATGTATAGCCCATCCCTAATTGCAAGAGCCATTTCAGAGGGCTCTTAACAGTTAACCACATTGCTGTCCACCTGGAGTCATGTGTAGATCAAACCAAGTAAGGACCACAAATTTCTTTCCCTGAAGAAACATTAGTGAACCAGATGGGTTTTTACAACAATAGTTATGTGGTTGCCAATGGCTGACATTTAATTTCAGGCTTTTATTAAATCCAAATGTCTCTATCTACCATGGTGGGATTCAAGAACATGATGTGGGGTCTGAATGACCAGCGCAGTTATGTTATAATAATGACACTACCTCCCATTCAGTTAAATAATATTGTATGCATTCAATGGGTATTGAATTATGCTAATCAGAGGTCCAGAAAATTGTCTGAAGATAGTTCCCTTTAACTCAAACAAGCAGTAGGCTGCTCTATGTTGACATATCCAATGTCTTTTTGTCTTCATTGTTTTCTTCAATGGGCGAAACTTCCTTGAGCTACTTCAAGCGACATGATGAATATTTTTTGCTTGAAAGCACTGAGGACAATATATCTACAAGTAAGTGAATAAATCAAACAGTCTCTAAGACTCATCCATCATTTTTTTTTTGCAAAAGAGAATTTAACTGCAATAATAGCCGATAGAATCCACTGTTTAACATGAAATATGGAACTTGATCCACCATTAAATATTAACTGAAAAAAGAAGTAAGATGTCACTTGTAAACATTAAATATATTGACCACTTTTAGATGATGGTGCATGTCAGAATGTCAAAAATGTAGGTAGCATTATTAAGGTACTTTTGGTTAATAAACCATTTGAAAACAAGTCCAGGCAGTCTGTGGGTTGTGAATAGGTTCTGTTCTTGAGTCAGTTGACAAGTTGATTTGAATGCAAGTTGGAGCATAATGTAGAACAATATAAAAGAACTGTTAATAAGTGCAGAAAACATTGGTATGTGGGTCTTTAAAATTCTACCCTGCCTCGGTTCATGTTCATAAGTACGAGCGTTCATAAATTGGGGACCCCAAATTTTTAAGAATTTAACACTAAGACAAGAACAGATCCTGTTTTAAGGCTTTGACATTAACGGAAAAAGTTGCTCACAGTGCTATAGAGAAATGGCACTCTGATGTGAATTTTACCTTTCATTGCTGGTGAGTTTGCAGATAGTGGGCCAGGGAGGTGTAGTATTTAAAACATCACAGACAGCCTTCCTTTCACCTACTCCCCTGCTCCTGATCAGTCTGAAATTTTACAGAGTTCAGGGAGACTGTTGGTTGGCTCATTCTTATTCGACCTACCCACAGTTAATGGCCTCAGTGCACTCGCACCAGTATTTGACTCATGGTGGGAGAAGCACCTGTGGCGTCCCAAACTGGTGAGAGGCGATAGTATAGATTGGGTTCTCAGAGTTCATCGGAGACAGCCACTGCCCAAGGCCACACACCCGGCTTCTTCAGCCATCCTCTTTTTGAGACCCCGATCTCAGATTTACCCGTGCTGCACGGACAGCAGAATCAACCAGCGGTCACTGTGTGGTCTGGAACTGCTCAGACATCAGAGCCAGAGGGTAGCAGCTCCCTAAAGGGAGGACCACCTCCTGAGGAATGGGTGGAGGTCCCAGCTCCCAGCACGAGATTACTCTGAGGCAGCCCTCGAGATGGTGGGCAGGCTGCTGAATGGCATTTGTTTTAACTGGAGAGGGTGTGGATCCCCCCTAAAGTCCAGCTCATACATTAGCTACATTGAGAGACCAAAGGTGCACTCAATATTGGACCTAAAGCCTCATTTATGAGATTGGCATGCTGCAGATGCCCCTTCAGCATTCCTGGAAAGCCAACCAGAGAAAAGGATTTCAACACATTATGCCATGAATTGTCTTTTTAACCAAAAATTAATAGTGACAACCTCCAGTAGTCCCTCTAAGAACCACTCTGCAGGCTGCATTTAAACCACTTGCAGTGATTGAGCTGGAAAGTGAAGTTAATGAGAGACCTCTCTCAAAGAGCCAGCACTGACACAATGGACTAAATGGCCTCCTGCTGCTCTGTCTCTGTCTACGGTTCTCTGAATATAAACATGGTGTGAGATAGCTATGCTCTGAATTTAACCTGTTTAATCCTTGTGGTGAATTAAGAAGGCTAAATGCTAGGAATACTCAGCAAGTCTGGCAGCATTTGTGGAGAGAGGAACAGGGCTAACATTTTAAGTCGATGGTCTTCAGGTGAAAACGTTAACTCTATTTTTCTCTCCTCAGGTACTGCCAGGCCTGCTGAACACATCCGGCATTTTCCGTATTGTTTTCAAGTTTCCAGAATCTGCAGCAGTTTGTTTCTGCCTTTATGTTGACTCTGTGGCTCACGCAGTCCAAGGTCCTGACACATTCCTGAGTGTGGTTTAGCAGCAGACAACAAAATAAGGAAATGCACATATAGAGATGCACCCAGAAACCCCAAGTAACTGGTGCTAAGCTCTTTCAAAGGCAGATTTAACAGAGCAACCTCATGGGTACAATTAAATGTACACTAAATGTGGGTAGCACGGTGGCTCAGTAGGTAGCGTTGCTGCCTCACCGTGCCAGGGACCCATGTTTGATTCCAACCGCGGTTGACTGTCTGTGTGGAGTTTGCACGTTGTCCCTGTGTCTGCATGGGTTTCCTGTAGGTGCCCTGGTTTCCTCTTACAATCCAAAGATGTGTGGGTTAGGCAGATTGGCCAAGCTAACCTGCCCATAGTGTTCAGGGATGTGTAGGCTAGGTGGATTAGCCATGGGAAATGCAAGGTTATAGTGAAAGGGTAAGTGGTGAATCTGGTGGGATACTCTTCAGAGGGTCAGTATAGGCTGAATGGCCTGCTTCTGCACTGTAGGGATTCTATGTACCACCAAAGTAACTCCTTGACACCCTCAGCTTATTTTCAGAACAGCACTATTTTGAGATGACCTTGTAGTCTTCGTTGGCTGTCTTCTATAGTTAATTACAGAGACCCAGGTCGGATCCAAGTTCCCAGAATTGGTTTGCAGAATTGGTTTAAGCCTTCAGAACTAGATTGGTCTTTTTGAACACGTGACTCTCTCCTTGGATATCGGCAGCTGCTGCAAATAAAATATCTAAAAGGATTCTGTCTGGTACAACTAAATCGAAAAATATATCTCAAAACATTGCAACATCTCAATAGGAATATTCCCTGATTCTAAAACTTCACAGACGCATAGAACAGTTTCAGCATTGGAAAAGGTTATTTGAACCAGAAAAGATGTGTTGGCTCTGTAAGTGAGGAATACACATCTTCATATTCTCTACCTTCTCCCCTTAACACTGCACATTTTCAGATAGCAATCCAATTCCCTCTTGAATGCCTGAATTGAATATGTCTCCACTAGACTCACAAGCAGTGTATTTCAGATCTTAAGCAATCCTTGAGTGAAAATTTGTCACCTTCTATCTTCCTTCCTTCTTTTGTTAATTAATTGAACCCTGTGATCTTTCATTCGCCACTCTTCCATCACTAAGAACTGTTATGGACCAGATCAGGCCCTCTCCAAATATTTTAAGAAGGTAGCCTAGGCCCTAACTTTTTTTTATTTTAAAACTAGATATGAAATGCTGTATTCCAGATTTGATGCAACTGATCAAACTAATTAACGTTAAGCAGAACATAATTTATTTAAACACTATAGTTAAAATACAAACAAAAGAAAGAGGAAAGTAGAATAACTTGACTATTAGAAAACTTACAAACAATAGATACAGTACCTATTTCTAATTAACTGTTCCAATATAGTACTAATATAGTGGCTTAGAGGTGGCACAGTGGCAGGGATTGCCAAGGACCCGTGTTCGATTCCAGCCTCGGGCGACTGTGTGTGGAGTTTGCATGTTCTCCCCGTGTCTGCATGGGTTTTCTCCCACAGTCCAAAGATGTGCAGGTTAGGTGAATTGGCTGTGCTAAATTGCCCATACTGTTCAAGGATGTATAGGTTAGGTACATTAGTCAGGGATAAATGTAGGGTAGGGGCAAATGGGTCCGGGTGGATTACTCTTCAGAGGGTCGGTGTTGACTTGTTGGGCCAAAGGGCCTGTTTCCACATGGTAGGGATTCTATGATTCATAAACACACACATACTGTCATTCCATGTTGTTTACCACAAAAGAAGGATGCTTGTCCTGGATGTCAACAGGCCGAAGTCAATTCAAGGGGGGGTTGCCATCAAAAAGGGAGTCCTGGCAAAGTAACTCAAGAGCTGCCTCTGAGACCATGCCAAGACCATGGACATTGTTAGGTAGCCACCCTGAACAGTCAGAGACAGGATGCTATCCACATAAAAAGTGAGGACCTGAATGTCAGACAGCACACAGACCCTCTTGAATCTTTCTGCCCTTTTGAGGGCAGTTCTCTTCCTGACAGGTGTTAAGAGGGTGTCATAGCTGATCCTAGGCAACAAAGAGGCCGTGCAAAGTTGATGCGTTGTGGGTGGATGTGAAGAGATGAGAGGCAGTGAGCGTTTGAGCCTTGGGTGGGTGGTGAGTAAAGTAGCAGAGAGATGATGATGGTGAAGTGAAGAAGAACATTGACCTTCCTCCTAGATTGCTGTGCAGTTCTCCAGCTGTCTATGCCTGTACCGCATTGGGGTTGGCACGATGGCTCAGTGGTTAGCACTGCTGCCTCGCAACAGCAGGGACCTAGGTTCAATTCCAGCTTCAATATGGCTGTCTGTGTGGATTTTGCACATTCTCCCCGTGCGTACGTGGTTTCCTCCGGGTGCTCCGGCTTCCTCCCACAATCTAAAGATGTGCACGTTAGGTGAATTGCCCAAGCTAAATTGACCATAGTGTTCAAGAATGTGTAGACTCATCGGGTAAGGGAGTATGTCTGGGTGGGTTACTCTTCGGAGAGTTGGTGTGGACTTGTTGGGCCAAATGGCCTGTTTCCACACTGTCGGGAATCTATGATACACCCTGTAAGGATTCTCTGATTGGGTGCCATTGTCTGGTATTGTGGCCTCCTCTCTGGTCCTGAGGTAAAGGACATCCCTCCCATGCACCACATGGCCAGCTAGACCTTCCGAAAGCTCGGAAAGTGGGGCACTGATATCCACCATCTGTCACATCTGGGGGAGATGTCAGGAATTGTGCTGAGCAGTTCCGGACAAACAGTGCTTTTTCGGATGCGGAACAATCTTCTGAAGCCAGGGATGCTGGTTAATTTGGGATATCCTGGCAATATCGACTGTTCCCAGAATGATAAGATGGGACTGGAATCAGATGCCAGGGGCACCTTAATGGCAGAGTAGGCAGCTAGTGAGGAAAGTTTAATTAGTTACAATGAGAAAACTTACGAGACTCACACGAAATCCTGTTTATCCATAGCCCATGAGCTCAAAGGCTCCCTCCAAAAAAAGATGCATCTCACACTTAGCCAAAAAGTAGTATGATACAGCTCATTGTTTCCTTATCCACTCTGTCCTAGCCCTTCATGATTTTGAATATCCACTATCAAATCTGCTCTCAACTTTATTTTCTCCAACAAAAACAGTTGCAACTTCTCAAACCTTCCCACCGAATTGAAGGTCCTCATGCCTGAAACCACTCTCATGATATTAAATCATTCTTGACAAATTGAACTTAAAATCTACTAAATGTTACCATGGGACTTTGCAGCTTTAAAGATTCTTGGCGTGGTCCAGAGTGACATCTGTCATTGGCAACTGCAATGCTGTAGGTGCCAAGCACTGTGGGAGGTAATTCATGTTGTCTTATGTTCCATAGTGTAATATATAGCTTTGGTTTTCACTTGCAATAATTATCCACAGTAATGAATGTTAACCTTTTGAATAATGCATTTAGATTATCATCCAACAGAAGCAAAACTGAAGAAAGCCACTGAGTTAAAAATATTCAGAGCCGAGATCGAGTTGCCATGACAGGAAGGACGAACTCTCAGATCAGATTTACAACATTCATAGTCTGCCTTCCTCCTCATCAGACTGAGCATCCCCCAAGGGAAGACTAATGACAGCCCTGTGTCACTTGACATTCTTTTCACACAGTATGCTGGACATATAGATTCCAAATGGAGGATTGAATTGTGAATCAAGTAGTGACTATTATTAAATATAATTAAATGCTGCAAACGTCAAGGCCATTGCTTTCAGTCCACATCACAAACTCCATTCCCTAGCTATCAATTCTATCGCTTCCCCTGACAATCGTTTGGGTGAATCAAACTATTCGCGACCTTGATGTCAGATTTTACACTGAGGTGGTATCCTATCATGTGCACACACACAGTCTATTTCTGTCTCTGTAATATCACTTGACTTCACCCCCATCGTCAGGTCATCTGCTACTGAAACTTCATTCATGCCTTCATTACCTCCAGGCTTTAATATTTCAATCTACTTTTGGCTGATCTTACATATTCTGCCTCGATGTCATCTGAAATTCTGCTGTCTGCATCTTGACTCACACGAAATCCTGTTTATCCATAGCCCATGAGCTCAATGGCTCCTGGTTAAACAATGTTTTGATTTTTATAATTCTGGTCCTTATTTTCAAATTCCCCCCACCATGACGCCCAACTCAATAATCCTGTCCAGCTATACCCTCCTAAAATCTGACCTGTTGACCATCCTTGGTTTGAATCTCTTCACCGTTGTCAGCCATACCTTCACCTGCTAAAGCCTTAAACTCAACCTTTCCTTTTCTACCTCCCAATTTCTCTTTACTCCTTTAAGACACTCTTTAAAGCCTAGCTCTTTGGCCATGCTTTTAGTGGTCTGGCCTATTATTTCCTTATGTGGCTCTGTCAATGTTTGTTCAGTAATGTTTGTAAAGCACCTTGAACCATTTTATTGCCTTAAAGGCACAACTGTTTTGCTGCTGTTGGGAGCAATCACATTCTTGCTCCTTGTGAAAATCAGGGGACAAAAGCAGGAATTGCTGGAGAAACTCAACAGGTTTGCCAGCAACGAAGAAGAACTGAGTTCTGAAGAAGGATCACTGGACTCAAACATTAATTCTGCTTCCTCTCCACGGATGCTGCCAGACCTGTTGAGTTTCTCCAGCAATTCCTGCTTTCGTTTCTGATTTTCAGAATCTTTTCCTTTTTTCTAAAATTCAGGGGAGTCTAGTTACTTCTGAAAGCTAATGATACACCTTTACCTCTGAAGGAGTGTAAATAGTTTTACTTATCAGTACCAGTTGGTGTAACTATGGCAACATTAGGTGGTAAAGGTACCACCAAATAATAATTTCAATTGTATTGGAAAGATTATTTGATGGCACCATACCCCACGCATGCCCCCATCCACCCAACAAAAGAAAATAATTCACTAACTGAGTTCTAATATTGCATGCCATTAAGATTAATTTAATTACATGCCATAGGTTATGCAGAAGCGGAATAGATACAAACACAATGTATTGACTGCAAATTTAATTAAAACAACATGTCAGCTGTTTATATATGGCTTGGAAAGAATTTTGCTTTCATCCATGATGTAAGATTAACTTAACATAGATCGTTTTGGTATAACGTGTGTTTCATGAATGTGAATTGACTGTAACAAGATTGACGAGTTGTGAATGCTGTTTGGATAATGCAATCTTTCCACTGACCGGGTATAGCAATCTTCTACAGTGCAATTTTTATCACGTGAGGTTGCGGAGGAACGTAATTGTTGTTTTACAGCAGAACAAGTTGTATGTTACAATACTGCTATTAGATCTCAAATATTAAATTTTCATACAATGTGTTCATTTGGCAAAGGGAGAGAACAGAAGTCAATCTTTACTCAATTTTATAACTAAATTAATGCTGTAAATGTGCTTACAGAGGTAGACACAGAGTAATCAAAACTATTTATTGAAACATAAATGTTAGAGAACAAAGACAGAGAGTCTATCATAAGTCCTTTCACATGTCATGTAACATTGTGTCACTTCTTGACTGAAAACATAAAATGCTGCCGATCACGGTGGTTTAGGCAACATCCATGGAGTGAAAGCAAGGAAACGTTTCGAGTCTGGATGACCCTTCATCAGAGATAGTGAAGCTCTGGTTCATCTAGACTCGAAACATTAGATTGCTCTCTCTCCATGGATGCTGTCTGACCCACTGTGATTCTCCAGCATTTGTTGTTTTCAGTACAGATTCCAGCATCTGCAGTAATTTGTTCCTACATGCTGTCACTTCTTGCCAGGTCACCAGCTAGACTCTCAATAGTTACTACCTTATATTACAAGGAGGACATTACAAATGTTTAACCCCAAAGTGACAACCCAACAGCAGTGCCAATAGGTGTGTGTCTTTTTTAATCAAGGTAACCGCTCAGTCTTTCCTGGTGGCATTTCTCAGTGTGCAGTTTTTCCATGGTTGGTGGCAGGACAGAGGGCTGTATTTTAATGAGGTGTGATCTGCAGTTAATTATGCTGACAACAAGCAACAATCCCCGTAATAGGCAACTGCTTGCTGCCTAGCGAGAATCTCACCCCAATGTTTGGATGTCTGGTGGAAATGCAGTAGTTGCTCCTGAAGTTGAGAAAACCCTTGCTTGATTACCCACATGTTTTACAAGATCTTGCAACATAGCCCTTGGCTGAAGATGAGGTGTTGTTCCTCCATCCAGTCTGCATGATGCATTGCTGTTAAAAAGGACACCAAGCTTCCAGTTGCCTGCCACTTCAACTTGCGACCTTGTTTCCATGCCAACATTTCCCTCTCATGCATGCAGTAATGCTGCGGTGAAGCTCAATGCAAGCTGGAGGAACAACACCTTATCTTCCACTGAGACACCTCCCAGCCTTCAGGACTCAATACTGTGTTTAAAAGTTTCAGGGCATACCTTCCCCACTCCTTCACACTCAGGTCGTGCTCTGTAGGGGATGTTCCTAGCACAGCCAACCAGTTTTCACCTACTTGCACTTAGCACCCAATCTGCATGGGGAAGAGACAGCCTAGTGGTATTATCGGTCGACTATTAACCCAGAGACCGAGGTAATGCTCTGGGGACCTGTGTTTGAATCCTACCACAGCAGATGATCTCAATTTGAAAAAAAAACCTGCAATTAAGAGTCTAATGATGATTATGAATCAATTGTCAGGAATGCCCTTTGGGGAAGGAAATTTCCCTGATCTGGTCTACATGTGATTCCAGATCCACAGCGATGTGGTCGACTCTTAACTGCCCTCTAGGCAAATGGGGATGGGCAATAAATGCTGGCTAGTGACATCCACATCCCATGAATGAATGAAAAAATGTTCTCTCTCGGCGTTTCATTAGCAATCCCTTTGTCCATTTCTCCTTTTTTAATCTCTTGCTGTGCACCATCTAAATCTATTCAGCCCACTCTTCCTCTGTCTACTCCTCCCCCTTCTCCCCTCAATGAAGGGTCATGGGGCTCAAAATATTCACACGCTTTCTCTCTCCACACATGCCGATAGACATGCTGAGTTTCTCCAGCATTTTCTGTTTTAGTTTCAGATCTCCAGTGCCTGCAGTTCTATGTTGTCTTTTTATGTTGATATGATTTTACTGCTTGGTTTCTAACCAATGGGGTTTAGGTATAAGCTTTGTTTTTGAAAATCATGGCAATAATGGGTGGGTATATAATGAAAGCAACAGAGGTTTAACCTAATGTTGATACAGCACTTTGCTGGACAACAATGGTCCCTCCTGGCATCAAGGACCCTGAGTTCAGAAGGTCTGCTGACTGAGAGTGGCTGGCCAATCAGATGCTGGCAGCTCTTCATTCTTGGAAGCATCACCAAGAATTTAGGTAGCTGCTGCTGATACCATACCTTCCTGAGGCCCACAGTCACCTTTGAACCCAGGGGCTGATCACTGATGGCAAGAGAGCAGGGCATTGGGTAGGGCTTGCAGGGGATGAAGGGCTTGGCAGCAAGGAGGGATGGGGGTGGATCTCAGTGGCCTGCCCCTGGGCCTCTGTCTCTCACTAGAGCATTGTGATCTTTGAATGAGGAAACAGCCTCCTCTTGCCCAGTCACCAATAAGCAACACCGATCGGGTTTGCTTTTGAGGCTTCCCACATGGCATATTTCCTAACCACTGCTGACTACATGCCAGAGCAATAGGGTGAGGCCCTTAAGTGGGCATTAATTGGCCAATTTATTACCTTAATTGGCAGCAAGGCAGGAAGGATGTACACATGCCTTTGGGTCAAGGTAGAAAAGCAGTGTGGTACCCATCCACCACCATACTATCTGATTAAATTCTCCCCTCTACCAAACTCAACATGAAGGAGGACATTGAATTTGCACCATTGCTATTGTTGAAAGGAAGTGATTGAACTTTGTTCCCATTCATTGTATTATTGGCCAGTCTGTTATGTGGAGAAAGTGAGGACTGCAGATGCTGGAGATCAGAGCTGAAAATGTGTTGCTGGAAAAGCGCAGCAGGTCAGGCAGCATCCAAGGAGCAGGAGAATCGACGTTTCGGGCATGAGCCCTTCTTCAGGAATGTCTGTTATGTGGCCCAAATTTGACCCTTTACTTGTCCTGCTAAACGCCGAGAGAGAACATTTTTTCATTCATTCATGGGATGTGGATGTCACTAGCCAGCATTTATTGCCCATCCCCATTTGCCTAGAGGGCAGTTAAGAGTCGACCACATCGCTGTGGATCCTGTCCAAATCCTCTTTTCTGAGTAGAGGAGTGTTAAATTCTACTGAACAGCCCGAGTTCAGATCTGTGACAGAGGAAAATACAGGTCAGTGATAAGGTAGTTGAAGATGGATTAACCAGGGACACTGTTTAAGAAACTTCAGCAGTGATATCTTGGAGCTTTGCTAGCTGGTCTTTGAAAAACATGACCTTTCAGTTTTGTGTCCAGCCATTGGAGAGTTTTGCCTTTAAATTCAGCGATACAAAGTCTCCTTGGTGCCATGATTGGTGAAATGCTGCTGCAATGTCAAGGTAGCATTTGGATGATAGGTTGATGACCCTAAAGGCTTACTACATCTACAGTTCAGATAGTGCTCTGTATGATGTTACAGTTTTTGATGTCTTGATCATTTAAAGTTTTTTTAGTTTGATAACCCCACTTCATTGAAAATAAACAAGGTTTGGGTTGGGCAGAACTTTAATTAAAACGTAAAGGAAGCAAGATATATTTGTTAAAAGTTAAGACTAGCGTCGAAACTCAGTCCAAATATGCCCATGTATATTTTCCTATCATGTGAGTACTGATTGCATTTATAAATGTGTGAGAGACTGCTTCATTTTGATTTGTATTAGAAGCACATTCCATATAGTAAGTGATTGAAAGGAAAAGTACTGCTTAACCACATGTGGAGAAGAGACGTTCTTACACGATGCATTGTTCGTGCTGTAAAGCATTGAATATTAATGTGCTCGACAAAATTTTAAAAACATTAATGTCAATCAAATTTAAATATAATTTTTACCTGTGATACATTCAAAGTTGTTTCCAAAAATAACAGAATTTGTGCGCATTACTGCAGTATGATTCTGCATTGTCTGCTACAATGCATTCATATTGAAGATGCTCTGAAAACTTGGTGCAGGCAAATTAGTCGACACGCTTAAGGCACAGAAGTAGCTAGTACACATTTTTCTGTTATATTGACTAACTAAAGAGCTGTCCGATCAACTTATGAATAGAGCCTGCATGAAATAATAACGTTGGGCTGTAATGTTCCAACATATTTTCTCATGATATCCACAGTTGGCTAGATTTTCAGCCATGTGACTAAATTCCACCTTGATATGTTCAAAAATAGTTTCTTTTTTTATTGCAGCGAGATTGCCTATGACAGCCTTGGTGTTATTCCTCCTCCTTGGCTCCAATGACGCTGGCATTTGTTTTAGAACATTTGAATGCCTGCCTTAAGTCTTCCTCGGCTTCTAGTGAATATGGATTTTTTTTCTTATGGCACTGTAACAATATAGTGAACAAAAAGAGAGTGGGAGTAATGGGGAGCCAGAAAGTGAGTGCACTGGGGGCTGTGAGCACTTAAAAAGAAATAAATTTTTGTTCTCTTGTTCATATAAATTAAACATTGCTACATATTTTGACCTTACACTGATGTAAGTGGCAAAGAAGATATAAAAATTTCATTTGAGAATCAAGGCCATTCTGTTTGCTATTTATGAATCTAAACGACAATATTCAATTATATCTACTACATATGAATCAATATAGTTTACTGCCTTCGCTGGTCAAGTTGCCAATTCTGCAAAATTGCTTTTCTGACAACTCCAGAAAACCAATAATTACAGGTTTGCAATTGTGTCACAAATATAATTAACTTTGCTGTTACCGTTTCTAAACCTGCGCTTTCGCTGATCCCAAACAGCAGTGAGGAACATACAGATCAATCCGAATCACAAGTCTAAGTTTGCATTGACAGTTATTTCAATAAGAATGTATGGAACCAGGAAAACTAGCAACTGGAAAGTCTGCTAGTGACTGAAATTTTGTAAAGCTACTTAACTTTAGCATCATCTCGCAGATAGAGATCCATCCTCATAAGCTGCAGTTGTCTAAAGGTTGCCTTAAATGTTAGCAGAAATGGGCCTAAAATTGGAAAGAAAATGCTTTCTCCACTTTACCAGCCATTTCAACTAACCTGCTGAAATAGTTTATGTGGTCATTTTGAGCTTTGTGATCGTGACTCCTTCTATGTCAATTTGTCATTTCATAAATTATAATATTGACTATGCTGCTTAAAGAGCTTCAGCTGTAAAACAGCTTAGAATACCTTAAGAACATGAAAGGTGTGACATAAATGTAAGTCTTTCATTCAGTCTTTTATAAAGCTTGTTTTATGCAGTCTTTGTCTGCTGCCTTTCATCATAGAATGCCTACAGTGTGGAAGTGGACTGAACCTCCAAAGAACACCCTCCCCACCCCTGACCCAACCCTACTCTATTCCCCGAACCCTGCATTTCCCATGGCTAGTTCACCTAACCTATACATCCCTGGACACTATGAGCAATTTAGCATGGGCAATTCACTTAATCTGCACATCTCTGGAGTACCCAGAGGAAACTCATGCAGACACAGGGGGAGGGTGCAAACTCCACACAGACAGTCACCCAAGGTCATAATTGAACCTGGTTCCCTGGCGCTATGAGTCAATAGTGCTAACCACTGAGCCACCATACAGCTGTGTCAGTAATATACATTGGGGAAAATGCATCTCAGAGTTTTCAGGATGTGTGCCGTTGAAACCAGCAAGTATGGTCTTAAAAGTATAACTATTCAAGTCTTATGTAAATGATGGACATCACAAAAATAAAGTTCACTAAACCATCATGTGAACCTTATTTCCTTTTGTAGTAACATAAAGACAAAACTGTTACATAAAAGCATTTTACAGAAGGAAAATTGCACTCAAGTCAAAAAATGTTGGTTCTTAGAGATCTCTGTACAATGGTCTTACTTTCAAGAGTGTAATGCTGGAAAAGCACAGCAGGTCAGGCAGCATTGGAGGAGCAGGAGAATCAACATTTTGGGCATAAGCTTTTCATCAGGAATTGCCAATGATGTTTTCAGCGGTGCCTACTGTCATTCACGAACGAATGCTGCAAGAAAATATTTCAGTCAAAAGGCAGACACACTGTTAAATTCAAATCGCCAAAGGTTACTGTCTGAATTGCATGAAATTCATAATTCACTTCACAAAACCTCACTGTCTGACTCCTCACTGACATTCATCAAATGGTATGAAGTTGCTCTTCTTTTGCCAGTTTCTGCTTTTAATGGAGAGGGAATGAGGAATAAACCTGCTTGTAAGAGAGAGTTTGATTATTAAATCTGTTTGAAGAGGTGCCTCTTTTTTAACGTTGATTCCATTTTTAACCACAGTGGACCTAATTTCCCAGGTCCCATGAAACTCAGCAGGTCACAGGGAGCAAGAATAGGCAGATAAGAAGGAAAGTGGCTTTGCAATTTAGCTGAGAGCTTTCGGAATATATGCCCTATACTGTGTGTTTTCCTGAAAACATCCACCTGCTTTGTGTTCACAGTCAAGAAATGCCACTATCACCAACTAATCTCACCAATCACATCCTTCCCTACAACTGAAATTTCCAAAACCCTCTCAAAATAGTGATTCAACCCTCTTTCCAAGCACTACCTACTCTCCATGACATGTGCTAACATTACTGTCCTAATAGACTTCCAGACCTCCATGATCAGATTGCTGGAGAGGGATACAATCTACCCCTTCTGACCCCCACCTCTACAATGCATTCCCTTTTCACTCAGTCACCAACTCTGGTCACTCTCTGTATGCTGCGTAATGAAGTCTATCTGCTGAGAGATTTCCCCATCTGACAAAGGGGAAAGCAATCATGTTATTTGGGAAACCTGGAGAAAAAAAAGTGTTTTAAACAACACGCACCAGTTAAAAATTATAGGACACTGAGGACGTATGTGCTTTCAATTTTCCCATCTATAATCCCTCATTCCTTTGCCAAAAATACTAAGATAACTTTAGAGTCTTAAATATTATTCATTCAAGTTGAAGTTCCCTTCTGTCAATATAACAAATGCTAATTATAGACAATCAACCTCTCTGGTACTGTGATGTTAACTATTACAACTATTATATTGGCTTGATTGAAGATAGAAATTTCTTGAATATTTATATTATTTAATTTTGTCTGTCCCATTTTTTTCCCTTTATCTCTCTCCCTTAATCTAATATTTATTTACCTCTCTTTATGTCCCTTTCTGTTCTGATTCGCAATTGAATACACCACTTCTAAATCTTTGCACTGTTAATTCATCATCTTTTGCTCTAATTGATAAAGAATATTTACACTATTGCTTTCCCTGTCATCTCACGCCCTAGGTGTCTTGCTTCTCTCATTGCACATATATCAGGCTCACACTTTCAGCCACTTTAAGGCAAGGCAGCACAAGAAGTCCCATGAGGACAGGAATTGACCTGAAATTAAATGTAATTAATTTGAAATGTGTCTATGAATATGAAAAACAGTTATACCCAAATTGTGCAGCATTGTATTTGTTGACTCTGTGAGCAACATGACCTCTTTTCCCCTTCCTGACTGAGCCATTTTTTAAATATAAAAGTAGAAAAATCTCCATTCTTAAATGTGCACTGCTAGTTTGTTGAATGGACCATTCTTGCCCTTTTGTGCCGCTGAAAACCAGAAAGGACAAAATAATGAAGGTCCTCATGATTATCCTTTCAATTTGTTTCTTTAAACTTCCTGAAAGAACCTGAATGTCTAGCACTAGGTGTGTCTTCTATATAAGTAACTAAGCTTCTGTGTGAGCACAGTGATGCCAATGAAAACTAATGACCTTAAGCTTGCAGTTAATTTATGAGAGATGTGGTATCACTTTGGTGTACAAAGTAAATGCAGATAAACCTTGGACATTTGCAGTAGGTTTTTGCTGCCCTTTAACTTTCAGAATTCCAAGACATAGGTGCTGCTTACCATATTCATCTAATCTGTGTTTCTTTGAAAATGTGTACTGTCAAAAATAATTTCTGAGATCAATTTTAGCAGCAGATGAAACAATTTGATTGCTGTGAAGACCTTTGATCTTGGGCAAGTTTTTTTTAATGTCATTTTTGAAAGAGCTGCTGACTAATTTGAAAAGGTCCAGCATTCTACGCTCAAAGCGAGTTTGCCAGTATGCAACAGTGGATATTATGAATGATTGGCAGCAGAGGACACCAGGTTCTGATAGCAGTCGACATTGTATGTGGTAATATTTAACATAATGCTTTCAAGAACGAATATGTTCATAGATTTAATGGAAATTAGTCAACTGGATTGAAAACTGACTACACAATAGAATGAAGAGCATGATTAAAAACAGAGCAGTCTGCAGCTAGTAGGCACTTCTGGGAATTATCCTGGATTCTGTACTGTATGAATTATTCATCTAAACGGTTTGATAGAGAGTAGTGCTAATATTACAAAACTTGAGACAGTTCCAACCATTCAGGTAGGTAACAAGAGTAAAGGAAATCAGTGTCTGGTCACCTTAAATGAGTAGGTTAACAGGTAGCAGATGAATAATTGTAACAATGCATATCGGAAAACAAAGCATCACATACTTACTTAATAGTTAAGTGTTTATCCAGAAATAATTCTAATGAGATGATGTTCAACTCCATTCAAATTGTGTAGTCCATATAAATTTTTCAGCAACAGAGGCATCAGATGTGGATTGCAAGGTTGGCTTTCAGTCAAGGGGGTGGTTGCAGAGCAGAGTGCACCTATTGTAATTGCTGTGAGATCCAAGTCTGTTTTTATTTGTAACCTCAAAGTTACAACTCAAGCTCCCATGGCCAAGACAGGATCCATATTTGCATGTTAAAACTGGCAGGCCACTCAAAACAAGCAGATGCCCCAATGACATTTTCAGAACTCGACTTAAGATGACAACCCAGACACCACTTTCCAACAGCTGAAGCCACATATATACCAGACAGGCCAGGTCCCCACATATAATTATGAGTCAAAATGTGATTATTATGAGTCAAAGTTGATATCTTTATTCTGTAAACCATTTCTTTAACTTGTCTTAAATATTAGTGGTGCTTATATATCATTAAAAGAGAGGTCTTAAGGCAGAATGGGTAGCATCCCTACTTCTGAGCCTAAACTTGTGCTTTCAACTCCCACTGCAGGACTTGATGTACTCCAATGGTGTGTCCATAATGCAGCCAAACAGTTTGATCGTTAACCTGAAAATCCTTCTAGCGTTCTTATTTAATGTGGGTCTGAAAGGGTTAATGTTGAAACTTTATTGCTGGAACAGCACAGCAGGTCAGGCAGCATCCAGGGAACAGGAGATTCGACGTTTCGGGCACAGGCCCTTCTTCAGGAATGAGCAGAGAGTGTTCAGCAGGAGAAGATAAAAGGTAGGGAGGAGGGACTTGGAGGAGGGGAGTTGGAAATGTGATAGGTGGAAAGAGGTCAAGGTGAGGGTGATAGGTCGGAGTAGGGTGGAGGCGGAGAGGTCAAGAAGAAGACTGCAGGTCAGGAAGGCGGTGCCGGGCTGGAAGGATCCGGCTGAGACAAGGTGGGGGGAGGGGGGATGAAGAAACTGGTGAAGTCCAAGTTCATCCCCTGCGGTTGGAGGGTTCCCAGTCGGAAGATAAGACGCTCCTCCTCCGACCGTCGGGTTGTTGTGGTTTGGCGGTGGATGAGTCCAATGACCTGCATATCCTCGGTGGAGTGGGAGGGGGAGTTGAAATGCTGTGCCACAGGTTGGTTGGGTTGGTTCGTCCGGGTGGCCCAGAGGTGCTCCCTGAATCGCTCCGCAAGTAGGCGGCCTGTCTCCCCAATATAGAGAAGGCCACACCGGCTGCAGCGGATGCAGTAGATGATGTGGGTGGAGGTGCAGGTGAATCTGTGGCGGATATGGAAGTTTCCCTTGGGGCCTTGGAGAGAAGTGAGGGGGGAGGTGTGGGCGCAAGTGTTGCACCTCCTGCGGTTGCAAGGGAAGGTGCCGGGAGTGGTGGTTGGGTCGGTGGGGGGTGTGGATCTGACAAGGGAGTCGCGGAGGGAGTGGTCTCTACGGAAAGCTGATAGGGGAGGGGAGGGAAATATATCCTTGGTGCTGGGGTCTGTTTGGAGGTGGCGGAAGTGACGGCGGATGATGCGCTGTACATGGAGATTGGTGGGGTGGTAGGTGAGGACCAGTGGGGTTCTGTCCTGGTGGCGGTTGGAGGGGCGGGGCTCAAGGGCGGAGGAGCGGGAAGTGGAGGAGATGCGGTGGAGGGCACCGTCGACCACGTCGGGGGGGAAATTGCGGTCCTTGAAGAAGGAGGCCATCTGTGTTGTACGTATTTTGAACTGGTCCTCCTGGGAGCAGATGCGGCGGAGACGAAGGAATTGGGAGAATGGGATGGCGTTTTTACAGGGGGCAGGATGGGAGGAGGTGTAGTCCAGGTAGCTGTGGGAGTCGGTAGGTTTGTAGTAGAAGGTTTGTAGTAGGTTTCTACTACAAACCTACCGACTCCCACAGCTACCTGGACTACACCTCCTCCCATCCTGCCCCCTGTAAAAACGCCATCCCATTCTCCCAATTCCTTCGTCTCCGCCGCATCTGCTCCCAGGAGGACCAGTTCAAAATACGTACAACACAGATGGCCTCCTTCTTCAAGGACCGCAATTTCCCCCCCGACGTGGTCGACGGTGCCCTCCACCGCATCTCCTCCACTTCCCGCTCCTCCGCCCTTGAGCCCCGCCCCTCCAACCGCCACCAGGACAGAACCCCACTGGTCCTCACCTACCACCCCACCAATCTCCATGTACAGCGCATCATCCGCCGTCACTTCCGCCACCTCCAAACAGACCCCAGCACCAAGGATATATTTCCCTCCCCTCCCCTATCAGCTTTCCGTAGAGACCACTCCCTCCGCGACTCCCTTGTCAGATCCACACCCCCCACCGACCCAACCACCACTCCCGGCACCTTCCCTTGCAACCGCAGGAGGTGCAACACTTGCGCCCACACCTCCCCCCTCACTTCTCTCCAAGGCCCCAAGGGAAACTTCCATATCCGCCACAGATTCACCTGCACCTCCACCCACATCATCTACTGCATCCGCTGCAGCCGGTGTGGCCTTCTCTATATTGGGGAGACAGGCCGCCTACTTGCGGAGCGATTCAGGGAGCACCTCTGGGCCACCCGGACGAACCAACCCAACCAACCTGTGGCACAGCATTTCAACTCCCCCTCCCACTCCACCGAGGATATGCAGGTCATTGGACTCATCCACCGCCAAACCACAACAACCCGACGGTCGGAGGAGGAGCGTCTTATCTTCCGACTGGGAACCCTCCAACCGCAGGGGATGAACTTGGACTTCACCAGTTTCTTCATCCCCCCTCCCCCCACCTTGTCTCAGCCGGATCCTTCCAGCCCGGCACCGCCTTCCTGACCTGCAGTCTTCTTCTTGACCTCTCCGCCTCCACCCTACTCCGACCTATCACCCTCACCTTGACCTCTTTCCACCTATCACATTTCCAACTCCCCTCCTCCAAGTCCCTCCTCCCTACCTTTTATCTTCTCCTGCTGAACACTCTCTGCTCATTCCTGAAGAAGGGCCTGTGCCCGAAACGTCGAATCTCCTGTTCCCTGGATGCTGCCTGACCTGCTGTGCTGTTCCAGCAATAAAGTTTCAACTTTGATCTCCAGCATCTGCAGACCTCACTTTCTCCTGAAAGGGTTAATACCAAGGAATGCCAAAAGCACTGCCCACTATAATGATGTCAGGTGGACTTGTGGGCAGAAAGCTTAGATTCTTGAAGGGGTGAAACGTAACATCTGCTCCTCCTCAAGGGAAAAACATACTTGACCTTATCCTAACAAATCTACCTGTAACAGATGCGTCTGTTTATAACAGTATTAGTAGGAGTGACTACTGCACAGTCCTTGTGGATAAAAGTCCCACCTTTACATTGAGGATACTCTCCTTTGTGTTGGGTGGTACTACTACATTGTTAAGTGGGATTGATTTCGGACACATGTAGCATCTATGCGGCACAGTTGGGCATCATCAACAGCAGAATTTAATTCAAACAAAATCTGTAACCTCATGAACCAGCATATCCACTGCTGCCATCAGTCCAAGGCATCAACCCTTGTTCAATGAGGAGCACAGACGGGCATGCCTAGCACAGCACCAGACAAGCCTAAAAATAAGGTGTCAACCTGGTGAAAACTAAAAGACAGGATTATGTGCCATAAACAGTGAAAGCAGCATTTGATGCACAGAACTAAGCCATCCCAGGACCAATGCATCACATTTAAGCTCTGCCGTCCTGACAAATCCAATTGTGAATGGTGGTTATCAATTAAACAACCCACTGGAGAAGAAAAGCTTTACAAATGTTCCCAATCTCATTGGTGGAAGAGCTCAATACATCAGTATAAAAGATAAGACTTACCCATTTGCAAACATCTTCAGCCAAACATGCTGAGTCGATGATCCATCTTGGCCTCTTCCAGAGGGCCCCAGCATCACAGATGTTGTCTTCAGCCAATGAGATTCACTCAACATGATATCAAGAAACAGTTCTGGACACTGCAAAGGCTATTGGCTGTGACAGCATTCAAGCAATAGTACTCCACAACTGACTCCAAGTCAAGCATTTCCAGTTTAGCTACAACACTGGCATCTACCGAACAATATGGAAAATTGTTCAGATAGGTCCTGCTCACAGAAGGGAGGATAAATCCAAGACAGACAGTTATCACCTTATCAGTCTATTCTTGATCATCATCAGAATGATGCATGGGGTCATCAGGAGTGTTATCAAGTGGCACTTGCAAAGAAATAGCTTTCTTACTGATGCTCAGTTTGGGTTCTGCAAGACCCATTCATATCCATATCATTACAGCCTAGGTCCAAATATGGACAAATGAGCTGAGCTCTAGTGGTGAGGTGAGCTGAGGTGAGATGAGGTAACTGCCCTTGGCATCAAGACAGCATTTGGATGAGCGTGGCATCAAAGAACCACAGCAAAGTTGGGAATGGGAATCAGATGGAAAACTCCATTTTTTGGTGTCATACCTGGCACAAAGGAAAATGGTTGTGGTGTATGGAGATGGATCATCTCAGTCCATGGAGCAGTAGGGTCTCTGATGGCAAGTGGTAATGGAGGGAGCGAGGACATTTGGTTCTTCATCTGGTGGAGCAGGTGGATGGAGACTGAGGACATGAGCAAGACTCCAAGGAAAAAGGACCAGAGTCCCAGAACTTGAGAGTAGTTAGAGGACTAGGAAGAGAAGTTAGAGCAGGTAAGCAATTGCTGTATGACTGGCCAGACCAAAAGGCAGGATCCCAGAACCACAGACTCCTCAAAAAGAGAGACACACAGACAGACAGACAGACTAAGAACGCAGCCTGGAGCTGGAGACTGGTGGATCAGTATTGAAGAGCCAGGATCATGAATAAAGCAGTTCAAAGCCACCTTAGGTGGTTACATAGCTGCGAAGTGAGAGTGGAGTGAATCAACAGCTGCAGAAGTTTTAGGTGAGCGAGTTGAGAAAAACCCATGAGATCAAGAGGCCATAGAAGCGAAAGATCTACTTTGTGTCAAGGTGATAAGATAGTTGTTAATCTGTGGTCACAGGAAGTTAGCTGTAGGAGCTCCCCTGACCCAGGTGATTAAAGCTCAGGAGTTAACCTGTACAACAATACCCAGATGGACTTGCAACCATTGGGGGAAAATCCATAATAAATATTTCATTCCATAAATCCATGAAGAGTTCACATGCTTTTCCATTAATATCTACAAGCATTTATTACCAATGGAAAAAAGAATTCCTATTTTGTAACCTTGGTGTGGTTCTTGTGATTAAATTGCCTTTTACACAGGACTGAAAATGTGTTGCTGGAAAAGCGCAGCAGATCAGGCAGCATCCAAGGAACAGGAGAATCAACGTTTCAGGCATAAACCCTTCTTCAGGAATGAAGAAGGGCTTATGCCCGAAACGTCGATTCTCCTGTTCCTTGGATGCTGCCTGACCTGCTGCGCTTTTCCAGCAACACATTTTCAGCTCTGATCTCCAGCATCTGCAGTCCTCACTTTCTCCTCGAAGATTTTACACAGGACCTCATGTTATCCTATGCTCAACCATCTTCAGCAGCATCACCAATGATGGTAACGCCATCATAGGGTCAGAAGTGATGGTGTTCACTGAAGGTTACACAATATTTAGCACTATTCACAATCTTCAGATACTGAATCAGCCTATGTCCAAATGCAACAAGATCTGGACAATATCATGGTTTCAGTTGATAAGTGGCAAACAATATTTGTGCTATATGAGTGCCAGACAATAACCATCTCCAACAAGATAGACTCTATCTTTACAGGTAATTCTTCTATTATGGAGTGGTTGCGTTCTCGTGCAACACCATGTTATAGAAAATCATACAATATAAATAATGGGCCCTATGGGGAAAACAGGGCTGAGGCGAACCACCAAAATTGTCAGTAAAAATCAAAACAAAAATGTTAGTTAGCCTAACACAAATGATAGCACAGTCTAAGTAAATCTTTAAATCATTATATTTTAATGAAATAGTACAGTAAATTTAACGCTCTAACATGAAAATTACTGACTACAGCACTGTACCTTTCACAAAGCTCTTCATCAGAAAGCATGCGAGCTGACTGACCACGTGATGCCGCGTGGAAGCCCAGTGCTCCTCAAGACTCTCCGACAGTTTGAAATAAAGTTCCTTCTAAATGTAAACACCAATTCCCAATTTCAAGCTACGTTTCAAGGCTTACAGCGCTGATTGCATTCCTGTTTTAGCTGAACACACTGAATTTGCATTTTGCAGGCAGAGGATCCTGAAGCCGGGGTTTTCCTGTTCAGCTAGTGTTGGGAATGGAATCGCATAACAGCGAAATTCAGTTGGCTTTATAAAATTAAGGTTCACAATTCACAAGTCGCGTTGCAATCAAATCATGTTTAATAAATGTGCGTTATAGGACTACTATCTGTACTGAAGTAGCTTGATACAATCCAGGACAAACCCCGTTTGATTCATACCCTATCCATCACTCTAATAGCAGATGCCAGCCTTCACTTTCACTTGGTCAAAATCCTGGAACTCCCTTCTGAACATCACTGTGTGTTGCCAGACATCTGAAGGACTCCAGCAGTTCAGGAAGGTGGTTTAGCACTATCTTCACCAAGAAACATAGAGATCCTGCAAAACCCAAATCTCACAAACAAACTTTTAAAAAACTGCTCCTCTTATGTTCTTGTGTTACTCGTCATAAGTATGTTCTGGAAAAACCCACATTTAAAATGTTTAATTACAATCCCAACATTTAGAGTGTTTCTTTAGAATAGCAAGGGTAAGAAGATAAAGTTGGAACAGGTTGTGCTCTATGTTATAACTGAATTTGTTTTTATCATATGGGCATTCACAAAAAAAAGCAAGAATTGAATATGGTTGAACAGGGGTGAGCATGTAGAAAGATATTGTGGAAAACAGCCTTGCAACTGATGCCAGAGGTAACAGTTGCTCTTTGACTGGTAAACTTGTAGCATATGTGTTGATGCGGGGACTTCAATCTCCTGCTCAGCCTAAAGAAAAAATCCATGATGAGTTGGCCCAAGTGAACTAATACAGTATATGTCTCAAAGCCACTTGTTATTGCAGGATGCTTTTAAGCTTAACCAAAGGAGGTAAAGGGCTGATGAAGATATTAGTCCCTTTGTGGCAGAAGCTGATAAAAACATCAGATTTTAATGATGACACCATGAGACAAATTGGATTGCAGGTTGGAGGAAACTTCAATGCAGAGAAAATGATCAATAGGATGAAGACTGACATCGATAAGAGCTCTCAAAACAATAAAGTTTTTTTAAAATTTCTTCATTCACAAGATCTGGGTATTGGTGGCTATGCCAGTATTTCTTGCTCATCCCTACTTGCCCTTGAGAAAGTGGTGGTGAGCTGCCTTTTTGAACTGCTGAAGCCCATGGAGTATAGACATATCCACAGAAAGAGGCAATTCCAGGATTTGACCCACTAACTGTATACTTCCAAGTCAAGATGGTGTGTGGCTTGGAGGCTAACTTGCATGTGGTGGTGATATTGTGCATCTTCCGCCTTCAACCTCCTAGAAAGTAGTGGTGATGGGTTTGAAAGGCACTGCCTAAGGAGGTTTGGAAAATTCCTGCAGTGCATCTAGTAATTGGTACACACTGTTGCCACTTTGCTTTGATATTGAAGGGACTGTATGTTTAAGATATGGAAATGTGTTGCTGGAAAAGCGCAGTAGGTCAGGCAGCATCCAGGGAACAGGAGAATCGACGTTTCGGGCATAAGCCCTTCTTCAGGAAGCCCTTCTTCCTGAAGAAGGGCTTATGCCCGAAACGTCGATTCTCCTGTTCCCTGGATGCTGCCTGACCTGCTGCGCTTTTCCAGCAACACATTTCCAGCTCTGATCTCCAGCATCTGCAGACCTCACTTTCTCCATGTTTAAGATATGGCCAACCAAGCTTCTTGAGTGTCGTTGCAGTTGCATCAATCCAAGCAAATGAAGACTATTGCCTTCACACTCCTAGCTTGTGCCTTGTAGATAGTGCAGAGGCTCTGGAGAGTCAGGAAGTGAGTTTCTTGCCATGAAATTCCTAGCTTCTGAACTATTCTCATAGCCATACTATTTATATGGATACTGAAAACAAAAAATGCCGGAAATCGCAACAGGTCAGGCAGCATCCATGGAGAGAGAGCAGGCTAACATTTTGAGTCTAGATGATTCATAGTGAGGTTTTGTAGATTCCAGCATCTGCTCCTATTTATATGGATAGTCCTGTTCAGTTGCTTGTTAACAGTAACCTCTCACCTGTCTTAAGTATGTCTTCTTTATTTTCATTGATATCTTCTTTTTCACATAGGGAGCACTGGATTTGTTTGTCATTCCTTTCCATTTTGAAGGTAATCCACTGTTTGTCCGATCAACCTGATATCCAGTTTTTCCAGCCCAGCACCATTTGTACCCTGAAGTTGCTATTTCCCCAATTAATTCTTTTGGATTGTCTGCCTATTGTTCTTTCTATCATTGTCCTGAACCTCACAATACAATGTTGACCACCTCTTAAATGTTCCCCAAGTGACACTGATCTATGTGGTCCACCTCATTTCCAAGAACCAGGTCCCACAGAGCATCCTTTCCTGTTAAACTCAACCGCACTGCTGCAGAAAATTTTCTTGAACCCAATCTTGTAATGTTTGCCCCTCTCCTACGTTAACACTATCCTATGCCAGTTTATGTTTAGGGAGTTAAATGCCCAATCGAAATCACCATTTTGGATTTCTCTACTAATCTCTAGAGACCTATGGTGCAGATTTTTCGATGGACAGTTATTATTTCAGCACATGGGAATTATACATGGGGACCCTGTCACAACCCCTATAATAGCAGAATCTTCCTATATTCTATTCTGCTGTGTATCTAGGCAGCAAGATGCTTCGTGTCCCAACACTTTAATGATGGTGCAAAGCCATGAAGGAAAAACAAAGAAAGCAAAGCCTGCACTCTGGGTTTTTCTCACCTTGTGGGACATTCTGCCGCATGTGTGCAAAGGCCTGTGGTCAAGAATTGACTTTGTCAGTCAAGTGGAGATGGACATCAGGAACTCATAACCATGAGTGCACATCATCTACAAACTGAGGGACTGCTGCAAATGCTAATTAAGCAGGAAACCTTCAATCCTCCATCCCAAGCCATTACTCATAATTGCAGTTGCATCCAATGATTGTTGGATGGCAGGCTCAATTATTAATTATTTCTAGCTGAGAAGCCAATCCATTGTCGCCCAATTTCAAACTCTCACTCACCTGCTTCAGAGTTAGGATTCTAATTGCATTCTATAAAACCTCTTCCAAGCTTGCAGAAAGTATTTGACATAAAAATCTAAGTTTCCTGTCACTAGATATTTCAGATGTATTTAATAATATTGAGGAATGATTGTCAAACTGAGCTAGAAGCCCATACAATTTACAACTTGCCTTTCCATTAATTGCAAACCTAAAAATTTAGTCTAAATATGCAGAAGTGCAATGCTCATAAAAATCACTTATTGTGATTCTTGCTCTTAACTTTGAGTTACTCAAACTGTTTTCTCATTCAACACTCTGATTTTCTTAATCAACAGTAGATGAGTGTCATAACATTCAAGGCTATGGACCAAGAGCTGGAAAGTGGAACTAGTGTTTAGAATTTTGACAATACAGACATGATGGGTAAGGTCCTCCTCTGTATTGTATGATTCTACGATTCTAGATATGCCAAGGCCAACAGCCATCAATGCTGTACCTCAACAGCAGTTACATTGTTGAAGCAATCAAACTCTTTCATAACTATCGACTTGTTCCAGGCAACAATACAAGAAAGGATCAGTCAATGTGCTAATTATCATTAAATTGCCCAGGTCACTGCTGCCTATTCTGACTTTCTAGCATAGTAATTGATAAGCTTCCTTTAAGGGGAATCGAGCTGTCATGTAAGGTAACAGTTCTGCAAGGGTTAATGTAGGAGGTAATACAAAGCTCCATGCAATCTTGGTTGTGGAAACAGGAGTTGAGATAAGGTCCAAATGGAGACAGTTGCTTCAACAGTATCTCCTGGCTGTCCTAGGTATTATTTCTAGCTAGTCAACTAGCAACCCATCACCATGCAATAAACTATGTCATGTTATGGCAAATGCCTCTTCTTATTAGTACCTACTAGTTGTTCATGTCTGCCACTGATAAACCAATAAACCTTTAGACCAAATGTAGAAAGGAGAATTAGAGGGTCATTGCGGCACAGTGGGAGTACCTCCTACCTCTATGCTGGAAGGCCTGAGTTCAAGTCCCACCCACAACAGAAATGTGTCATACAGGTTAATTAAAACTATCTAGAAAGGAGGATTCTGTTAACCTTTTGATTATTGATTTTATGACAGTATCCCATCATTGGCTTTCTAAGTTGATTAATGTTTATATTAAAATGTAGGATTTTATTTTAAAAATATAGAAAGCAGGATTTACAAAGAAGTCTACCTGAACTATTAACCTGGTAGTACTTGGTTCCATAGCACATACAACAAGAACTACATTAAACTCTTTCCATGGATTTGTACTACAACAACAATGTATAATTACATAGCACCTTTAACATTATAAAACTTCACAAACTCTTTATGGGAGAACTTTAAAACAAAATGTGACACATATGGAGATAATAGGCTAGATGGCCAAAAGGAGGTTTGTACTGTGGGAAAGTAAGATCAAAGTAGAGCACAGGCCGTTGAAATCTTGGCCACCCATGGTAGACCAATTAAAACTAAAATATCCAAAAAGCTAGAGACAGAGGAGTGCAAATATTTCTGAGGGTAGTGGGATGAGAGCAGATTACAGAGCTATGGAGACATAAAGTCATGGAGAGATTTGCAAACAAGAACAAGAATTTTAAAATGAAGATGTTGCTTGACCTTGAGCCATTGCAAGGCAGTGGCCATAGGGGTGGCAGAGGAATAGAACCCACAGGGAGCATAAGCAAACTCAGGCTTATGAAGGATCAATATTAGATATGATTCAGAGGTACATTGAACTAGTCTGGTGGCAATAAAGATAACAATGAAGGTTAACTCTGTTTCTCTCTTTGCAGATGCTACCAGAGTTGCTGAGTATTTCCACAATTTTCTGATTTGTTTCCTATTGCACTCCCTTGAGCTATGCTATTAAGTACATATTGAGTGATTATGTGCATTCCTGAATGTAAGAAACTCAGTTAAGTAATGGGAATGACTTGCATTGTAGTATCAGAGAGAATATCATAGGCAATATCCCAAGCTTATACGTTTAATGAACAAATAGATTGTGCTATATTCTTTAGGCAGTGACATTTAATTTACATGGAGGTTAACTGAATGTAAAATACCTTGCTTACAGAAAGTCTGTAAAATATTTGTAAGTTGAATGAATGTATCATAAGAGCATGTTGTATGTGTGAATTATTACAATTGGTTTATCATCTTTCCAGCTTTGCTTTAGTTTGGTCTGATTGAGTGTTAAGTGAGGTTTTAGAGTGTTTGTTCCTGTCCTTCATATTGCACTTATTGCAAAATTAGAGATCTATTTTTGTAAGAATGTTAAGCTCACTACACTCACGGTTGTAACTTTGATATCAACAGTTGTGTTACTAACATCAAACAACAAGTTACATTTATTTATTCTGATTGTAATTTCATATCTCAGCACTTTTACTCAAAATCTGACACTTTCATTCAGAGCCTTAAACATCCTCCTGTTACCTGACTCAGTAGAAACTCTTGTTTAATCAATCTTCATAGAGACTACTTCACTGTGGCCTTAAACAATAGATTTTGAAATCCATTCACTCCTGCCATTTATAATTTTTAGAAACAGTTAATGTAAACGTGCATGTTTGCTGGTATACTGTATCCCATAAATAACTCTGCTTCCTAATGAACATTTCCATCCCTCTCCCAGGCAACAGTCTGAGATTTAAGCCAGATTGTTCACAACGTTGGTGTCACATCTGATTTTGAAATTAGCTTCAGACCTTATATTTCTGTCATCTCTAAGATTAGCTAATCCCATCTTCATAACATTGCTCAATGATCATCTGCTACTGCAAGTTTTATTTTGGCCGTCTGTTCCTTGAATCTTGATTATTCCAATGCATTTCTGGATGGTCTCCTATGTTCTATTCTCTGTAAAGTTGAAACTACCTTGTTACGACTCAATGACACAGTGTTCTAGAATCGAGCCCCATTATTTCCAGGGTAGTCACAAAAGTTAAAAATTTCAAGAAGTTTGCAATTTCCCCAAGTTATCTGACTTTCAGTCCCAGACTGACAAAAAGCACACACCTGGTTTCTGTATGGAAAAAGACTCACCGTTTATTACAAATAAATAGATCCTGGCCACAGGTAAGCAGTTATAAACTGTCAAATTACAAATTTACTAATCAAAATTTGTATTCCTTATAAAGTCCCCCTTGCACATAATCAGATGAGGTAAAACAAGTTATGGATAAAGGAGATAACACAGTTCAATAGTCTGATACCTTTGTTGAGACAATCCTCACGATTCATTTGCTGGTTAACACAATGTTTCAGGTCAGGCAGCATCCAAGGAGCAGGAGAATCGACGTTTCGGGCATGAGTCCTTCTTCAGGATTCGTCGATTCTCCTGCTCCTTGGATGCTGCCTGACCTGCTGCGCTTTTCCAGCAACACATTTTCAGCTCTGATCTCCAGCATCTGCAGTCCTCACTTTCTCCAACACAATGTTTCAGTCATCTTTTTCCAGTTACTTTTACAAGTTGGTAAGAGACACAAGGTGCCTGGTCCAATCATAAAAAAAATCCCTGACTGAGCAATTTAAAGTCACAGTTTACAACAACTGTGCAGGAAAGAGAAACAGGGTTTCTTCAGGTTGACTGCAGAGAACAGAGAAAAAACTCCACACTTCTCCTTCTCAGTCAGGAACTTGTTCCCAGCTGCAAGCTGTTTAGTTACTTGCAAACCAATTGCACCATTATTGGCAGGCAAAACGGTCTCTGCCATTGATAACTAGTCATGAGTCTATGGACCAAGCAACTTCTTGTTGCTTGCAAAATTTTCATCAGTACACTCTCTCAGCATCAAATTGTCAATAACTAAAACAATTACTGCTTATTCAAGTAGTTGTTTATAATGCTTGCCATGTACATCAGGTTACTTGTTTTTCAAAACTTAGCTGTCCATGAAACACAGGTTTCAAAACAGTTTTTTTTTGTTTTCAGTCCCCAGTTTTTTTAAAACACAGAACAAAGTAACATGGTCCTAACAATCCAAAACTTTCTGTCCCTGTCATAACCTGCAGTAAGTCTTGATTCACTCTCACTCCGTGCCTGCTGACTAATAGGTTTCCAGATGAGCCTTGACTTAATTTTAATTTTAATTCTTGTTTTCAAATCCATCAATGGCCTCACCCATTTCTGTAATCTCTTCCAACTCACAATCTCCAAATTTACCTTTATTTCTCTAATTCTGGCCACGTGCATATTCACAATCCTAATGGCTCCATAATTGGTGGATATTCCTTCATTTGCCTGGGTCCCAAGATGCTGAATCCCCTCCCTGCATCTCCAATACGATACTTCTTAAAACCTTCCAAATTGACTAAGCTTTTCACCGTATTGTTATGTGGCTCAGTATCATAGTTTTTTTTTAAATGTCTCTGTGACAATTTCATTATGTTCGAGGTGCTCTGTAAATGAAACCTATTATTGATGGGCATCAAATGTGGATCATTGTTAGGACTTGTTTTTAAGAGAATGCTGAATGCATTGGCAGTTTCCCCTCAAGAAAGGGTGTCACTGATCAAGCACAAGCACTAAAGATTAGATTAGATTAGATTACTTACAGTGTGGAAACAGGCCCTTCGGCCCAACAAGTCCACACCGACCCGCCGAAGCGTAACCCACCCATACCCCTACATTTACCCCTTTACCTAACACTACGGGCAATTTAGCATGGCCAATTCACCTGACTTGCACATCTTTGGAGTGTGGGAGGAAACCGGAGCACCCGGAGGAAACCCACGCAGACACGGGGAGAATGTGCAAACTCCACACAGTCAGTCGCCTGAGGCGGGAATTGAACCCGGGTCTCTGGCGCTGCGAGGCAGCAGTGCTAACCACTGTGCCACCGTGCCGCCCATCCCTCCCATAAAATGATATGGTTTCCCATTAAAGACTCTGCCTTGATATATATTAACAAATAATTATAGAATGTGGACTTGTAATTGTTGAAAGCCTATGTAGAATAAGACTTTTAGGCATCCAAAGTGGTCCAAAGCATTGTTAAGCTTTTTTGTTTTACTTATTCATTCATGGGATGGAGGCATTGCTGATGATCTGCAGTCACATGTAGTCCAGACCAGGTGAAGATAGCAGTTTCCTCCCTCCAAAGGACCAGATGGGCTTTTTCCAACAATCAACAATGGATTCATGGTCATCATTAGACTCTTTAATTCCAGTTTTTTAAAATTTGAATTCAAATTTCACCATCTGCTGTGGCGGGATTCAATCTCGGATCTCCAGAACATTTCCCGGGCCTCTGGATTAACAGTCTAGTCATAATACAATGAGGCTATCGCCTTCCTGATAATGACCAAACTTGCTTTATTGGTTGGACATGCAGCTTGTCCCCCTCAGAGTTTGCTTACATTGCTTTGAAACAGTCAGAGCTAAGTCTCTTCAGCTTGAGCTTTTCCCTGAGCTGCGAAGGGCCAGCCTCTCCTACATCTTTTTTTAGCTGATGATTGTTTGAGCACTTTTCCCAGTAGCACTATCCTTATGCAATCTTATTGCATCGAAATGGACTAATTACATTTCCAGTGTTATCATTCTAGTGTAACATTTTGCTATAATGGTGTCTGAAAATATAAAGCAAGAAGCTAAATGAAAAGAATTCACAGGTAATGTATTGTATCAGATGGTTGCTTGCTATGGTATGCATTTGAACAATGGGTTTAAAAAAGGGTTCAGGCCTGCCCATTAATTTAATTATTCCCATTTGCCCCAAAAGCCATTTCACTAATCTGTAGGTAATACCAATTACAATTTTAAAATATTGCAATGTCAAAATTCTCAAGCAACAAACTTCAGTGTTTTAAATTTAGAATACCAGTGATTTGCAACATCTCCATTACCAACAGGTGAGGAGTGATCAGCTTCTCTGTTATTAACTCTCTTTCGACAATTTTATTTTAGAATGGAACTATCACGCTTCCACTAGAACTTAGTTCACCAGATCAAAATAGAGGAAACGATTCAACAAAACAAAAGAAAGGAATCACTCTAAGCTTTCTTGAGTGGAAGGAAGAGGAATTCTATTACCGACTGCACAAAATAAATAGTAAAGCTTGACAGCAAAGACATACACAAACACAGGTAACAAGCTTAAAAAGAAAAGGGTTTTGTCTTTATAGGCAGGAAGGAAAGGATAATTTGCAGTTTAAAAATTTTAGAGCCCTTGAGCTATGTGATTGAAACCTTCTCCCAATTGTTTGGCTGATGTCCTTTTTCCTCAGAAGTGACTAAACTTGCAGGTGCATTGATTTCTTAGTCAATAGTGGTTTTCCCAAGTTGCTTTGTCACCCGGCTTCTGAGATCCAAAGAGAGAGGTAGAGAATGGTTTTGCTGTTATCTGTCCAAGTTTGTTTTCCTTTATTTATTATTCAAAAGCAAGGGACTGAAATATGTTTAGTTTATGTGTTCTAAGTTTGGCTTTATTGACTTTTACAAAATGGATATGCCACAGGTAACCTATAATTCCCCATGATTTGGAGGTGCTGGTGTTGGACAGGGGTGGACAAAATTAAAAATCACACAACACCAGGTTATAGTCCAACAGGTTATGATGGTAGGAGCAACACTCCGAAAGCTAGTGGTTCAGAATAAACCTGTTGGATTATCACCTTGTGTTGTATGATTTTTAACTTTACCATTTCCCAATATGTGCAGTTATCATGCAAGTGCAAGTATGAATTTTTTGATACATTACTGAATTTCAATGCCTCTTGATTAAAATGCTACTGCCGACATAGCCAGTTTGGCATATTCGATGCAGGTTGCCTGGGTTTATAAGGTGATCATAACAGCCATTTTATGTCAGTCATGTCATTTCTAAAGCTATTTTTAGTTCCGTGAAAGACTCTGCTTTTCAAGTCAAATGATGAAATTGAATATCAGCCTTTATTGGTCATTGCATTGAGTTGAGAGGTCATGTTGCAGTTGTACAGGACATTGGTTCGGCCACTTTTGGAATACTGCATTCAATTACGGTCTCCCTCCTATAAGAAAGATGTTGCAAAACTTGAATGGGTTCAGAAAAGATTTACAAGAATGTTGCCAGGGTTGGAGGGTTTGAGCTATAGGGAGAGGCTGAACAGGCTGGGGCTACTTTCCCTGGAGTGTTGAGGCTGAAGGGTGACCTTATAGAGGTTTATAAAATCATGAAGGAATGGGTAGAGTAAATAGCCAAGGTCTTTTCCCCAGGGTAGGGGAGTGCATAGCGAGAGGACATAGGTTTAGGGTAAGAGGGGAAAGATTTAAAAGGGACCTAAGGGGAAACAGTTTCACACAGGATGGTGCTTATATGGAATGAGCTGCCAGAGGAAGTGCCAGAGGCTGGTACAGTTACTATTTAAAAGGCATCTGGATGTGTATATGAACAGGAAGGGTTTAGAGGGATATGGGCTTAATGCTGGCAAATGGAACTTAATTAATTTAGAATATCAAGTCGGCATAGATGAGTTGGACAGAAAGGTCTGTTCTGTCTGTCCATCTCTATAACTCTATCATCATCATAACAAGAGGTAGAATATTTATGTGGAGATCATGATTCAGTGATGAGAGCCCCATTTTAAATGGGTGTGCTGGATAGTTGACAGCACTGGAACAGCCAAGCAGAAGACATTTGATTTCTCAATGATCCAATCTTGTCTTCATGTCAGATTCAGATAAAATTCTGGTTGAAACGCAGTAGGGTTTGTGGTAAAAAGACACAGTCCAATTTTTGAGACTTGCACTGACCCCATATCCTTGTGTTAACTCTTACACTGTCGGCTTGCCATTAGTTGGATTTTATTATATTTCAATCTTAGTTAAGTGCAATTTTAAGTGCCGTTTTAGGTTGTCGAGTTGTTTTGCACACTGGATATATCCTATAATTTACATTAAAATCTATTGCTTTAATGTTGGTTACTCTCTTCCAATTTGATGTGCTTTGTGTACATTTGTCACTGCAGCTTTAATCTTTTAACCTTTTCTCCAAACTCTTTAACCGATTGCTGTTACTTATTTGAAGGCAAATTGCAATACAATTATCATTGAATTGAGCACATCTCATCATCAAATGTACTTTTCCAAAGTACATATGCATCACTTTTCAGTACGCAAGTTATGAAGAAAGGAGAATAATGCCTGTTTCTTTCAAATCCTGCCTTATTCTCCATTAATGTTATAGTAGCTTACTATGATGAGAGTAATTGGACCATGACTTGGATTTCAGATGCTGCTATACAGAACTCTGCACCATGTAACACACCATGAGCAATGCAGCCACCTGTACGTTTTATCCGCAGAAGAAAATCAAGGGGCTTGTGAATGATGGAAATCTGAAATAAAGAGAGACAATGTTGGAAGTAAGTGGCAGTTCAAGCAGCAGCTGTGGAATGCAAAACAAAATTGAAGTTCCAGATTGATTATATTTCATCATAACTGGAAAAAGTTAGAAATCTGATAGATGTTCAGCAAGTGAAAAAGTGAAGGTAGAGAAAGATAAGTGTATTATAGAGTGGAAAACAGGAGAGGTTAAATTACAAAGGATTTAACTTGCAGGGTCAAAGGCAATGGTTAAAGGACAAGTAAGGAGGTAAACAATGTGTCACAGGAGGGTGAATGACCTTCAATGGATATAGCACTGTTCTATGGCTGTTTATTTCCTAAAAGCCTTAAGGTTATACTTTTTCTTCTTAATAATTGAGAAAACAACAGAAAATTGCCAATTACTTTGAAATAATATGTGCAGTAGTCACTAAAGTGGTACAATCATAATTTAAAATTAAATGCAGTTTTGAAGTGGCAGCGTTCAACGAGAGTGTTTAAGTTTTATTGTTGAGGTGTCGTCTCTAATATGACTTGTTGACAGCTGTCAGGGTAGTCAGTAGTCTTGCAGCGTTCAATCAAAAGCTGCATGCATTAACTTCCAGTCATGTTAATGTTCTGCACAAGATCAGCCAACCCTACAGATATTAAAGGTTTGACTTTTCATTCACCACCTTCCAGTGCAACAAGCTCCAAGAAAGTAATTGCCTCACAATCAATAGCTACCTTGAAATAAACACTGGTTTGTTACTGGTTGTGAGGAAAGATACTGAGCAAGAGTCTTTTCATGATAGATCAAGAAAAGAAATCAATTTTTCCAATGGTAAGTCAGGAGATTGCCTGTAATGAACTATCGCAACTGGATATTTAAATGGCAAAAAGTGTTCTTTCTCATCTCCATCTGGTTTTCAAGCCACTGAATTTTCAAGAAAACCTAAAATATCTTCCAGCTACAGAAATAAGTTTTAATGTGTAGTAAGCAACGCAACAATTCATCACCACACAACAAGTGTCCACACATAGCAAATTGATAATGACGAGATGATCTGTTTAAGCAATATTGATTGAGGAATGAATATTGACTATGACCTCAAGGAGAAGAGTTTTGCTCTTTTTTGAAATAATGCTATGAATCTTTTATGTTTAGCAGAGAGGGGAGATGGTGCCCTTGATTCAATAATTGATTTACAAAAAGGTGCCTCTGACAGTGCAACACTTTCACGGTACTACACTGGAACGGCAAGCATGGACTTTGCTCTCAGTTCTTTGATATGAGGCTTGGATCCAAACATTTCTGACTGAGAAAATAAGAAGATAAGAGGGTGAACTTTGACTGTTGACTGAAAAAAATTAGTTGACTCATTTTAAAGGTTTGGCTCGCTAACATACCCACAACATACCTGCACTGCAGTTCACCATCTGACAAGCAATATAACATCAGGCAGCTCGGAGGACAGGCCAGACAAGCAGGAAGATGGGTCCATTTGATCAGGGATGGAGACACAATCAGTCATGGAGGATAACAGTGGCACACACTATTTCTGCAAAGCCGAGAGATCAGTTCTGCAATCACTTGCTTTTGACAGGCTTTTGCCCGAAATGTCGATTTTCCTGCTCCTTGGATGCTGCCATACCTGCTGTGCTTTTCAAGCACCACACTCACAACTGCAATGCCTTGTCCCACTTAACAAAACAGAGAGCGAAATCTTACCAGACTCTGTGTAATGTGAGCTGTGGTGAGATGAGGGGTAAAATTGGATGACTTGCTTATCGAGGCCAATCTCGATGTTGAGATGATCTCGCCACATCTTGTTGTCTCTTCTCAAGCTGCAGAGTGAGACTCTCACTAGCTGGTGGTGAGCTCCCAATTGACAATCATATTGCTTCTGAGATGCCTTGCCACCTGTCCATCGCACCATGGATTGCAATCGTACCAAACCTGCCACATAATTGAGGCATGGAAACTAGAGCAGGGTCTTAGTAGATTCAACTCGCAGCTTGGCTGCAGGAGATCCATGTTGGCCAAGCAAAAATAGGAAAGCAAGGCACGATACATCAGCACTACCCCCATGTACCCTTCATGTACCTGCTTTCAAGAGACATCACCACTATCCTGGCATCTTCAAATGTGTGGGCATTGTGCTCTGCAAAGGCCAACCAGTCTAGGAGGGCACATTGGCAACAGGAGTGTGCAACTGCATTGGGTAAGGTCCTGCACAGAGAAAAGAACCCATTACATGGCTCTCCTCAATCTCTCAGTATGCATTCACTTGGTGCCACTGATATGCCCTCAGCACGGATGACTTGCCCTGTGATATCCTGCATTGGCATTTGACACAGTCAGATATGCAGAGGTAAAAACAATGACTGCAGATGCTGGAAACCAGATTCTGGATCAGTGGTGCTGGAAGAGCACAGCAATTCAGGCAGCATCCGACGAGCAGCAAAATCGACGTTTCGGGCAAAAGCCCTTCATCAGGAATAAAGGCAGAGAGCCTGAAGCATGGAGAGATAAGCTAGAGGAGGGTGGGGGTGGGGAGAAAGTAGCATAGAGTAAATAGGTGAGTGGGGGAGGAGATGAAGGTGATAGGTCAGGGAGGAGAGGGTGGAGTGGATAGTTGGAAAAGGAGCTGGGCAGGTCGGACAAGTCTGGACAAGTCAAGGGGACAGTGCGGAGCTAGAAGTTTGAAACTAGGATGAGGTGGGGGAAGGGGAAATGAGGAAGCTGTTGAAGTCCACATTGATGCCCTGGGGTTGAAGTGTTCCGAGGTGGAAGATGAGGCGTTCTTCCTCCAGGCGTCTGGTGGTGAGGGAGCGGCGGTGAAGGAGGCCCAGGACCTCCATGTCCTCGGCAGAGTGGGAGGGGGAGTTGAAATGTTGGGCCACGGGGCGGTTTGGTTGATTGGTGCGGGTGTCTCGAAGATGTTCCCTAAAGCTCTCTGCTAGGAGGCGCCCAGTCTCCCCAATGTAGAGGAGACTGCTTCGGGAGCAACGGATACAATAAATTATATTAGTGGATGTGCAGGTAAAACTTTGATGGATGTGGAAGGCTCCTTTAGGGCCTTGGATAGAGGTGAGGGAGGAGGTGGGGGCACAGGTTTTACGGTTCCTGCGGTGGCAGGGGAAAGTGCCAGGATGGGAGGGTGCGTCGTAGGGGGGCTTGGACCTGACCAGGTATTCACTTAGGGAACAGTCTTTGCGGAAGGTGGAAAGGGGTGGAGAGGGAAATATATCCCTCGTGGTGGGGTCTTTTTGGAGGTGGAGGAAATGTCGGCGGATGATTTGGTTTATGCGGAGGTTTGTAGGGTGGAAGGTGAGCACCAGGGGCGTTCGGCCCAACATTTCAACTCCCCCTCCCACTCTGCCGAGGACATGGAGGTCCTGGGCCTCCTTCACCGCCGCTCCCTCACCACCAGACGCCTGGAGGAAGAACGCCTCATCTTCCGCCTCGGAACACTTCAACCCCAGGGCATCAATGTGGACTTCAACAGCTTCCTCATTCCCCCTTCCCCCATCTCATCCTAGTTTCAAACTTCCAGCTCCGCACTGTCCCCTTGACTTGTCCGGACTTGTCCGACCTGCCTAGCTCCTTTTCCACCTATCCACTCCACCCTCTCCTCCCTGATCTATCACCTTCATCCCCTCCCCCACTCACCTATTGTACTCTATGCTACTTTCTCCCCACCCTCACCCTCCACTAGCTTATCTCTCCACGCTTCAGGCTCTCTGCCTTTATTCCTAATGAAGGGCTTTTGCCCGAAACGTCGATTTTGCTGCTCGTCGGATGCACAGTCAGATATGCAGACAGGTGGCCATGCTGTGCAGTGGTCCACTGTCAAGGGTGTGCATATATCATATGTCACTGAGCCACTCAGCCTAGCAGCTGTACCACATAGCCTAAGACTTTATACCAAATAGGTGGCATCTGCAGTAGGATGTGGAACATCTCTGAAAGTGTTAAAGACTCATCCACAATGAAGCCTATCAGTCGGGGAGATGGCAGTTCAGCCTCCAACAGCAGTCCTGGGCTTTATCCACGGTCATGCATTCAGCCGTTAGAATTGTGAAAGTTTCATGTTATCAGACAGAGAGGAATCATAAAATAGTCTTCATAGTTCAAGGAAAAGCAACTGGAGACATTTAAGTAGAAACTTTAAAACTTGAGATTGGTGTATAATTTATCTTTACTTGAGTCTGTGTCTCTAATTCTACATTTTGATGTTATGATGAGATTGTCTCTCTGCCTCTCTAATGTACTGATCTTGTCTCTTTATTAAGACTGCTCGTGTCTCTCTGCTTCCTTTTTCTTAAACATTCTATATGCTGAATGTCCTTGGATTCAGATCCCACTCACGGTCAGCCTGTATTTACATCTCGGTTATGACTATTAATTCATACTTATTTCCTCAATCTGTGTATTTAAATCGTGAGTGTATTGCAACTGCCACATTCATTCAGATAAAGTGGCTTTAATTCTGTTCTTTTAACATTATTCTCTATTCTGATCCTGTTTGATGCTTGCTTATGCATTTGTCTGTCTTCTATTGTGGCTTTCTACTTTTCAACTTTCTTTTATCATTAATTTAAACCCTCATCAATAGCTCCAGTAAATGCTCCTGTGAGGATATATGCAGTCTGCCAAATGTTCATAACTAATTTTTCCCACTCTTGTCTACCTACTTGCTAAAGTCTACTTTTACATTCACCTTAAAATCAAGGAACTGTCCCGAAGTGTTCTTCAGAAAATGGCCTTCAGTATTTTGAATATATTTGATCTGGCTAGCCTTCAATATAGTTCCTCTAACTCTTTAAAAAGTAACACCTTAATACATAAGCAGAAGTAGGTCATTTGGCCCATCCAGTCCGCTTTACTATTCAATGAGTTGACAACTGATCAGATAATCCTCAATTCCACTTTCCTGCTTTATCCCCATGCTTTTTGATTACAGACATATGCCTTTGCTTCCCTCTGCCATGTGCTCTAACGTTGCATCTCACTGATATGTGGAGTTTAATTACAAGCTGCAATAGTCTAAATCCAACCTGGTCATGCCTAAAATCAGAAGCTGTAGAATACCCTCTAGCGAAGTGATTTCCATTCCGGTGTTCACATTTTCACAAATGCAAAATAATACAATAAATTATCATCAGTTCTAAGAGCCATAAGGCGGCCATGAAGGGTATGTTTTAATGTAATTGATCTCATATGTTTACTGCAGTGAAAAAAATGCCCTACAGGTAGGAACTGCACATACACCAGCAGAGAGTGGGGGCAGACTTCCTGTTTCTATTCAATGTTTGGACTTCCTGTGTTTATCCAAATACCTTCAAGAGTTTCCATTTTATTCAGTAGGTCTAGCTGGTTGGCTTCTTATGTACATTAAAGGTGATGTCTCTGATAGAGAATCAAACAGTTAATCTTCTTTATTACCAAAGTCAAGCTCTGTCAAGTCAAATACTGTACTCATTGGATTATGTGCCATGTATCTTGCCCCTTTTTTCAAAGGTTTAACTTGAATCAAATGAGCTGCATTGCTCATTCTCCATACCTCACTCTGTGATCATGATACATCTTATCGAGTTCCAATTATTGCCAAGGGACATACTGGAATGTGATGGTCTCATCAACATTGAGGGAATTTGCATTGTTGGACGTACTACCTTTTTAAGGGTCATAGGGCTGTGTTTAACTCAATGTCACGTTTGCAACAGAGGCAGCATTAGGCAAAGTGAGTTGTGAACCAAACTGAAAAATAGCTGTACCATGATGACAATACTCTGCATGCTGCCTAAGCAAGCAGAGAGTGGAACACACATCCATCAGGGAGAAGACCTCTAGTCCTGTGTCAGTCATAGTTATTCTGGGACCTGACTTCTATCTCACAACAAAGTCATTGTTGGAATGATTCAATAGCATTACTGGTCTGGTCTTCTACAGTGTGAGAAGTTTGAATCTCATGAGCTGTAACTGCACGGGAATCCATGCACACTGGCAGTCTGCCACTGCTGGGCCATTGGTATCTACCAGATGGAAGTTTTCAGGAGGTCTCAATGAAATTGCATATTTGACAGTGCAGCATGATTATCTTTTCAGAAAATGCAGTATTAACACTTGTAAAAGCTTCCAATTATCTTATACACTCAAAATGGTGTGTAAAGTTAAGGATATTAAAAAACTTGGTAATCTTCTGAGATTTGCCTTTCACCTGGTTGGATCGGAACTTCATTAATGTGTTTGTGTTTCTCTTAACACTTACCTTGCTGCTAGTTGTGGAGTTGTATCATCTTACAGTAGAGTCATGGAGATGTACAGCATGGAAACAGACCCTTTGGTAAACTCGCCCACGTCGACCAGATATTCTAACCTAATCTAGTCCCAGTTGCCAGCATTTGACCCACATCCCTCCAAACCCTTCCTACTTAGAGCCATCCAGATGCCTTTTAAATGCTGCAGTCGTACCAGCCTCCACCACTTCCTCTGGCTGCTTGTTCGAGATAAGCACCGCCCTCCGTGTGAAAAAGTTGCTACTTAAGTCCCGTTTAATTCTTTCTCCTCTCACACTAAACCTATGCCCTCTAGCTTGGGACCCTTCCACCCTGGGAAAAGATCTTGTCTATTTACCCTATCCATGCCCCTCATGATTTTATAAACTTCTACAAGGTCAACCCTCAGCCTCCCACACTCCAGGGAAAACAACCCCAGCCTATTCAACCTCTCCCTATAGTGCAAACCCTCTGGCAACATCTTTGTAAATCTTTTCTGAACCCTTTCAAGTTTCACAACATCCTGGGAGACCAGAATCATGCACAATATTCCAAAAGTGATCTAACCAATGTCTTGTAGAGCCACAACATGACCTCCCAACTCCTGTACTCAATGCACTAACCAATAAAGGCAAGTGTACCAAACACCTTCACTGTCATATCTACCTGTGACTCCACATTCAAGGAATTATGAACCTGTACTCCAAGGTCTCTTTGTTCAGTAACATTCCCCAGGACCTTATCATTAAGTGCATAAGTCCTGCCCTGATTTGCCTTTCCATAATGCAACAACTCACATTTATCTAAATTAAACTCCATCTGCCATTCCTCAGCCCATTAACCCATCTGATCTTGGTCCCATTGTACTGTGAGATAACCTTCTTCACTGTCTATTACATCACCAATTTTGATGTCAACTTACTAATCATACTTTCTTTTTTCACATCCAAATCATTTATATAAATGACAAAAAGCAGTGGACCCAGTCATCCTTGTGACACTCTAGTGGTCACAGGCCTCCAATGTGAAAAGCACTGATTTAGCAGGTCATGTAGTAAATTGGTAGAGAGGACTTTAAATTAATTAGAGGGGAGAGTATTTGGGAGGGAGGAACAGTTAAAAGTACACTGACATGCTGACTATGAGATGAACACAGTAAGTGTACTTATATTGTAATTAAATAGGTTGACTATCAGTTTGTAAATCCTACCAATGTACACTATGGCATGCAATAAGAAGAGGGGAGACTACTTGTTATCTATTTGCAGAAAGACAATGGGAAGAAACCATTGCAGTTTTTTGTGCAACATAACCATGAACCAAAATAGAAATCCATAGCCAATAATCCCCTTTCAGGGTCAGGCATAAAGTGTAGAGAGATGTCCCAAGGGTGAGAAATGCACTATATAAATGCAAATTGTTTCTGTTACAAGCAAAAGCCCTCAATGCACAAATCCATTTCTTGTAAGAATTCAGCAGAGGTAGCGTTTTCATTCCCGCAATGCACCTACCATATTACTTAGACTCCAGTTTATATCTTTTTTCAAATCCTGAAGTATGGAGTGGATAATGTGCAGGGAGTCTAAAACTTTACTTACACCCTGATAGATATCCTTAAACTTCACACAAAAATGATGGCGAGGAAGTTAAAGTATATTTTGCATGATAGGACATCTTGAGATGGGCTGCCTGAGGCTGTGCATTTACGTTTAACTGGTGAAGTGTTTAAACAGTACATGAAATTGTCGTATATACTCTGAATGTCGTGTTCCTGACCTAATTGACTTTTTACATTTAAGTATTTAGCCTTTGCATTTTCTATCAGCAGGACTCTATTTCTTTGACAACTTAATAAATGCTGATTTTTTAAAAAGTTTTAAATAATATGCTTCACTGGATTTCTTAAATAAAACCAGGGAATGTAAAATACCAATTTTGGGAACGGTGGATAACACAAAATAAATATGTGTATTTTTGGAATAACAACTTAACACGAAAGAGTATTTTTTTAAAAAATGAGGGTCTGAGTAATATGTTACCTCCAGCCTTGGTAACTGCATTGTGGCATTTTCCTTCTTGCTGCATTCTTTTTGTCAAGTGAACAGACCTGAGTTTTACTGATTGAGTAAATGGAGGAGAAAGTGAGGACGACAGATGCTGGAGATTAGAGTCAAAAAGTGTGGTGCTAGAAAAACACAGCAGGTCAGGCAGCATCCAAGGAGCAGGACAGTTGATGTTTTAGGCATAAGCCCTTCATCAGGAATGTGAGGGGTGTGGTGGGGGAGGGGCTGAGAGATAAATGGGAGGGAATTGGGGCTGGTAGGCGAAGGTAGCTCGGAAGGCGATACGTAGATGCAAGTGGGGAATGATGATGATAGGTCAGAGCGGAGGGTGGAGTGGATAGATGGGAAGGAAGATGAACAGGTAGGACAGTTCAAGAGGGCGGTGCTGAGATGGAGGGTTGGATCTGGGATGAGGTGGGGGGAGGGAAGATGAGAAAACTGGGGAAAATCGACATTAATTCCGTGTGGTTGGAGGGTCCCAAGGCGGAAGATGAGGCGTTCTTCCTCCAGTCATCAAGTGGCTTGGTATTAGCGGTGGAAGAGGCCCAGGACTTGCATGTCCTTGGCAGAGTGTCTCTTGGCCGGATACATGGAACAGTCCATCTTCCACTGTTACACTGGCACTATTTCCCAACTTTTTCTCCACTACATTGATGACTGTATCGATGCCACCTCGCGCTCCCGAGAGGAGGTTAAACAGTTCATCAACTTCACAAACACCTTCCACCCTGACTCAAGTTCACCTGGACCATTTCAGACACCCCGTCCCCTTCCTGGCTCTCCATCTCCATTTCCAACAACTGACTTAACATTGACATCTACTTCAAACCCACTGACTCTCACAGCTACCTGGACTACACCTCCTCCCACCACTCCTCCTGTAAAAACGTCTAGTCCAGGTAGCCGTGGGAGTCAGTGGCTTTGAAGTAGATTTCAGTGTTGAGTCAGTTGTTGAAAATGGAGATGGAGAGCCAGGAAGGGGAGGGGGCTGTCTGAGATGGTCCAGGTGAACTTGAGTCAGGGTGGAAGGTGTTCGTGAAGTTGATGAACTGTTTAACCTCCTCTCGGGAGCGCGAGGTGGCACCGATACAGTCATCAATGTAGTGGAGAAAAAGTTGGGGAATAGTGCCAGTGTAACTGTGGAGGATGGCCTGTTCCATGTATCCTGGAAAAGCGCAGCAGGCAAGGCAGCATCCAAGGAGCAGGAGAATCGACGTTTCGGGCATAAGCCCTTCTTTCTCCTGCTCCTCGGATGCTGCCTGGCCTGCTGCGCTTTTCCAGCACCACACTTTTCAACTCTGGTCTCCAGCATCTGCAGTCCTCACTTTCTCCTGTTCCATGTATCCGACTAAGAGATAGGCATAGCTGGGGCCCATGGCTACCCCTTTGTCTGAAGGAAGTGGGAGAAAATGGGAGGACTGCCTGATGAAGGGCTTATGCCTGAAATGTTGATTCTTCTGGTCCTTAGATGCTGCCTGACTGGCTGTGCTTTTCTAGCACCACACTCTTTGACCCTGAACAAAGTGGGAGGATTCAAAGGAGAATTTGTTGAAGGTGAGGATCAGTTCAGCCAATCGAATGAGTGTGTTAGTGCAGGGGTACTGGTTTGGGTCGGTGGGAGAGGAAGAAACGGAGGGGTTGGAGGCCTTCATCATGGCAGATGGGCATGTACAGGGACTGGATGTCCATGGTAGATGCTCCAACAACAGGAGGAAATGTGTGTTATCAGCAGCCATTGGTGATTTTGGGGCTATTTCCCTCTATTTTAAGTGTGGTAGCCACTTCAATCTCAAACAGGTCCAATCAGAGACCTACTAGCTCAGCAGCGCCACCAGAGAGCAGTGGCCAATGCTGAGGCAGGCAAGGTCTCCTGTGCCCAACAGAATGTAGGCCAAGAAAATAATCTTTTTAAAAATACAGATTGGAGGTGATTCTCCTCTGAGAAAATCATTGGACTTATAAAACCACTTCTTCCTCCCCTGCAGGGATACCATTTGAAAGACATAGACAATTACTGGTGCCTTCTGCACAACAGCGGGTAAGGTTGGTGGTCAATCTGCTATTGCAAGTAACCCTGACTTGAGCTTTTATTTCTGGAGATTGTCAGATTCTGGTCCAGCTGATGTACATTCCCCAATTGTGGAACATTATCAGACAGCCATACCAACACAAATCACATGATGTTTTTAATGTTTTCTTGGTATGTAGGCATTACTGAGAAGGCCAGCATTTGTTGCCTGTCCTTTTTCGCTCTTGAAATGAGTGGCTTTCTCAGCTGTTTCAGAGGACAACAATACTAGACTATAAGACCATAAGATATAGGAGTGGAAGCAAGGCCATTCAGCCCATCGAGTCCACTCCGCCATTTAATCATGGCTGATGGGCGTTTCAACTCCACTTATCTGCACTCTCCCCTTAGTTCCTTGCGAGATCAAGAATTTATCAGTCTCAGCCTTGAAAACACCCAATGTCCCGGCCTCCACTGCGCTCCGTAGCAAAGAATTCCATAGGCCCACCACTCTCTGGCTGAAGAAATGTCTCCTCATTTCCATTCTAAATTAACCCCCTCTAATTCTAAGGCTGTGCCCACGTGTCCAATCTCCTCACCTAACGGAAACAACTTCCTAGCGTCCACCCTTTCTAAACCATACATTATCTTGTAAGTTTCTATTAGATATCCCGTCAAACTTCTAAACTCTCATGAATACAATCCCAGTATCCCCAGTTGTTCATCGTATGTTAGGCCTACCATTCCAGGGATCATCCATGTGAATCTCTGCTGAATATGCTCCAGTGCCAGTACGTCCTTCCTGAAGTGTGGGGCCCAAAGTTGGACACAGTATTCTAAATGGGGCCTAACTAGAGCTTTATAAAGTCTCAGTAGTACATCACTGCTTTTATATTCCAACCCTCTTGAGATAAATGACAACATTACATTTGCTTTCTTAATCATGGACTCAACTTGCAAATCAACCTTTAGAGAATCCTGGACTAGTACTCCCAGGTCCCTTTGTACTTTGGCTTTATGAATTTTCTTACTGTTTAAAAATAGTCCATTCCTGTATTCTTTTTCCAAAATGCAAGACCTTGCACTTGCTCACATTGAATTTCATCAGCCATATCCTGGACCACTCTCTTAATCTTTCTGCAGCCTCCCCACCTCCTCAGTACTACCTGCCTGTCCGCCTAACTTCGCCAGAATGCCCCCAGCCCTTTCATTCAGATCATTAATATATAAAGTGAACAGCTGCAGCCCCAACACCGAACCCTGAGGGACACCACTTGAAAAAGTGCCATTCTGAAAAAGAACCTTTTATCCCACTCTCTGCCTTCTGTCAGACAGCCAATTCTCAATTCAAACCTGTACCTCACCTCAAACACCATGGGCCCTCACCTCACTCAGCAGCCTCCCCTGAGACACCTTATCAAAGGCCTTTTGGAAGTCTAGATAGGTAACATCCACTGGGTTTCCCTGGTCTAACCTACTTGTTACCTCTTCAAAGAATTCTAACAGGTTTGTCAGGCACAACCTCCCCTTGTTAAATCCATGCTAACTTGTTCTAATCTGACCCTGCACTTGTAAGAATTTAGAAATTTCATCCTTAATGATGGATTCTAGAATTTTACCTACAACCGAGGTTAGGCTAATCGGCATATAACTTTCCATCTGTTGTCCTGATCCTTTCTTGAACAAGAGAGTTATAACAATGATTTTTCTGATCATCTGGGACTTTCCCTGACTCCAGTGATTTTTGAAAGATCACAGTCAGCGCCTCTGCTATTTCCTCAGTCACCTCCCTCAGATCTCTAGGATGTAGCCCATCGGGACCAGGAGACTTAACAATTTTTAGACCTTTTAGCTTTTTTAGCACTTACTCTTTTGTAATGGCTACCATACTCAACTCTGCCCCCTGACTTTCCTTAATTGTTGGGATATTACTCATGTCATCTACTGTGAAGATTGACACAAAGCACTCATTAAGTTCTTCAGCTATGTCCTTATCTCCCAGCACTAGCCTTCCAGCATCAATTTGGAGCGGGCCAATTTCCACTTTTGCCTTTCATTTGTTTCTTATGTATTGAAAGAAACTTTTGCTATCATTTCTAATATTACTGGCTAGCTTACCTTCATACTTGACCCTCTCCTTCCTTATTTCTCTCTTTGTTATCCTCTTTGTTTTTGTAGTCTTCCCAATCATCTGATTTTCCAGTGCTCTTGGCCACTTTATGGGCTCTCTCTTCTTTGAGACCTTTCCTTACTTGCTTTGTCAGCCATGGCTGTCTAACCCCTCCACAGATAATCTTTCTTTTCTTTGGGATGAGCCTCTTTGGGATGAATATTGTCATAAATATGGAATGACATGTTGGCCAGACCAAACAAAGATGGCAGATTTCTTTCCTCAAAAGACTTATTAAACTTAATGATTTCTACAACAATTATTGATGGGTTTAATGGTAACCACTACTGAGACTAGCTTTATATTCCATATCTATTCATGAAATATAAATCACACTAGCCACTGTGGTTAGATTTGAACTTGCATCCTTTGAACACTTTTGCTCGTCTATATGCTATTTAAATACATCACCACTGCACCATCCACTCCTTTCAATTTTACTACTATTCTCTAACTCAGCCTCATACCCTGCCCCCTAGTGGTTGGGAAGCTTCAGCTCAGGTAAAGAAATCAGAAATAGAACATCAGAAATGTGAACATCAATATGTACAGGGACACTGAGAACTGCCAAAAAAGTTAAGAAGGCCTAGGATACAGAAATCTTGTTAATTTTAATGCAGAAATTTATTACCTTTTTTGAATCTGTTTCCTGCTTACCAATCAGCCCTGTGCGAGGGGGTGGCAACAGCAGGGAATCTCCAGCCCAACATTCTTCACAGCAGTGTTTAGCAACCAGGAGAGGGGAAAAGAGACTGTGGGTGAAATCTTATAGGGGACTGAGTGACATGGGCAATGGAGAGATTTGCAGCAGAATCAGATGATTCCAACAAGGCCTATCCCAGTCAATCAACCAGAAATTGCTGCATAAACTCAGCAGGCCTGGCAGTATCTGTGGGATGAAAGTCGAATTAACGTCCAGTGACTCTCCATCAGAACTGATCACAGAGAGGAGAAAGTAATATTTTTGCTGAGTCCAAAGTTGGGGGAGGGTAGGGGGATGAAGGAAATGGAGAGGTGTGCAGATAGTAGAGATGGAGCCGAGAGAGAGAGAGAGAGAGAGAGAAATGCAAGGAGTAGGTAAACAGGTTTAGGATAGCAGGCCAGGACACATGTGACTGTGCTAAAAGGAACCCATGTTATAACAGGACCACATGTGGGATAGGTAAAAGAAAAGAAAGGATGGAATCGGTCTCTAAAGTTATTGAACTCGATATTGACTCTTAGAGACTGCAGTGTCCCCAAGTGGAAAATGAGATGTTGTTCTTTTAGCTCACACTGAGACTCGCTGGAACACTGCAGCAGGCCTGTGACAGAAATGCTGATCAGGGAACACGGCTGTGTGTTGAAGTGGTAGACAACTGGAATGCTCAGCGTCATTTTTGTGGATAGAGCATGGGCGATCTGCAAAGCGGTCACCCAGTTTGCGCTTCATTTCCTCAACACCCAGGAGACCACATTGTAAGCAGCAAATACGGTCGACTAGAACGAGGTGAAGTGCAGGTAAATCGCTGCTTCACCCTGGGAGATATGTCTGGGCACTTGTATGGTGAACAGGGAGGAGGTAAATAAGTGGTATAATCATCCAAAGCCTCTTCAAGCAACATTAAAGGAAGCAAGTGCCTTTATTGGTCAGTGCATTGAGTATAGGATTAGAGGGATCATGATGCGACTCTGCAGGACACTGATTCAGCCACATGTGGAATACTGCATTCAATCTGGTCTTCCTGCTGTGAAATTTGAGATGTTGTGAAATTTGAGAGGGTTCTGAAAATATTTACAAGGGTGTTGCCAGGGTTGAAAGGTTTGAGTACAGGGAGAGGCTGAAAGGCCGGGGCTACTTTCCCTGGAGCATTGGACACTGAGGAGACACCTTATAGAGGTTTATAAAATCATGACGAGTGTGAATAGGGTAAATAAACAATAACTTTTTCCTGGGATGGGGGACTCCAAAACTAGGTTTAGGTGAGAGGGGAAAGATTTGAATGGGACCTGAAGAGCAATTTTTTTTCACAGAGGGTGGAGCGTGTATGGAATGAGCTGACAGATGAAGTGGTGGAGCACAGTTACAACATTTAAAAGGCATGTGGATGGGTACATGAATTGGAAGGGTTTCGAGGGGTATGGGCTAAATGGTGGCAAGTGGGACTAGATCAAGTGAGGATGTCTGGTTGGCAAGGATGAGTTGGACCAAAGAGTCGGTTTCTTGTTGGAAAGCTCTATGAGCCTGACGTTGGTGGTGGGCATGTTGTTGGAGGGAATCCCGAGGGATAGGATTTACATGTATTTGGAAAGGAAAGGACTGATCAGGGTGAGTCAGCATGGCTTTGTGCATGGGAAATCAAGTCTCACAAACTTGGTGGTGGAGAGTTGCTTCTCAGACGAGAGGCCTGTGACCAGTGCAGTGCCATGAGGATCAGCTCTGGGTCCTCTATTTTTCATCATTTATATAAATTATTTGGATGTGAACAAAGGAGGTGTAGTTAGTAAGTGTGCAGATGACACCAAAATTGGAGGTGTAGTGGACAGCGAAGAAGGTTACCTCAGATTACAACAGGATCTTGAGCAGATGGGCCAATGGGCTGAGGAGTGACAGATGGAGTTAATTTAGATAAGTGTGAGGTGCTGCATTTTGGAAAAGCAAATCAGAGCAGGACTTTTACACTTAATGGTAAAGTCCTGGGGAGTGTTGCTGAACAAAAAGATCTTGAAAGTTCATAGCTCCTTGAAAGTAGAGTCGCAGGTGAATAGGATAGTGAAGGCAGCGTTTGGTATGCTATCCTTTATTGGTCAGAGCATTGAGTATAAGAGTTGGGAGGTCATGTTGCGGCTGTACAGGACATTGGTTAGGCCAATGTTGGAATATTGTGTGGAATTCTGGTCTCCTTCCTATCGTCAGGATGTTGTGAAACTTGAAAGGGTTCAGAAAAGATTTACAAGGATGTTGCTAGGGTTGGCAGATTTGAGCTATAGGAAGAGGCTGAATAGGCAGGGACTATTTTCCCTTGAGTGTCGGAGGCTGAGAGGTAAATAACAAAAAGTAGAGGATCCAGTACCAATCCTTGTGGCGCTCTACTAGTCACAGGCCTCCAGTCTGAAAACCACCCTCCAACACCACTCTCTGTCTTCTACCTTTGAGCCAGTTCTGTATCCAAATGGCTAGTTCTCCCTTTATTCCGCGAGATCTAACCTTGCTAATCAGTCTCCCATGGGGAACCTTGTCGAACGCCTTATTGAAGTCCATATAGATCACATCTACTGCTCTGCCCTCATCAATCCTCTTTGTTACTTCTGCAAAAAAATCAATCAAGTTTGTGAGACATGAAACCAAAAGAGAAAATGCTGGAAAATCTCAACAGGTCTGGCAGCATCTGTAAGGAGAGAAAACAGCTGACGTTTCAAGTCTAACTGACGCTTTGTCAAAGCTAAAAAAAGGGAGAAATAGGGCGGTATTTATACTGGGCTGAGAGAAGATGAGTCATGGCTCCAGAAGCAAAGGTAACAATAAAGAGGTGATAATGACAGTGCACAGAGAGATTATAGGGAGATTAGGACCTGGGAATGACCAAGGCTGAAGCCAGTGCTATGTGACAAAATATGTGGGGGATGGGTGTAGCAGAGGCAAAATGGAAAACAGGGGAGAAGGGTAGCAAAGGGGGAAGGGGAGAGGAAAAAGGTGATGAGAGAGTGGGGCGCGAGAGAAAGAGAGACAACCAAGAAATAAGAGGTACAGAACAGTGAAAAAAAATTTTAAAAAATAAATTAAATAAATGAAATAAAATTACAGAGCAGAATGAGAACATAGAACATAGAACAGTACAACACAGAAGAGGGCCTTCAGCCCATGATGTTGTGCCGACCATTGATCCTCATGTAAGGTAAACCTAATGTTCGAGCCTCTAATTTCTGTGACCATATGCATGTCCAGCAGTCTCTTAAATATACCCAATGACCTCGCTTCCACAACTGCTGCTGGCAACGCATTCCATGCTCTCACAACTCTTTGCGAAAAGAACCCGCCTCTGACATTCCCCTCTATACTTTACATAGCTTAAAACTATGACCCCTCATGTTAACAATTTCTGCCCTGGGAAAAAGTCTCTGGCTATCAATTCTATCTATGCCTCTCATTATCTTGTACACCTCAATTAGGTCCCCTCACTTCCTTCTTTTTTCCAATGAAAAAAATCCGAGCTCAGTCAACCTCTCTTCGTAAGATAAGCCCTCCAGTCCAGGCAGCATCCTGGTAAACCTCCTCTGAACCCTCTCCAAAGCATCCACATCTTTCCTATAATAGGGCGACCAGAACTGGACACAGTATTCCAAGTGCGGTCTAACCAAAGTTTTATAGAGCTGCAACAAGTTCTCATGGCTCTTAAACTCAATCCCCCTGTTAATGAAAGCCAAAACACCATATGCTTTCTTAACAACCCTGTCCATTTGGGTGGCCATTTTAAGGGATCTACGTACCTGCACATCAAGATCTCATTGTTCCTCCACACTGCCAAGAATCCTGTCTTTAATCCTGTACTCTGCTTTCAAATTCGACCTTCCAAAATGCATCACTTCGCATTTATCCAGTTTAACTCCACCTGCCACCTCTCAGCCCATCTCTGTATCCTGTCAATGTCACGCTGCAGCCTACAACAGTCCTCTATACTGTCAACGACACCTCCAACCTTTGTGTCGTCTGCAAACTTGCTGACCCATCCTTCAATCTCCTCATCCAAGTCATTAATAAAAATTACAAAGAGTAGAGGCCCAAGAACAGAGCCCTGTGGAACACCACTCACCACTGACTTCCAGGCAGAATACTTTCCTTCCACTACCACTCATTGTCTTCTGTTGACCAGCCCCAATTCTGTATCCAGACAGCTAAATTTCCCTGTATCCCATTCCTCCTGACCTTCTGAATGAGCCTACCATGGGGAACCTTATCAAATGCCTTGCTGAAGTCCATATACACCACATCCACCGCTCGACCCTCACCTACTTGTCTAGTAACATCCTCAAAGAACTCAATAAGATTTGTGAGGCATGACCTGCCCCTCACAAAGCCGTGCTGACTGCATTTAATCAAGCCATGCTCTTCCAGATGGTCATAAATCCTATCCTTCAGAATCCTTTCTAACAGCTTGCAGATGACAGACGTGAGACTGACTGGTCTGTAATTGCCGGGGATTTCCCTATTTCCTTTTTTGAAGAGAGGAATTACATTTGCCTCCCTCCAGTCGTCTGGTACGACTCCAGTGGAGAGCGAGGATGCAAAGATCTTTGCAAGCGGCGAAGCAATCACATTTCTCGCTTCCCAAAGCAGCCGAGGACAAATCTGGTCTGACCCTGGCGACTTGTCAATCTTAATGTTTGTCAATATTTTCAGCTCATCAGCTTCCTCAATCTCTATCCGTTCCAGCATGCTTATCTGTTCCTCAATGGTTTCATTCACTACAAGGTCCTTTTCTTTAGTAAAGACAGAAGCAAAAAACTCATTTAGGGCTTCCCCTACCTCCTCAGACTCTATACACAAATTCCCTATGCTATCCCTGATCGACTATACTCTCTCTTTGATCATTCTCTTATTCCTCACATACATGTAAAATGCCTTTGCATTCTCCCTAATCCTTTCTGCCAAGCCTTTCTCATGCCCCCTCCTGGCTCTCCTCAGACCATTTTTGAGCTCCTTCCTCGCCTGCCTGTAATCCTCTAGAGCTGAGCAAGACCCTTGCTTCCTCCACCTTACGTAAGCTGCCTTCTTTCTTTTGACGAGAAGCTCCTCCACTCTTGTCATCCAAGATTCCTTTATCTTACCCCTTCTTGCCTGTCTCAGAGGAACACATTTATGCATCACTCGCAACAACTGTTCCTTAAACAGTCTCCACATGTCTATAGTGCCCTTTCCATGGAACAATTGCTCCCAGTCCATGCTTCCCAACTCACGTCTGAGAGCATCATAATTTCCTTTTCCCCAATTAAATATCCTCCCATTGTGCCTGCTTCTCTCCTTCTCCATAGCTATGTAGAATGTGAGGCAGTTGTGGTCACTATCCCCAAAATGCTCTCCCACCACAAGATCTGACTCATTGCCTAGCACCAAATCCAAAATGGCCTCTCCCCTCGTCAAACTGTCAACGTACTGAGTTAGGAAACCCTCCTGAACACACCTTACAAAAACAGCTCCTTCCAAACCATCTGCTCGAAGGAGGTTCCAATCAATATTGGGAAAGTTAAAGTCACCCATTACAACTACCCTATTACAAGCACACTTTTCCAAAATCTGCTGACCTATGCTTTCTTCAATCTCCCAGCTGCTATTGGGGGGCCTGCAGTAAACCCCTATTGAGGTGACTGCTCCCTTACTGTTCCTAATTTCCACCCATACTGACTCAGTAGCCAGACCCTCCTCGATAATGGCAACTTCTGTAGCTGTGATACCCTCGTTGATAAGCAGTGCTACACCCCCTCCTCTTTTCCCCCCTCCCTGGTCTTTTAAAATGTTCTAAATCCTGGAACATCCAGCAACCATTCCTGCCCCTGAGAAACCCACGTCTCCGTTATGGCCACAACATCATAGCGCCAGGTACTGATCCATGCTCTAAGCTCATCACTTTTATTCCTGATACTCCTTGCATTAAAGAAAAGCAGAGGGGTCGAGATGGGATAATCATCTGCAGTTGTTGAATTCAATGTTGAGACCGGCAGGTTGTAACGTGCCGAGTCGGAAGATGAGATGCTGTTTCTCCAGTTTGTGTTGAGCTTCACTGGAACATCGCAGCAGGCCCAGGACAGACATGTGGGCACGGGAGCAGGATTGTGTGTTGAAGTGGCAAGCCACGGGAAGGTCCAGGACCTGATTGCGTACAGACCGAAGGTGCTCAGCAAAGCAATCACCTAGTCGGCTTTTTGTCTCTTCGATATAGAGGAGACCACATTGGGAGCAACGAATGCAATAGACCAAATTGAAAGAGGTACAAGTGAAACGCTGCTTAATCTGAAATGAGTGTTTGGGGCCTTGGATGGTGAGCATGGAAGAGGTAAAGGGGCAGGTGTTGCACCTTCTGCGATTGCATGGGAAGGTGCCGTGTGTGATGCGAGTGGTGTTAGGTGTGATGGGAAGGTGCCGTGTGTGATGGGAGAGATGTTAGGTGTGATGGGAAGGTGCCGTGTGTGCTGGGAGAGGTGTTAGGTGTGATGGGAAGGTGCCGTGTGTGATGGGAGAGATGTTAGGTGTGATGGGAAGGTGCCGTGTGTGCTGGGAGAAGTGTTAGGTGTGATGGAGGAGTGGACTAGGTTGTCCTGGAGGGAATGATCTCTGAGGAATGCAGACAGGGAGAGGGAAGGGAAGATGTGTTTAGTGGTGGCATCGTGTTGGAGTTGGCGAAAATGGCGGAGGATTATTCTTTGCATGTGAGACATGATCTCCCACGCACAAAGCCGTGTTGACTATCCCTAATCAGTCTTTGCCTTTCCAAATAAATGTACATCCTGTCCCTCAGGATTCCCTCCAACAACTTACCCACTACCGAGGCCAGGCTCACTGGTCTATAGTTCCCTGACTTGTCCTTACCACCTTTCTTAAACAATGGCACCACGTTAGCCAACCTCCAGTCTTCCGGCACCTCACCTGTGACTATCGATGATATAAATATTTCAGCAGGAGGCCCAGCAATCACTTCTCTAGCTTCCCATGGAGTTCTATGATACACCTGATCAGGTCCTGGGGATCTATCCACCTTTATGCGTTTCAAGACATCCAGCACTTCCTCCTCTGTAATATGGACATTTTGCAAGGTATCACCATCTATTTTGCTACTTTCTTTGTTATCTTCCATATCCTTTTCCACAATAAATACTGATGCAAAGTACTTGTTTAGTATCTCTCCCATTTTCTGCAGCTTCACACAAAGGCCGCCTTGCTGATCTTTGAGGGAAAGTGAGGTCTGCAGATGCTGGAGATTCCTGAAGAAGGGCTTATGCCCGAAACGTCGATTCTCCTGTTCTCTGGATGCTGTCTGACCTGCTGCGCTTTTCCAGCAACACATTTTCAGCTCTGATCTTTGAGGGACCCTATTCTCTCCCTAGTTATCCTTTTGTCCTTAATGTATTTGTAAAAACTCTTTGGATTCTCCTTGATTCTATTTGCCAAAGCTATCTCATGTCCCCGTTTTGCCCTCCTGATTTCACTCTTAATTATACTCCTACTGCCTTTATACTCTTCTAAGGATTCACTCGATCTATCCTGTCTATACCTTACATATGCTTCCTTCTTTTTCGTAACCAAACCCTCAATTTCTTTAGTCATCCAACATTCCCTATACCTACCAGCCTTCCCTTTCACCCTAACAGAATATACATTCTCTGGATTCTCATTATCTCATTTCCGAAGGCTTCCCACTTTCCAGCTGCCTCTTTACCTGTGAACATCTGCCCCCAATGAGCTTTTGAAAGTTCTTGCTTAATACTGTCAAAATTTCCCATTCTCCAATTTAGAACTTCAACTTTTAGATCTGGTCTATCCTTTTCCATCACTATTTAAAATCTAATAGAATTATGGTCGCTGACCCCAAAGTGCTCCCCCACTGACACCTCAGTCACCGCCCTGACTTATTTCCCAAGAGTAGGTCAAGTTTTGCACCTTCTCTAGTAGGTACATCCACAGTCTGAATCAGAAAGTGTTTTTGTACACACTTAACAAATTCCTCTCCATCTAAGCCCTTAACACTATGGCAGTCCCAGTCTATGTTTGGAAAGTTAAAATCCCCTACCATAACCACTCTATTATTATTATAGATAGCTGAAATGTCCTTACAAGTTTGTTTCTCTATTTCCCTCTGACTATTAGGGGGTCTATAATACAATTCCAATAAGGTGATCATCCCTTTCTTATTTCTCAGTTCCACCCAAATAACTTCCCTGGATGTATTTCCAGGAATATCCTCCCTCAGCACAGCTGTAATGCTATCCCTTATCAAAAATGCCACTCCCCCTCCTCTCTTGCCTCCCTTTCTATCCTTCCTGAAGCATTTGTATCCTGGAACATTAAGCTACCAGTCCTGCCCATCCCTGAGCCATATTTCTGTAATTGCTATGATATCCCAGTCCCATGTTCCTACCCATGCCCTGAGTTTATCTGCCTTCCCTGTTAGGCCCGTTGCATTAAAATAAAAGCAGTTTAATTTATTAGTCCTACCTTGTCCCTGCCTGCCCTGACTGTTTGACTCGCTTCTGTTCTCAACTGTACCAGTCTCAGATTGATCTCTTTCCTCACTATCTCCCTAGGCCCCAACGTGCACCCCAACCCCCCCACCCCCCACCTTACTCCCAAGCAGGTCGAGCAAATCTCCCCGCCAGTATATTAGTCCCCTTCCAATTTAGGTGCAATCCGTCCATCTTGTCTTTTCCTTAGATGGTGGAATCCAGAACTAGAGGGCATAGGTTCAGGGGAAAGATATAAAAGAGTCCTAATGGGCAACCTTTTCATACAGAGGGTGGTGCGTGTAGAGAATGAGCTGCCAGAGGAAGTGGTGGAGGCTGGTACAATTACCACACTTAAAAGGCATCTGGATGGGCAGGTGAATACGAAGGGTTTAGACAGATATGGGCCAAATGCTGGCCAATGGGACTAGATTAGGTTGGGATATCTGGTTGGCATGGACAAGTTGCACTGGAGGATCTGTTTCCATGCTGTACATCTCTAAGATTCTGTGACTGTGTTTCTGATTTAAAGTAAGCATTGCAGACATTGCAGACTCAATCAAATGAATCTCACAATAGTATTCTCATGTCAGGTGTGACTGAAGTGGCTTTGCGTTTAAACTGAATACATTGTGAATCTCAATGGGATAAACTGTTTCATATTTTATATGTGTTCTGTGTGGTCAAGTTGGAGGTATCTAGAGGGAGAATTTTGATGTTAATATTTCTGGCATGAAATGGATCAGTAGGCATTACATTTTATCCCCTGATAGCCATTCCTCCAAAATTTACTCATAATTTTGGCTGTGGCAACGTCATTTAGATTTATTTATTTAAGTTACATAACATTTTGCAGGATGTATTTTTGGATCAAACACTTTAATATTGCATATGTTTGCATCAGGATCCACAGCCAAATAAGCATGGGTGCAGACATTGTAAAGCATTGTAAATAAATTTGCACATTTAGAAACTGGTGTCACCTCTGTATTACTCTGAGGAAAATCAAATATGTTGATTATACAGGAAACCAAGGAAAGCACATCTCTGGGCATGAAGTATTGCTAAAATTCAGGGAGTTTTCAAATTAGAGTTTGTGAAAAATTTAACTACGACCATGAAGCAGAAGGAAATTAATAAAAGATGCTAACATGTAAAGAATAAAAAAGGACTTCATGTTCCAGCAAAATGAACTGAAGCTGCAATTGCAGTTGTGTAGAGTGAAAATGATTGTCACAAATCATATTCTGAGGACAGTCACAAAGCTTATTAAAAGCAAAATACAGTGGGTGCTGAAACACTGAAACAAACGCAGAATGCCAGAGAAACCCAACAGGTCAGCCAGTATTTGAGGAGACAGAAGCACAGAGTGAACCCTTGGAGTCTGATATAACCCTTTTTCAGTACCTTCTTAAAGAGGAGGCATACCAGACTCGAAATATTAACTCTATTACCATCCATAGATATCGAGTTTCATCCGTCTTCTTTGTTGAGGCAAGTTCATTGATGGTCCAGAGCAAGGGATTGCTATGAAGTCATGAAAGGGTTAAATGCAATTGTTGATGATCCAAGTTGTTCTAAACTAAAATTACTGACATCGCACAATAACCAAAAAAAAAGATTGGTGGTGGTTTGAGGAGAAATAGAGGGCAATGTCAAACATGAATAATTCAGCTCATTTTGCTTTGCCTCTAAAAGAGCTGAATAGGATTTTCCAGCCTTAGACACATTACTCTGAATTCACATGAAGAATATTTTGAATGACTGGTCTCAAACCAAAAAAAAAAGAAAATTCTTTGCTAAGCAGTAACGTGGAAAAAGAAGAACTGAATATACCCTATCCTCCTTTGCGCCAGAGAAAATGTGCATTGTATTTTGGTGGGAAAGAATTGGATACATTAGACAGCTGCATGTCCTTTACAATCTCGATCATGTCGAAATGATGCAGGAAGTTATTAGAAATAACAGATGGCAAGCACTGAGTTACAACACAATAATTCAACTGAACAACACTGATAATGGCATGAAGAACAGCACCAAAGACTTTCCCGACATCAGCAGAACCCCCAGATTCAATTACTGTCAAGCTCCACTGCAAGTCTTTTCATATCCTGTGCTTTAATCTGTAGATTGTTCATCAAGCACACTGTAAGCAGTAGAAGTGATCAAAGTCAATGGTTAATAAACATGAGGGATGAGAGCATGCGACATCACACAGTCACTGCTGAAATAAATGTCAATTGCTTATCTTAAATTAAGTGTGTAAACATATTATCCATATAGTTGTGCATCAATAATGTGAAATGCCTTCAGCCACAGACTCCTGTGCTAGGTATACCAGCAAAACAAACTCAATGTGGTTGGTAAAAACCTCACGAATTTATAAACCTCTACAAGGTCACCCCTCAACCACCTATGTTCCAGTGAAAAAAGACCTATCCAGCCTCTCCTTTTACCTCAATCCCTCCATTCCTGGCAACCTCCTGGTAAATCTTTCTTGAACCTTATAACTTCCTGACTATATATTTTCTCCCAATTTAAGGACCACGGGAATAGTCCAAAATTGAATATTGATATCATATACTCTTGGTACCTTGAACATAAACTATTTAACTGTTTGAACACAGATCAGTATTTCCTGAGGGATTTGATATATTCATGTTTGGAAGGTAGTGCATTTCTGTTTGAAGTCATGCACCCAAAATATTAATTTCCTGCATTACACCAGTGACCGCATTTCAAAAACCACTTTATTGGCTGTAAATTGCTTTGGGATAATCTGGGTCCATGAAAGGTGCTGTAGAAAATGTAAGACTCTTGTTTTTAACTTGTTCTCCCCACAGACATTGAGGCTGTTTTGAGTTTTGCAGCACTTTACCCTTTCTTGTTTCTTTACATCAAAAGGCATTTTTTTTGTTTCAAGTTGAAAATCATCTTACCATTAAATTTTGTATCCCTTGGAACAAAAGTTGCATTTCTTTACAGCAAACTAAGATGAAAACAAATTCACTTCTCTGGTGCAACAATACATTCATGGATACGTAATATCAATATTAAGTGTTGACCTATTTCTGTGGTTGTTAATCATAGAGTCATAGAGATGTACAGCATGGAAACAGACCCTTCGGTCCAACCTGTCCATGCCGACCAGATATCCCAACCCAATCTAGCCCCACCTGCCAGCACTCAGCCCATATCCCTCCAAACCTTTCCTATTGTAAAGGATGAAATTACGGAACATCTGGATAGTAGTAACAGGATAGGACAGAGTCAGCATGGATTTATGAAGGGGAAATCATGGTTGACAAATCTTCTTGAATTTTTTTGAGGATGTAACTCTGAAGATGGACGAGGGAGATCCAGTAGATGTAGTGTACCTGGGCTTTCAGAAAGCTTTTGATAAACTCCCACACAGGAGATTAGTGAGTAAAATTAGGGCGCATGGTATTGGGGGCAAAGTACTAGATTGGATTGAAAATTGGCTGGCTGATAGGGATCAAAGGGTAGTGATAAATGGTTCCATTTCGGAGTGGCAGGCAATGACCAGTGGGGTACCGCAGGGATCAGTGCTGGGACCGCAGCTTTTTACAATATATATTAATGATATAGAAGATGGTATCAGCAATAACATTAGCAAATTTGCTGATGATACAAAGCTGGGTGGCAGGGTGAAATGTGATGAGGATGCTAGGAGATTACAGGGTGACCTGGACAAGTTAGGTGAGTGGGCAGATGCATGGCAGATGCAGTTTAATGTGGATAAATGGATGGTTATCCACTTTGGTGGCAAGAACAGGAAGGCAGATTATTACCTCAATGGAATCAATTTAGGTAAAGGGGCAGTACAGAGAGATCTGGGTGTTCTTGTATACCAGTCAATGAAGGTAAGCATGCAGGTACAGCAGGTTGTGAAGAAGGCTAATAGCATGCTGGTTTTCATAACAAGAGGAATTGAGTATAGAAGCAAAGAGATGCTTCTGCAGCTGTACAGGGCCCTGGTGAGATCACACCTGGAGTACTGTGTGCAGTTCTGATCTCCAAATTTGAGGAAAGACATTTTGGCTATTGAGGGAGTGCAGCGTAGGTTCATGAGGTCAATTCCTGGAATGGCGGGATTACCTTACACTGAAAGACTGAAGCGACTGGGCTTGTATACCCTTGAGTTTAGAAGACTGAGAGGGGATCTGATTGAGACATATAAGATTATGAAAGGATTGGACACTCTTGGCAGCAGGAAACATGTTTCCGCTGATGGGTGAGTACCGAACCAGAGGACACAGCTTAAAAATACGGGGTAGACCATTTAGGACAGAGATGAGGAGAAACTTCTTCACCCAGAGAGTGGTGGCTGCGTGGAATGCTCTGCCCCAGAGGGCAGTGGAGGCCCAGTCTCTGGATTCATTTAAGAAAGAGTTGGATAGAGCTCTCAAAGATAGTGGAATCAAGGGTTATGGAGATAAGGCAGGAACAGGATACTGATTAAGGATGATCAGCCATGATCATATTGAATGGCGGTGCAGGCTCGAAGGGCTGAATGGCCTACTCCTGCACCTATTGTCTATTGTCTATTGTCTATTCATATACCCATCCAAATACCTTTTAAATGTTGCAATTGTACCAGCCTCCAACACTTCCTCTGGCAGCTCATTCCATACACAGACCACCCTCTGTGTGAAAAAGTTGACCCTTATGTCTCTTTTAAATCTTTCCCCTCTCACCCTAAACCTATGCCCTCTAGTTCTGGACTCCCCCACCCCAGGGAAAAGACCTTGTCTATTTATCCTATCCATGCCCCTCAAGTGGGAGAAAATATATAGTCAGAAAGTTATAAGGTTCAGAAAGGATTTACTATGCTGGGAATGGAGGGTTTGAGTTATAAGGAGAGGCTGGATAGGACTGGACTGGAGCGTAGATTTAGGGGTAATCTGAGAGAGGTTTATAAAATCAGGAAGGTATAGATAAGGTGAACGTAGGTGTTTCTTCCCTAGGGTGGGGAATTTCAAGACTAGGGGGTATATTTTTAAGGTGAGAGGAGAAAGAATTTAAAAAGTGAGGGGGGCAATTTTTTTTACAGAGTGGATTAAACTTCCTGAGGAAGTGGTAGATACAAGTATAGTTACAATGTTTAAAAGACATTTAGATAAGTACATGAATAAGAAATGTTTGGAGGGATATGAGTCAAGTGCAGGAAGCTGGGCCTAGTTTAGTTTGGGATAATGGTTGGCATGGATTGGTTGGACCAAAGGTTCCATGCTGTTTGACCCTATGAGTGGAATTCACTAGGGTAGAAATTGAAAGAGAGCTGTGGTCCACTTTGTCGGATAGGAATAAAAATGGAATTTATATCACTTTTGTTGTTGGAGGAGCAGAGGGACCTGATGGCTTGTGCACACATGGCAAGTGACAAGGCAAGATGAGAGAGCAGATAAGTATGATTATGGGATCCTAGACTTTGCAAGTAGGGTTGTAGAATACAAAATCGAGGAAATTATGATAAACCTGCTCAAAACATTAGTTTGGTCTCAACTGGGTTACTGCGGGTTAGTCAGTACTGACAAGGACTGCAAAAGAATTACAGAAGGGCATAAATAAATTTGCAAAAATAATTGGCAGATGAATTTCAATGCAGAAAAATGTGAGGTGGTACAGTTTTGTAGAAGAATTGCAAGGCGACGTCAGTTGGCAGGTGTAAATGTATGCAAGGATAGAAGAACAAACTAATTTCTAAATACAAGTGCAACAAATCATGCAAAGTTCTAGCACAGATTAGCAAGGCCATATTAAAAAAAATGAAGTTTTAAGCATTAGGTGTTATTGCAGGAGAATAGCGTTGACAACAAAACAGTACCAAACATTGGTTAGACTACAACTAGAGCACTGCAGTTCTAATTGCCATATTATAGCAATAACATGGAAGCACTGGAGAGAGGTATGGAGAATATTTACAAGAATAATACTGGAAAAACAATGACATATTTATTAGGGAAAGATTGACAGACTAAACCATTTTCCTCTTAACAAAGAGCTTTAAAAATGCGCACATTTTGATAGTGTATACACATTAGATTTTGTCTTGCAGGGGAGAGGGTAAGTAGAGGCTTGCAACGCAAGATAGTCAAAAAGAAATCCAATAGAAAATTCAGAAGTAGCCTTTTCACCCAAAGAAGTGTGAAAGTGGAACTCAGTCTCAGAATGGGTGGTTGAAAGGAATAGTATGGATGAAATAAAGGAGAGATTAGATAACTGTGTGAGGAGAAAGTGAATAGAGGGTTATGATGATAACTTAAGTTGAGAAAGTTTGAGAAGAAGCCCCCAGTGGAATGTAAGTAGCAACCAGGACAAGTTAGGCTCAATACCCAGTTGCTGTACTGAATATCCTACATAATGCTACATATAAACTTAACAGCAGCCAGGAAAGAATAACGTTATCAATTTCACAGAGGTCAGATCATTTTATTTTCTGTATGTTGTATACGTGTCAATCGGATTTGCTCTGAATCCACTTTCAACAAATGCAAGACACTCAGCCACCTTCGAATACAAAATGACAGAGAAGAACAATTCAATCTATGAAGTTTATGAGACATCCCCAGCAGACTTATGGAATAAAGTAAGAATAGATCTGTTGGCATAAGATTATCAGCAAAAACCCTTTAAGTAATATTTTGACATATGTCATACCAAATTTAAACAGCACCCGCCAGTTTATGCTGCAGTAATAGTATATTGTGAACAGTCAATATAATGCAGTCTCCTAAAAAAAGTGCTTAGACAGTGATATTTTGTGTAATACTTGAAAGTCAAAGTGGCTGCTTTTATTAAAATTAATTTCTTGCCTCACGGTATATGCAAGTTGACCATTCATAGTTTTAATAAGCGTCAAATGTTCTCTTCAAGTGTGTGGGAAGAAAGTGAAGCGAGATTCTTGCTGAACCTTTTCCCAACATGACCCCATTTCAAGGCTTGAAAATTATTGTGACCCCTCAGAGGAGAGTGGGCCGAGATGAGGGATTAGAGTTAGAGTTACTGCGAAACTAGGAGCCTGTCTATTTGAGTGAAAGGGCAGCTGTTATATGTCAGTCAGCAGTCCATGGCAGGCACTGCTATCTTACAGCTCGTAATCCCATTTTGAGAAACACTGCATGAGGTATTCTAATTTTTAAAATTGGCTTCGCACTTGTTTTGAGGTAATGTTTGCTTTTCTGCTCATTAAAATGCTATGCTCAGGGAAGGCCTCAAGTTCCAAGCAGAAAGCCCCCATCGCACCCCACACCCACCCCCTCAGCTAGCTTTGGAATCTCACCCAGTCAATATTGGGCTCTTAGCCTCCCTCGTAACAGCTCCCACAAAGGGTGAGCAGGTAATGGGGTTAATAAGGAATTCTGTCAAATAAAGGTGAGATGGCAGTAAAGGTATACAGAGGAATCTCAATTATCCGAATATCAATTATCCGAATATCGGATTACCCAAAGGAGATCTTGAAGTCCCGATAGAAACATGACACCAAAGACGTGTTTCCAACACTGATCGCATCTTTTGTTTACAGTGATTAAAAGTGATCTGGCTCACTGAACTGCTGCTGAGAACAGTCCAGGACTGATGGGAGCTCAGGCACTGTCTCCAAATGACTGTCCAAATCTCTCCAACATTGTTCTGTATACAGGGCAAAGGTGGAACCTATCAAGATGTCGTAATAAAAAGACGTGTGTATAGTTTTGTGTGTTCGTGTGAGTGTGCGCGCGCGCGCGTGTGTACATGTGTGCGTGTGTGTATGAGTGCGTGTGTGCGCGTGCACGCTATTTGGAGATTCACCCCCCCCCCCCAAAAGGCAGCTGCAGCAGTCTTGTTGTTGGTGTCCACTTTGCGCGATGTGCTGCTGCCTAGTCTCCTGAATGGGGAGTGGACTTAACAGAAAACTCCGAGTCCCAGAGGAAAGGCATTTAATCAATTAACCAAATAATCAATTATCCAACCAAAATAGTGCCTGCCCATCTCGTTAGGATAATTGAGGTTCCTCTGTATTAAGAGGTATTTTTTAAAAGTGTGTCTGTTTAATCTGTCAAAGTACTCATCAAATGCCTTCAGTACCTGGCCATATATTATTGAATCTTCAGTAAGCCCTTGCCTGATCAGTGCATCATTAGTGCAGCCTCCCACTGAGTACAAGAATATTTTGGCCTGTTCTCTGTCCAATCTGTGGTAACTCTGAACCATTGAAATCCTCAGTGTCATGGTCTGGTCCAGGTCCTCCACGTGGTGGAGTGTCTCAGGGAATTCAAGTGGCTTCGCCATAATGAGATTAGGGTGTATCATATCCTATCAGGTTAAACTTTCCAATGCTGTTTTCATGTACCATTTGAGGCTGACAGTTGTGATTTCTGACAGTTCCACTCACTGCTTATTTTGATCACAGCAGATTACCCTTGTACTGAAGTCCATGTGTTATAAGTTCTGCCAGATTTGCTCACCAGTAGAACCTGGCAATTCATTTGGTTCTGAGACCACCTATTCTGATCTCTGCCTCTGTTCTGTGCACCACTGTTCCTCTGTCTGTTGTGTTTTTTGTTGTCGCATCAGAGTATGGTTGCTTTTACTGCTTGTGCTCACCCATTATTTACATTATCCTGGCTGTTCTGGGCACCATTTAGTGCCATTTATCTAATCAACAGGAAAAGCTTTTAGGTTCCATTGATTCAACAGGCATACCAGGACCCTGAAGAGAGCATCGACTCATTTATATATGATTTATATCAACTTGGAGACAATTACATCGCTGGCTTCTTGAAAGAAAAGCAAATCTAAATCACATTGTCTTCTTGCTCCATGACAAGGCCATTTAGATCTCATCCAGACGAGAGAGAGCCTTACATTGCCAGGACAGCTAGCCTGGCATTGGGAAATGCAAAGACAGAGCAAGCTCCTAATTAGGAGGGAATGAGATCTTTCATTTGCAAAGTCATCAAACCCAGGAGCTTGAACGTATCGGCTAACACATCATCCTTGGCAGAAGAGGGCACTATAGATATTAGTACTTAGTATTCCAGACATAGCGCAAGTAGGTCCCACTGGCATGAACAATGTGCTGTCAGACAGTGCCAGCAGTGCCAGTGGGAGCAGAGGCCATTTCGGAGCAGCGTGCTAGAAACTTCTGCATCTGAGGACCTGATCCCCTCCAGGGCCAAACAGATCCATGAATGTGGAATGAGGAAGTGGAAACCCCACAATTATCTGAAGAGCCTTGCTTCCAGTAGCCCAAAAAACCATGGATATCTGATGGGCAGAGCTCTTTGTCGATGGCCATTAGACTGAATTTAAACTGCAATATAGAACAGCAACCTCCAGTGTCTTCAATGCAGCACAGCAGTTGAGAGCAGAGCTCCTTTAGCCTTCCCACAGTCTGCCTTCATTACCTGGGGCACCTCACTGGGGTCAGGATGGTATGTCTGAGAGAAGAGGCAAGAGATTACACAGACATTCAGCATCCTTCCAAATCAACATTCCTCTTTGTTGAACATGGCCTTTCAACTTGGTTACTTAGCATCAAGAGAGAAAATCTGTCCTGGTCCACACCACTTTGAAGCAGTTGTGTCGACTGTATTGCACATGGGCAGCCACAGGATGATGGTACAGACAGGATACTGCCCCTCGGAGAAGAGGTGGAAGAAGACACCAGAGAGGGTATCACTGACTGCGCTAGCCAAATGGTAGCAGGAGGCTCTGAACCTCACACTGCTCTCCAAGAGGAGAGTGCGGGGGAGTGACCGCTAAGCTCCTACCATGCTGGAGAAGGAAAATCTAGGCAGCTCTCTAAGCACACAGTGGATGACCAACCACGGCAGCAAAAAGCCATTTATCAGAGAGCTCTGGGCAGCCTTGTCCCAGGGGAAGAGGTGTAGTACAGCCACTGAGGAAGTGTCCATCTCCACAGAGGTCTCTGAGGTCCCAGATTAGATTAGATTATCTACAGTGTGGAAACAGACCCTTCAGCCCAACCAGTTCACACCAACCCTCCAAAGGGTAACCCACCCAGACCCATTTCCCTCTGACTAATGCAACTAACACTATGGGAAATTTAGCATGGCCAATTCACCTGACCAGCACTTCTTTGAACTGTGAGAGGAAACCGGAGCATCCGGAGGAAACCCACTCAGTCACAGGGAGAGCATACCAACTCCACATAGACAGTCATCCGAGGCTGGAATCGAACCTAGGACCCTGGTGCTGTGAGGCAGCAGTGCTAACCACTGAGCCACCACACTACCCCAATGTCTGTGATGATGATAAACTGTCTGATCCTCCAGTACAGACCCACATTCAGACAACCGAACATATAAGGCTGAAGCTTTAGAAGAGCCATCGGTTAAATGATGTCTTTTAAATGTTGCAATTGCACCAGCCTCCACCACTTCCTCTGGCAGTTCATTCCACACACGCACTACTCTCTGCGTGACAACATTGCCCCTTAGGTCCCTTTTATATCTTTCCCCTCTCACACTGAACCTATGCCCTCTAGTTCTGGATTCCCCCACCCCAGGGGAAAGACTTTGTCTATTTACCCTATCCATGCCCCTCATGATTTTATAAACCTCGATAAGGTCACCCCTCAGCCTCCAACGCTTCAGGAAAAACAGCCCCAGCCTGTTCAACCTCTCCCTATAGCTCAAACTCTCCAACCCTGGCAACATACCTTGTAAATTTTTTCTGAACCCTTTCAAGTTTCACACCATCTTTCCGATAGGCAGGAGACCAGAATTGCACGCAATATTCCAACAGTGGCCTAACCAATGTCCGATACAGCCGCAACATGACCTCCCAACCTCTGTACTCAATACACTGACCGAATAAAGGAGAGCATACCAAACACCTTCTTCACTCTCCTATCTACCTGCAACTCCACTTTCAAGGAGCTATGAACCTGCACTCCAAGGTCCCTAGTTGGAAATTGAGGAGCGAAGGCTTCAGTTTAACAAATAAAAATGGATACCTTTGAAGACCCAGGATATGATAAATATTACAGGTCAGAATGAATACCTTTTGGGGAGGTGGAGCATACATCAATAGGACAGTTGAAAGTGAGGGCTGGAGATTAGAGTCAAGAGTGTAGTGCTGTAAAAGCACAGCAGGTCAGGCAGCATCTGAGGAGCAGGAAAATCAATGTTTTGGGCATAAATCCTTCATCGGGAATGAGGCTGGGAGACTCGGGTGTGGAGAGATAGATGGGGGGGGGGGGGGGGGGGTAGGGTTGAGGAAAGGTAGCTGAGAGTGCAATAGGTGCATGGGGGTGGGTAATGATGATAGGTCGGAGGGGAGGGTGGAGCAGATAGGTCGGAAGGAAGATGGATAGATGGGACAAGTCATGAGGATGGTACAGAGCTGGAAGGTTGGAACTGGGGTAAGGTGGGGGGAGGGGAAATGAGGAAACTGGTGAAGTCCCACATTGATGCCCTGGGGTTGGAGGATCCTGAGGCAGAAGATGAGGCGTTCTTCCTCCAGGCGTTGGGTGGCAATGGAGGAGGCCCAGGACCTGCATGTCCTCGGCAGAGTGGGAGGGGGAGTTAAAGTGTTCGGCCATGGGGCGGTGGGATTGGTCGGTGCTGGTGTCCTGGAGATGTTCTCTGAAGCGCTCAGTGAGTAGGCGTCCAGTCTCCCCAGTGTAGAGGAGACCGCATCAGGAGCAACAGAAACAGTAAATGACATGTTGAAAGTGCAGGTGAAACTTTGATGGATGTGGAAGGCTCCTTTGGGGCCTTGGACGGAGGTAAGGGGGGAGGTGTGGGCACAGGTTTTGCAATCCTGCGGTGGCAGGAGAAGGTGCCGGGAGGGGAGGATGTGTCATTGGGCAGCATGACCTGACAAGATGGTCATGGAGGGAATGTTGGAATATTGCGTGGAATTTGGTCTCCTTCCTATCGTAAGCTTGTTGTGAAACTTCAAAGGGTTCAGAAAAGATTTACAAGGTTGTTGCCAGGCTTGGAGGATTTGAGCTATAGGGAGAGGCTGAACAGGCTGGGGCTGTTTTCCCTGGAGCGTCGGAGGCTGAGAGGTCAGGGAGTGCAGAACTAGAGGGCATAGGTTTAGGCTGAGATGGGAAAGATATAAAAGAGACCTAAGGGGCAACTTTTTCACACAGAGGGTGGTAAGTGTATGGAATAAGCATCCAGAGGAAGTGGTGGAGGCTGGTACAATTGCAACATTTAAGAGGCATTTGGATGGGTATATGAATAGGAAGGGTTTGGAGGGAAATGGGCCGGGTGCTGGCAGGTGGGACTGGATTGGGTTGGAATATCTGATCAGTATGGAAGGGTTGGACCGAAGGCTCTGTTTCCGTGCTGTACATCTCTATGACTCTATGAGTTGGCTGTAACACGATTTCATCACCAATACTTCAACTGCTATTTCTAAAGCACGATTTTTCTATAACATGGGGTTGCACAAGAACACGATCATCAGGTTGTAGAGGAACTGACTGTAATTCATCCTGCCAGTGATGATCGAAGTGGATTTGATAACCAACACACACTAGACAGTTTACAATTCGCGGATTGTAATATTCTATCCACACTCTTATTTCTTTTATTTGCCTGTTGCTTTCACAATACTTAGGCTGAGAACTGTAGATTCCTAATAACAAGAAACATAGTGACTGAGTTTCTGAAGATATTCATTCATGTAAAGGGCATTGGCAGTATTTCACTATCGGCCTCTTCAAACAATAACTTATAATTGACAGATACTTGGTATAGATTGACCAACTGTTGACAAAACAATTTGCCATTGATTTTTTTTATGATTCATAGCAAACAGCCCCTTTCCACTGAACTTTAATTCTCACATTTCCTGACACTAGCACATTTTTTTGCACTTTACCAAATAGCATTTTACCCAACTGACTGTGTCTGCATTTTGTGCTTCACAGGAGAAATGTCACACAGAGAAATGGATTATTTGTGCAGCAATCACCAGCATGATTCCAACATGTTAAAATGTTTCATTTAAGAGCCAAGAAGTCCTTTAAAAATGTAATATTCTGCATAAAGCAGAGTCAATTACAGAGCGAAAACTCGACCTGTATCATATGGCATTGGTCATATTTGGCATTGTACATCAAAAAGATCCATAACTCAAAACAGAAGCTAAATTATCTGAATTGCCGACACATCATAACGGTAGCGATTGGTACATTTGCTGTTAGTTCAATCAACTCCTGTTCCTTTGGTTCAGCTTTAAAACTGCTGATCAGATAAGATTACAGCCTGGGAGCACTTTTTTTCCACATAGGGAATATAACTTTTGATTACATTCTGAGCTCATTTCTTGTTAGAGCAATGGGAAATGATACCCAGAGCTTACAGTGTCCTGAATAATCTCACTACCGATTTAGAAATTTATTGGAGCGAGCTTTCCTGGTGTCATTATTGACAGATCTCGTTTGAAAACTACCCCTGCACATATCTCCATAAAGTGACTTAGCCATGGAACGAGAAGTTTGGAGTTTGGGAACTCAGTGTCAGTGCATTTCTAACTCTTGATCCCACATCACTTTGGGATCAGATGCCCACAGGATCTTTTTTTAAATGGCGGCCAATTAGTGAACTAGGAATGTGTTTATTATCCAATTAAGGTTGGACAGTCAATTGGAGCTTATCTTTGCCTGAGAGGTCAGTGTTGTAGATGGGTCTGAAAGAGTGGGGAAGGGTTAAAATTGAGGCGTGTTGTAAACACCATTCACTTTGAGCAGGTCAAGTGAAATTTTGGCAGAAGAGTTTAAGAGTGAGACCAAACATCTGGTGGTCCTCCTCAAACTCTCTATAACAATGTCTATGCTATTAATGTAACATGAAACTAGTTGCTAACTTGCAATAAACTAGATTTTGTTAACCACAATAGTCAGCTAGTTATTCCAATTAGTTTTCCTCTGTCAGATTAAAACAAACATACCCTGTAGTTTCCTATACTCAAAGTAGGGAAGACGATGGTGTTATGATCATGTTCAGGTTGGTTTGCTCATTTGGCGAGACAAATGGTTTGCAGTGGCAGAAGTGGGTACTGCAGATGCTGGAGATCAGAGTCAAGATGAGAATGGTGCTGGAAAAACACAGCAGGTCAGGCAGCATCCAAAGAGCAGGAAAAATCGACATTTCAGGCAAAAGCCCTTCATCAGGAGTGTTGCTAACAGCATGGATTTAATTCTCACACTGGCTGACATTATCACAAAGGACTCTCCTTATCAACCTCGCCCCTCACCTGAGGCCTGGTGATCCTCAGGTTAAACCATGACCAATCGTCTCTCTCCCTCTCTCTCTCTCTCTCTCTGTCTCCCCCTAATGAAAGATCAACCTTTAGTTGATAGGACTATGATGATTTTACCTTTCGATGGTAATGCCACTAGATTAGTAATCCAGAGCCCAAGTGAACATTGTGGGAACATAGGTTCAAATGCCATCACATCAGATAGTGAAATTTCATACAATAAAAAAATCAGAATTTAAAAAGCTAGTCTAATAGTAACCATGTCATAAAAAAACATTGTTAGGGAAGGGAAACTGTAATTCTTACCTGGTCTGGCCTACAATGTGAATCCAGACCCCACAGCAATGTCGTTGACTCTTACCTACCCTCTGAAATTCCAACAAGACACTCGGTTCAGCTCTGGCCTTGGTAACAACACCCTCATCACAGCAATGAAGAAATGTAAAAAATAAAGAGGGTAGTAGCAGCACAATCAACAAACAGATTATCACATGAAACAGGATCCAGCATGTCCAGTGTGGGCAAAAGTGTTTTACGTGCAAGAAGCTGAATCGTTTTCCACACAGTTGTTTAGCAAGAAAGCAGACAAACGTGCCGATAGAGATTATAGAGGCAATTGTTTGAGAGATATCAGATAGAGCTTCAGATGATTGATTCTAAACCTCAGAACAAGTTGACAATATCAAGTCTAAAGGAGAAAAAAGGTTTATGCCTGTTGCAGTGAAGACAGCATAATGAGCATAAAATAATAATGAAGTGTAAGATGGACCTTGATGCTTCCTGTAACATTCTGAGCTTCACTGATCTATGTATTGTGATATCAGATAGCAATTCAAAAGTTAAACTACCAAAGGTGAATTGAGGCTCAGTGATGGAGCAACGGTCACACTGAGAGGGCAGGTTGGTCTGACACCCCAATACTATGGCAAGACAGAAGATCTGAAATTCGTAATATTAGACTTGACTTTAAACCACTCATTCACAGCAGCAGGTGCAAAGATCAGCGTAATAACCCCAAAATGCCCCAGAAGAGATTAAATATTTCTTACGCCATTGATTGATGAAGAAACAAACAGCTCAAGACAGAGAGGGTCTGACTGCAGAACCACAAAGGAAAGCGGTGTTTAAGAAAACAGTGTGTGCAGTAGAGTCATCTGAGACGATATTGACAGTGAACCAAAGAGCACATCACTCTAATCAGCAGATACTGAAGAAAAACTGACAATGCATGTATACCATCGCAAAACACAAATCTGTCAAAAATTGAGTATGTTATGTGTGTAATTCAATGGACAAAAGTGGAACTAATTTAAATAGTAAACAGTTGTTAATGCATGAAAACTGTTGTTTGTATAACTTGGGTAACACTCAATAACAAACAATACACACTTTTTTTTACATGAAACAGGGTGATATTTAAATTGAAATGATCATATACAAATGTTCTTCCTAATCTGGGGTAATCATGTGACTTCTGTTATGAGGCTGTAGGTAGCCATCTTAGCTTCACTTCAATGAAGACCTCGCATTAAGCATACTGCTGTGAGATATATTCAAAATAGTCATTTCGGCTGGAACGATGAGAAGTTTAAAAAAATACATACAGCTTAGATTGACCATTGCCTCCATATCAAGTGGGTGGCATAAGACATACCTACAGGAAGAGACATAAGTGGCCATAAAAGAAATATTAATTCAAAGGTGTAGAGCCAGAGGCATTGTGAAGCAGCTATTCGGGCAATGACGTTGAACAGATGAAAATCCTATATAGACCCTCTCCAATGAAGAAAGTTTGGGAGATTTCATTCAGGCTACAGAAAAGGCAGGATACCATCGTAAGAGCTGCGACAAAGGCAGGAGTCATTTACTAAAACTTCAAAGATAAGAGTCCTCCAGCAAAACTGCCAAGGGAGTGGAAGGCATTTTGTAAAACTTCATATTGGTGGAGTCATTCAGTAAAATGGGACTAAAGCATGAATTATTTATGAAAGCTGTGGGTAGCAGGAACCATTCTGAAAATTGTTGTAGGAATGGGAATAAGTTATTAGGATCAAAAACAATGGGATTCATACTGCGAAGTTGTGGAGAAGGTAGAAATTATTTGTATTAGCCACAGAAGATTGGAATCATCCATTTTAACTATGAGAAGGCAGGAATATTTAATAATTAGTTACAAAATTTGGGGGGCAAAATCATAAAAAAGTACAGAAGAATTGATATTAAAGTGAAATAAGTGTTTTGGTAAATACAAATATATGATCACATAAGGAATATGGGGCATTAGGAACGAAACTGCCAAAAAAACTAAATTTCAGAGATGGGCTAAAGAGAATACAGAGACATCTAGGAGAAAACAATTTCGAAGACCACAGAATCACTTCCAAATTAGATACTAAATCAGAAGTTGAAAATATTGATACATTTCTTTTCACAAAAAGGGGTAAACATCGGATAATAAAATTCTTGAAAAAGCAAGGTTTTGTGGAAGAATCCAGCACTCAGGAGAATCTATTGATTTCATTAACAATTTCTACAGATTATTAGAGAAATGTGACTGTGATTACTTGGAATCAGAATTCATAAGAGACGGAATTGTTGTATGAAATTCTAGTAAGTCTTTGTCAGTTTCATTACAGTCCAAAGAAGGCCTAACTCTAGAGAAAGTCATTCAGATGGTGAGTGACAATTGGACTGGATACCACGTAGATCAGTTCTAAGAGAAGGAGATCAATATTAAAAATCACACAACACCAGGTTATTGTCCAACAGGTTTAATTGGAAGCACACTAGCTTTCGGAGCGACGCTCCTTAATCGAGATCAATATTGACATGGCAGATCAACAAAGTCCATTTAGTTCTTCATTGTCAAAACTACAAATGACACATGAGAAACTAATACAGCTGTTCAGATAGGCACCAGACACAAAGTTCTTGTGAGTATTGAGAAGCAAAATAACCTTTCAGATACAGAGAGTTTCCAATGATTAAAAGTGAATGCTTTATCTATCATACAAAAGGTAATTTACGGAAAATGTGCAGAAGTGGGGAACAATTTCAGAAAAGCAAGAAATCAAACAACTGCCCACACTGAGGTTAATGAGGTAAAACATTTTAAAACAGAAGAAAAAATATTCAGAGAAGAAAGAAGAGATCTTAGAATTTTGACAAGTTAATATTTCAACCAAAGGTCATCTCAAAATTTCAATTTAAACACAAGGGCAGGTGTCAGTCCATTATCAGGTAGTGAACTATGGCTAGGAAATCACTGTCTGTAGTTGACAACAGTGTGACTACATAGTCCAGCATATCACAACATTTAAGTTTAGAGATGTGCTACAAGTAACTCTCCAATATTGAAGACATCAATTAATCGAAAACCTATGCGTACTCCGCAATTAAGAAATCTCCCTCTTGAGTAAGAAGTCATGTCTTGACCTCAATCATTTTCAAATGGTGCAAGGAATTAAACATATAAAGTTAAGGAATAGCTAGCTGGTCTAGAACAATTGGTCAAAGGAAAATCAGAAGAAAATTTCATAGGGCTCTCTAGACTCATAGCAGATTCTTAAAAAATAGAAGCTAACTAAATTAGCTATGTTGGCCTTGGAAATTTGCTTCATATTACCAGTTAGATAGGAACTTGTGATTATACTGGATTGACACAAATATTTTCCACTGCTATCAACAAGAGCACTCAGACTGGAAGAAGCAGTCTAGAAACATCAAGCAAATAGATTGCACTATTCTTTGGCAATCCGTTGGATTGGATTTAATAATCCAATTATTAAATCTATAACTGTCGTAACTTGGAGTGCAGCATAGGTAAGTGAACAAATTGCCATGATAGATTTAGGACCTTGTTCAATGCCAATCAGATTCAAATTAGATACTGAGGCATCTCAGGAGAAACAGGTTCAGACATGATATTTGATTCCCTTAACTTCCCAGGAAGAATCCTCAGTTACTGTGACAGAGATCATGCCAAGCCAGAAACAATCCTCAAATACCAGAATGTGGAATTGAATATATTGGTTTCACCAATACCCCAATCAGTTGGGGCAAATGAGAGAGTCCTAACCAATTAACATGTTGAAGTGAAATGTAACATGCTTTAGCAGATGAAATGAAAATAAAAATTTGCAGTTGCAGATTGATGATGTGAGAACTCCATAGACGTCACCACTGAGATGATGCTGCTCCTTTAACAAGGTCAGGTTGCCCTTGTCTTTTTTTCAGAGAGGCCATAAATGCATAGATTTCGATATGTCTGCATTTATCTACTTGAAGAAGCTTTTAAGTTAAAAAAAAAACTTGTACAATGAAAGGGGAATGGCCAGCTCTCCCAGCTCAATTTTTCTCTGGTTTATCTTGGTTTTAGCCATCTGGCAGTTGAGAGCGGCTGGTGAAAGAAACAGTTCCATGCTGATCCTCTCTCTCTCTGACATTTGTCTTGTAAGAACCTGTGTCTGATTTTACCTTTTTTGCCAAGGGGATGTTTATGGGGGCTGTTGCAAGTATTTGCAACAGCATCATTAAGTTGGTGATTGTTCTCCTTTGGTCACAAATTGTAACCACTTAAAAATTCAGGTTCAGAATCTAAATTCATCAGAATGTAATGGGATAATAGCATGACTTTAAGAGGTTTATTTCATCCTGATTTTATTTTTGAAGAGAAGATTTAAGACAGAGGTGAACATTTTCTATTTGAATTCAATAAAATACACAGCTTGGGAGGCCTTTTTTTTAAAAAGTTCGAACAATAGCAGCAGCCTGAATGGGTGGGGTCAAGCTCCCACAGAATCAGAATGTTTAGTTTCAGTTTTTCAGTAGCAGTTAGTGATACTGGGTTTGAAGCTGTAGTCTTGAAGCTGGGTTTGGAAGCTGTAGTACATCTCTCCCTGCTACTCTATGAGTGTTATCTTGATGTTTTTCCTCCTGGACTAGAGAATTGCCCGTGAGATGATTTATTTTATCAAATTTGTCTTTGCCAGGGATGTGTTATGGGATGTTACTATATTGGAACAGTTATTATTTAACAATTAAACAATCTATTATTCTGTTAAGCTTTCCAATAGAGTTAAGTTATTCCAATTTCTTCTTTTGTTATATTTTAACTATGAAGAAAGTGTGTTTTGCTTCAAATCTGGTTGTCTGACAAATCTAATTGATTTTGGAACACACCATTTGGCACTTGCCTTTAAAATATGAAGTAGTTAGGATCTAGGCTATCTACTTAATACCGAACAACCTTAATTATCCGAACAAGATAATGGTTGGGGAATATTTTGTTCAGATAACTGATTGTTCGAATAAGTGATTGTTCGGATGATAGATAATATTTTGTAAGACCTTGAGATCTTGTTTAGTTAATCCAAAATTTGAATAAGTGATGTTCAGATAACCGAGGTTGTTCTGTATGTTTTAATGAGATTTGGTCTGGTCCCAAACAGCAACTGTGGCTCAGGAGGCAGTTCCCTGAATCACTAAGTATTGTGTTTAAATCCCACCCCAGGCTTACGCATGAAAATCAAGACCAACACACCAGGCAGAACTGAAGGAGCTTTTGCTCTCTTGGAGGTGCTGGCTTTTGGACAAAGATATTAAGGCTGAGGCTTCACTTGCCTCATTGGCTGGATGTTTATAATCCAATGATACTATTTCAAAGAAAAGCAGTGATGTTACTCCTAGTGGCCTGACCAACATCAAAGACAAAGATTATCTGGTCTTCAGCACATTATGGTTTGTGGTAGTTTGCTGAGTACAAATTAGCTGTCGGTATTCCTCCATCTCAATAATGGCTACACTTCAATAAGTAGTCCATTGGCTGTAAAGTACTTTAAGATTTTTGGTGGTCCTGAAGGCACTAAATAAATGTGAAATTCTCTCTCTTATTTAAACACAATCCTTTCTTCAATTGAACCTCATTAACTAACCAGGTGTCATGGTGGCTCAGTGGTTAGCACTGCTGCCTCACAGTACCAGGGTCCCTGGTTCAATTCCAGCCTTGGGTGACTGGCTGTGTGGAGTTTGCATGGGTTTCCTCATGCAGGCCAAGTCAATTGGCCATGCTAAATTGCCCATAGTGTTAGGTGCATTAATCAGAGGGAAATGGGTCTGGGTGAGTTACTCTTCAGAGGGTTGGTGTGGACTTGTTGGGCCAAAGGGTTTGTTTCCACACTGTAGAGAATCTAATCCAATTATAAATGCAATCTATTTAACTTTCTGATTTTGTTGGCATTTTGTGTTAACTTAATACAGCAACTAGCCCAAAGAGGTAAATGCAATCACCCACGGTTTTGTCTTGCTGTAAATAAATACCCCAAATTGTGTTTTGAAGCAATTTGTCAAACCACTCAAAGATAATTAGACTCTGACCTTGACATATGCAAGAAATTGTTGAAGAGGGGAAAAATAGATGGACAGTAAAATAGATGCAGAAAGATTATAAGACCTTCTACCAGGTTGTAAAAGGCATGATTAATGGCAGTTCTTTGAAGGCAGACACTGGAGAAAATAAGGAAATGTCAAAGTTATTAAACAAATATTTTGTACGCATCTGCACTATATAAATAATGAGGAAGCATGGGTCTAATGTGAGAAAAGAACTTAAAGTAATTAATATTATTAAACAAAGAAGACTGGAGAAATTAATCGAAATAAAGCCATTAAATCCTCTGGATCCTAGAGTTTTAATTGAAGGACTGCGGGGATGGTAAATGTTTGAACTTGCAGAATTTCCTAGATTTTAGAACAATGCTATTGGATTGGAAAATGGAAAACGTGATCCCACTATTCAAGTAAGGAGAGGGAGAATATTAGTTAATATAGACCAGTTAATCTGATATCTGTATTTGGGAAATGCTAAAACATATTATTAGGAACATGCTAACAGAAGTCACATGATTAGGAGCAGTCAAGACAATTTAATAAAAGGAAAGTTGTATGTTAAGTCTGTTAATGTTTTCATGATTGTAACTATTGCATTGTGTAGTTTCTGCCACATAGACTATGGATTCATGACAGACTTGTCAAAGTGAAGGCAAAATCAAGAACTACCTTCGGGTTTAGACTTCAAACTAACATATTATACATTATCGGTAAACGTTGCTTTACATGGTGATCATAGGCATACCAAGCTGTAGAAAACTATAGAACGTTCACCACATAACTATCTTGTAATTGTATTAGGCAAGGTCTAATCCATCCTCTTCATAAGTTCGTGAACAAGTGCTATCAAGAACCTCTAAAGTTCTAGTCTTGAGTTGTATGTTAATATTCTAAGCATTGTAGAAAGTGAGGACTGCAGTTACTGGAGATCAGAGTCGAGAGTGTGGTGCTGGAAAAGCATAGCAGGTCAGGCAGCATTTGAGGATCAGGCAAATCGATGTTCCAGGCATAAGCCCTTCATCAGGATTCTCGATGAAGAGCTTATGCCCGAAACATCGATTCTCCTGCTCCTCGGATGCGGCCTGATCTGCTGCACTTTTCCAGCATCACACTCTTGACTGGGAATATTCTAACTCCACTTGCATTGTGCTCCTTATGCTCAGTGATATACAGCTCTGTAACATCATTGTAGAGTTGATCCAAGGTTCTGAAGCCCCTATGCCCCTATGTAACTGGCAATGAGAGACGGAAAGTACTGAATGCACTATATTTGGGCCTTCAAAATGAGTTCGTTAAGATACTATAGAAGGGGTTGTGACACAAGATTATAGCCCATGGAGTTGTTTGCAATATGTTTACATGCATTGAAGATTGGTCAATGGACAGAAGATAAAGTGTAGGAAATAAACAAAGTATTTTCAAGTTGGCAAGTTGCAACCAGTGGAGTGCTGCAGGGGTCAATGCTTGAGCCTCAGTTATTTTAAAACTGTGTAAATGATTTTGATGTTGGGGATTAGTGTGTATTTCACCCAATATGGTTGCAATATGAAGCTAGATAAGAAAGTAAGTTGTGAGAAGGATGCAAAGAGGTTGTGAAAGGATTCCAGCAGGTTGTGAGAAGGTGGCAGATGGAATATAATATTGGAAAGTTAAAGCTATTCACCTTGCTAGGTATAGAAGACACTAGACTGTTTTCATGTGGGGAGAGTCTACTTAGTGCAGACATGCAGAAGGATCTGGGTTTTTTTTGTATTCTCAACACCATCGAGTGTGGAAGCTCAGTCATTGTATGTATTTCAGACTGAGATCAGTTGACGTTTGGACACTAAATGAATTAAAGAATATTGGGCTAGGGCAAGAAAGCAGAGTTGAGATCCAGTTGGAACACTGGGGAAACTTTTTAAATTTAGTGAACTTGAGAAGGGGCTGGTAATATATTTTCATTGGTTGAAACGGATTAATGTCATACCAAATGAATGAGAATTAGAACCTAGTTCACAATTGTCCAGCAAATTCTGAATGTCAAACTAGATCCCTGTGGTGTCACTGTTTTGCTGTCAACCTCCATCCATTGACATTTTTCAAACTAACATTTCATGCATGTGTACAGCTTGTCATGTTCTCGTCACTTTGAGTTAAATACACATCAAAAGACATGAAAAATATGCTCTAAATTGGAGATCACCAAAGGGCAAGTTTTGGTTCTTACAGATTTTAAGACCTTTCGCAACTGTGCTGGCACATTCCTAAAAAGAGGAAATGAAAGCCAAGAAACGTTATGAATAAAATGTCACAGTCAATGTGGCAGACTGCTTTGGGAGTTCCTTGCTTTATATCTGCATATACCATGCAATGCACAAGAAAGTGATGGTTTTTGACATTTCAGATTTCTCAATCAGCTTTCATGCAGTCAAATGATTAGTTACTGTGGAGGTCAAATTCTACGCAGCACCAATCCTGTGTGTTGGGCTGCTGCAGCTCATGATCCAGTCCCCAAACTATTGTTGTCTATATTTGTTTTGAAATTCTGTGCAATCACCACCATACAGGTCTGTGAGTTTGTTCTGAGGTCTGTTACAGCCACTATTATGCTGGAAAGATCATAACACCCAGGGACAGAAGTAAGCCATTCAGCCCATTGAGTCTGCTCTGCCATTCAATGACATCATGGATGATCTGATAATCCTTAAATCCACTTTCCTATCTTTTCCGCAAAACCCTTAAATCCCTCACTGACTAAAAAAAAAGAGATTGCTGACAGTGTTGATAGAATTCACACAGTATAGGTGTGGGAAATAGGGTTGAACCTAGGTAAGTGGGACCATAGGTAAGTATTTATGGATCGTGATACATATACTCACATAGATGCAAAAGGAAATGGGCACTGGAAACACTGGTCACTGCTGAAACATGTTGCTGATTAATTTTGCCTTGCAGAACTAATCCAACCTACCAGTAATGACTGGGATGGTTATTTGTTAATTTACAGAGTGTCATTTATCATGTTGGTCCTTGCAAAACTGGTATTCATAGCAGAGCAGACAAGAAGTACCACCGAATTATGGAACTATACTACATCATGAGCAATGTGGAGTTTAACACTTCATATTCAGGACACTGAACATAACATTAGGTGAGCAAGTAATCAAGCATTTAAAACATATGGATGAATGGAATTCTTTGGAGAGACTGGATTGTCTTTTAAGTTCCTAAACGTAACTAGACTAGTGTACATTAGATGACCGTACAAAATTGGCTTGTGTGAATGAGTGATAATAAAATCTTGTATGATGATGTGCACCATGAGTTGGCCCCATAATCATAGACCTGTCTGACATTACCCTGACCCGATCGTGCTTGACCCTGCTTGAGCAGTATGCATAACCGTAATGAGTTAGTTAATGTTAGAAGCAGCTCAGCTGAATGATGAAATATGGCCAGTGATCCAGGAGAAGGAACAGCCTAAAATGTAACCTGATAAATGATGTAGCTTCAATATTCAATACAGGAAGCTAGATAGTTAATGCTGTTGATTTAGCTACAGTGGATGAAAAGATCCAAACCCTAAGTTAACAGCTTCAGGAGATTTTCAGAAAGAAGCAAGGAACTCAAGGCATCCCGTTAGTCACAAATTGAGGCCTGACACAAATTGGTAAGAGCCTGGCCACTGTCCATGAGACTCATGTGGACACTGCCAATCTTAGAATCCCTATAGTGTGGAAGCAGCTCATTCAGCCTATCGATTCCATACCAGCCCTCCAAAGAGCATCCCACTCAGACCCATTCCCCTTACCGTATCCCTGTAACCGTACATTCCCCATGGCTAAGCCACCTCGCCTGCAATTCTTTGGACTATGGGAGGAAATCCTCACAGACACAGGGAGAATATGCAATTTCCACACAGGCATTTGCCCAAGGCTGGAGTTGAACCTGGGTTCCAGGAGCTGTGAAGCAGCAGTACTAACCACTGAGATGACAGTGCTGGTTGAGACGAATAAACGCATTTCAGGTCCAAGTAAGGATAAAATTCTCAATACCTATGGGTCACGAGTACTAGAATAAACATGGGAAAATCTGAGACAAATCTATGAGGGTATGTTTCCCTTGTGGAGAACAAATGCATATCTCTTTAATCTTTAGAGACACACTAATAAATTAACCAACTACCAGTTCAGGAGTTTAACACGTTTATATTGAATTGATGCTGAATGTTTAGTAGATAATTATATGCTACTGGGCATTGTTTCGTAATGTTTGTCATACATAAAACAACACCCAGCAGGATTTTATCTAATCTAGAAAACAAAGGGCTAATTTGGGGAAATCATTATATACTGTATCAGAATATTTATTTACAATACTGAATTGTTATTTAACTATGTCATTCTGAGGTTTGCAATGTTTACTTAAATACATGTTCGCTCCACGTTTCTATCATCTAATCAATGTGAAAATATGTCCTGACCTCAACATAATCCCCCAAGAACAGTCCTAGAATTGATTGCTTTGACATAGTATATACATGTTAACCATCATAATTCCTATTAGATTCCCAAAGGGAAATCTTCATGTAGAGGCAGAAAACATGGCCAAGGTGCTCAATAAGTATATGCATCTGTTACACTAAATAAAAGGAAGTCACAAACAGGATAATAATAGATGAAAGAAACATACAAAAGGGATTGACATTGCTAAAAGTTGGTAAGTCATCTGGCCCAAATAATATATATGCTACATTGCTGATAAAACCAAAGGTAGAAATAGTAGTAACATTGATCACCACCTTCTAATCCTTGTTGGGTGCATGAATAGTGTAAGTGAACGGAAAGGTTACTAATGTTATACCAGTATTTAAGAAATGGAGGAGGAATAAACCAGGAATTCCAACATCAGTGGTGGGAAGTTACTATAAACCATTATGAAAGTCAAGATAAAATTTCATTTAGAAAGGCACAGTTTAATCAATGTGAGACAACATGATTTTTTTTAAAGATTTCTCTAATGTGATAGCAAAGTTACTTCTTGTATTTGTGGACTCTCAGGTGCTCAAAGTGTCCCACAGGAAATTGAGTCATTTTTAGAATATTGCATACAATTCTGGTTGCCCTTCTATAGGAAGGATATTGTTAAATTTTAGAGAATGCAGAAAAGATTTACAAGGATGTTGCTAGAACTGGAGGGTTTGAGTTATAGGGAGAGGCTGAATAGGCTGGAGCTGTTTTTTCCCTGAAGTGTCAGAGGCTGAGTGAGCCTTTTTCAACTTGATTTGTCATAGGAGCCACTAACAGAGCAAACATCTGATAAAATACATTCATGCCAATATATTTCAGAATTTCACTTTGTGTTTTAATACAAAAATATCAAATAGTCCTTATGTTAATTTTTAGATGATATTTAGCTTTGTCCTACAGCGTGTCTCAAATAAGTCACTTATTCTTTGGCAAATGCCTTCCAGCCAGATTTACGACTAGGTAAGGTTTTTGTACTAATCAAACAGTTTAGTCAAGTGGTGCAAATGTATTTCCTAGTTTTGCTGAACACAACCAAGTCATTGATATAGCTAACATTCTTCACTTATAGTACTTCAGTGACATTGTCAATTATTCTTTCTCACTCGAAAGATGCTGGTGCATTTTCATTCCAAATGGTATGGCTTTGCACTTAGAATTCTATCTGGTGTTACAAAAGCTGAAATTCCAACAGTTCTATCAGTCAATGGAACTTGCCAATATCCCTTTACTTAGTCAGTCTTGGGGACAAATTATGCATGTACAATTCTTTGAATGTGTTCCTCCTATTTTGGGACAAGAGACAACTCTATGTTTGTCACCACATTAATTTGTGATAATTGCTACAGAATCATTTTGTCACTGGTTTGAGCACCATCATACTACGAGCTATTATGACTAGGTTCAGTTATGTTATTGTCCAAAATGAATGGAATCACTTCATTCACTTGAGCTAACGTCTAGTGATTGAGTCTGCAAGGATGATTTTTTTTGGGTAATACATCCCCTACTTTAACATCATGTACAGCCAAATACATTTTTCCTGACCTACTCACACAGATCAAATAATGTATATGATAACCTTTCTAAGTCACTTCAAGAGTTTGCTGGACTATTATGCTGTAACTTTTTAAAAATTTCATGTTGTCCAATCTGAGTGTTGACAGATCAAATCTTGAATTATCAGTTTCCAATTCATGCACCAATTGTTCTGTTACTTTTTATTTCATTCCCTATTCCCTATTCTTTCACTACCATAAATATACTTCTTTGTTGACTATCCTCCTGATATAATAACCCTTTAAAACACTCGTTGATTTTTCCTCATGTCTGGAGTATTCAATTATATAGAGTAATATAGCATGGAAACAGATCCTTCAGTCCACTCATTCATGCCAACGTTTTCCAAACCAAATGTGCCTGCATTTGGCCCATACAACTTGTGTACCTGTCCAAAATTCTTTTAAATGTTGTAACTGTAACTGCATCTATCACTTCCTCTGGCAGCTCATTCCACATGGGAACCACCTTCTGCATGAAAAAGTTATCTTTCACATTAAAAATATGTCCCTTCAATTTTAAACTCTCCTACCCCTGGGGAAAGACATATCCCTCAGTTGTCAGCACAACATATTATTGGAGCTGGTCTTGATTTGTCTTATTCACAGTGATAGTCTTTTGGTGAGCCTCTGATATAGATATTATCTTTTAGTACTGGAAGTAAAAATGTGTGTTTTTATGTCATGCATTCTGTGCACTGTCACGTTACATTGAAACAATGGTTATGGAATTACTTGCACTTACAAGCATTTCTCACCTTATGTAACAACAGTGATACAGGCCAAGATTGTTTAAAGTGATCAAGTGTGTATTAGAGTGGTAGCTTAGCTGTATAACTTTAATTACCTGCCATATGGACCAATTGACAGTTTGAACGTACAAATTCATAACTACAGTTCTGACACTTTCAAGTGCTTTTGGACTTATAATCCAAACGTTAGGCGCAAAAATCATGTAAGTTTGTTTCTGTGATTTGACACAAAGCCACGCATTAAACATAACGGCAGCAATAAAAAAAATCTCCATGGTAACAGAACAGAAGAATGCCATCGGGGAAATCCCAACATGAAAGCAGGGAGATGGTAACAAATGTTAAGCTTCACATCTTAGAAAATGAATGTTCTGATCACAAAATCCAGTAATTCCACATGCCATTGATTTTATACGACAATGAGGTGAACGATTGTCCAATTCTTTTTCATTTGCACATTCTCCCCGTGTCTGCGTGGGTTTCCTCCGGGCGCTCCGGTTTCCTCCCACTGTCCAAAGGTGTGCAGGTTAGGTGAATTGGCCATGCTAAATTGCCCATAGTGGTAGGTGAAGGGGTAAATGTAGGGGAATGGGTTTGGGTGGGTTGCTCTTTGGAGGGTCGGTGTGGACTTGTTGGAGCGAAGGGCCTGTTTCCACACTAAGTAATCTAATCTAATCTAATCAAAATATCAGATGGCCACCTTTTGCCACACCTAAACCTACAGAGAGTGATCTATTATGAGTGGGATTAGTTCCTCAGGTGATCTTAAAAATAAATGGCTAACATTAACAACTAACGCTTTCACGTCACAGAACAGAGAAGGAGACAAAACAATAATCTTTAATCTCAGTAAGCCTATTTTTAGAGTGAATTTGTTCAGTTATTTCTGTGAGGGTTTGAAAACTCTGAATATTCTCCCCTAGATTGTGTTCCAACCCGAACCATGGCGAGGTTTAAACCCACCCCAAAAGTTTCAGGGAAAGATTATTTATGGGTGACACAGTGGCGCAGTGGTTAGCACTGCTGCCTCACAACACCAAGGACCAGGGTTCGATTCCAACCTCGGGCGACTGTCTGTGTGGAGCTTACACATTCTCCCTGTGTCTGTGTGGGTTTCCTCCCACAATCCAAAGATGTGCAGGTTAGGTGAATTGGCCATGATTAATTGCCCACAGTGTTTGGTGCATTAGTCAGGGGTAAATATAGGATAGGGGAATGGATCTGAGTGGGTTATTCTTCGGAGGGTCGGTGTGGACTTGTTGAGCTGAATGGCCTGTTTCCACACTGTAGGGAATCTAATTTAATCATCAAGGCTGACAGTCCAGTGCACAATCAGAGGTGCTGCCCTTCATCGAGTCATAGAGGCATACGTAACAGAAACAGAACTTTGAATCAAACTACGGGCGGCATGGTGGCTCAGTGGTCAGCACTGCTGCCTCACAGCACCAGGGTCCCAGGTTCGATTCCAGCCCCGGGTGACTGTCTGTGCGGGGTTTGCACATTCTCCCCGTGTCTGTGTGGGTTTCCTCCGGGTGCTCTGGTTTTCTCCCACAGTCCAAAGATGTGCAGGCCAGGTGAATTGGCCATGCTAAATTGCCTGTAGTGTTAGGTGCATTAGTTAGGGGTAAATATAGGGTAATGGCTCTGGGTGGGGTTGCTCTTCGGAGGGTCGGTGTGGACTTGCTGGGCTGAAGGGCCTGTTTCCACATTGTAGGGAATCTAATTTAATCTAGTCCATGCCAACCAAGTTTCCCAAACTAAACTAGTCCCATTTGTCTGTGTTGTTCCATATCCTTCTGATCATTTCCTGTTCATGTGCCTGTCCAAATGTCTTTTAAATGTTGTAACTGTACCCGCATCTCTCTCTTCCTCTGGCTGTTGACTAGGCGAGCTTTTAAACCTGTCAGGCTACCTTAAGTGGACGTAAATGATCCCATGCCATTGTTTTGAAGAACAAATAGGACATCCACATTGTCTTGGCCAATGTTCATCCATCAGTGAGCAAAAGTTAGTTCTTTGGTAACTATCACATTGCTGTATATTAGAACTTATTATTTGCCAATTGGCTGTCACATTCCCCACATTACAATTTTGAATACTGTCATATTGGTTACAAAATAATTTGCAAAGTCATGAGCTTATGAAAGGCTGAAAGAACTGCGGATGCTGTAAATCAGAAACAAAAACAGAAGTTGCTGGAAAAGCTCAGCAGGTCTGGCAGCATCTGCGAGGAGAAACCAGAGTTAATGTTTCGGGTCCGGTGACCCTTCCTCATAAATGGTGGTAGCTAGGAAAATGGGGTGGTGCAGGGAGTAGGAAGTAGATGGTATGTGGGCATAGAGAGAGAAGAATAGTTGGACAGACAAAGGAGTTGATAACGACCTGGGTAGGAGGGTGAATAGCTGTTAATGGAGACTGTTAGTGGTTAACAATGGGCTGTGTGTAATGACAGGCAGTGTGATAAAAAGGCCTGATGTGTGAGAGGCTGGGGGCTGGGGCATGGAAGAGTTCAGGTCCTAAAATAATTGAACTTAATATTGACTCCAGAGGGCTGCATGGTCCCCAAGCAGAAAATAAGGTGCTGTTCTTCCAGTTTGTGTTGAGGATCACTCGAGTGCTGCAGCAAGCCTGAGTGGATGTTGGCCAGGAAACAGGGTGGTGTGTGGAAGTGACAGGCAACTGGGAGCCCGGAGATTTTTTTGCAGACAGAACATAGATGTTCCGCAAAGCAGTCACCCAGTCTACACTTCATTTCCCCAATGTAGAGGAGACCACATTGTGAGCAGCGAATGTAGTCAACCAGATTGTGTGAAGTGCAGGTAAAGTGCTGATTTACCTGGAAAATATGTTTGGGCCCTTGGATACCGAGGAGGGAGGAGGTAAATAGGCAAGTGTTCCACCTTTGGCGGTTGCAGGGGGAGGAGCCATGTAACTGTGGGTCCAGGGTATCCCTGAGGGAGCATTCCCTGCGGAAGGTTGACAAGGAAGGGGACGGGGATATGTCGCTGGAGATGGCAACTGATGATCTTCTGGGTGTGGATGCTGGTGGGATGGTAGGTTAGGACAATGGGGATCCTTATCCCTGTTGCAGGAGGGAAGAGAGGGATGAAGGCAGAAGTGCAAGAGATGGATTGGACCCGGTTGATGGCCCTGTCATCACTGAACCCCGAATCCCCAACTCCATGCCCAAAACTCAACACTCCGACTTACCGGCCCTCAGGAGGCTCTGAACCAGAACCTTACCCAGGGTTACTGGACACCTTGCCAGCCCCTATCCTACAATGGCTGGGACGGGGTGGGGCAGGGCGCAGTGTTTCAGTTTGTGAAAGTCTATGCTTCCACAGTGAGACCGAAGCAAACGCACTTCTACAGAGAAGTGTCCACTCATCTCGCCTCCATCAACGAAGGCCAGTACGTTGCCCTTGGGGGATTTTAACTACATCTTCGAGGACAGGGACCAGGGTGGTGCCCAGTCTGGTTTGGCATCGGGGAGGAGGTTGAGGGACTTGATCGAGTCCTTTGACCTGGCGGCCGTCTCCATCCTGACACCATCGCCTTCACCTTCATGAGGCCTGGAGTCAGAGTGTCCAGAATCGACAGCCTGTATGTTTCACGGGCATACGCCTCCTGTCTTCCAGCGGCCTCCATGCAGCAGGTGCAGTGCATGACCCGTCACCTGGCTGTGGGCGGAACTCCTTCCATTTGGAGCCCAGCTCGGATCTGGGTTTCATCAGTTCTGGACCAGCAAGTGAAGGGAGCAGGTTGGGGGAGGGGCTTCCCCTCACTGAAGCTCTGGTGTAATGTGAGCAAGACTCACATCCGTGCCTTCTATCAGGAGTATGCGAGGGGGCCGACAAAGAGGTGGAAATCCAAGATTGAGCAGTTGGAGAAGGAGGTGCTCGATCTGGAGTCATGTCTCGTTCAGCCTGATGTGTACCCGGCCCTGCAGGGTGTGTCCGAAGAGAAGAAGGCCGCGCTCCGAGACCTGCAGCTCGTCAGGTCCTGGGGCGCATACATAAGGTCACTAATCCGGCTCTTCCAGGACCTGGACCTATATTGTCTATACCTTACATATGCGTCCTTCTTTTTCTTAACCAAACCCTCAAGGATCGGTGGTGGGTCCTCTACTTTTTGTCACTTACATAAATTATTTGGATGCGAGCATAAGAGGTACAGTTAGTAACTTTGCAGATGACACTAAAATTGGAGGTGTAGTGGACAGTGAAGAGGGTTACGTCAGATTACAACAGGATCTGGACCAGATGGGCCAATGGGCCAAGAAATGGCAGATGGAGTTTAATTCAGATAAATGCGAGGTGCTGCATTTTGGGAAAGCAATCTTAGCAGGACTTATAAACTTAATGGTAAGGTCCTAGGGAGTGTTGCTGAACAAAAAGACCTTGGAGTGCAGGTTCATAACTCCTTGAAAATGGAGTCACAGGTAAATAGGATAGTAAAGAAGGCATTTGGTATGCTTTCCTTTATTGGTCAGAGTATCGAGTACAAGAGTTGAGAGGTCATGTTGCGGCTGTACAGGACATTGGTTAGGCCACTGTTGGAATATTGCGTGCAATTCTGGTCTCCTTCCTATCGGAAAGATGTTGTGAAACTTGGAAGGGTTCAGAGAAGACTTACAAGGATGTTGCCAGGGTTGGAGGATTTGATCTATAGGGAGAGGCTGAACAGGCTGGAGCTGTTTTCCCTGGAGCGTTGGAGGCTGAGGGGTGACCTTATAGAGGTTTACAAAATTATGAGGGGCATGGATAGCGTAAACTTTCAAAGTCTTTTCCCTGGGGTCGGGGAGTCCAGAACTGGAGGGCATAGGTTTAGGGTGAGAGGGGAAAGATATTAAAAAGACTTAGGGGCAACTTTTTCACACAGAGAATGGTACGGGTATGGATGAGCTGCCAGAGGAAGTGGTGGAGGCTGGTACAATTGCAACATTTAAAAGGCATCATGGAGGGGGAATGGTAGGTCAGAGGACCTCCTCATGGGTCTGCTCCAGGGCCTGGCCAAACTGGCCATAAACAGGTCCAGGCCGTGGAGGGGGTCGTTCGGGCTAATTGACTGCCCCTTTTCAGTGGTTACATTCAAGCCCGGGCGTGCCTGGAGAAGGAGCACACAGAGTCCACCAACACTCTTGATGTCTTCTGAGAGAGGTGGGCGCTGTGGGAAATGGAATGTTTTATTTCCCCCTCCAACTCTATTTTGATTTAACCCCTACGCTCCCCCTTCACTTTTTCTTTCCCACGGGCATTACCTGTATGTTGCTCTGCTTGTCATCATTCCCTTGGCCACATGGGTGTTTTTCCTGGTGGTGGAATATTAATACAGTTATTTACACTTGGTGTTTTCACCGTGTCTTATACCTGCACATGCACAACATGGGTGCTAAGGAAAATAAGAACTACTGCTTGAGCCTGCCAATCCAGTCATTGAGTATGTTCAAGAAAGAGATTTCCTGATGTACGGCAGTGATGTAGGGGTGTAAGAAAAGTCCAACCAGAGGATTTAGGATCTCCTCAGTTCAGGGACTGAATTCTGAGCTGGCTGGCCACAGCCAGTGTATTGTGCACAAATAAATAAAGGTGACTTGGTTCTGGGATATCGGTCTCTGTGTGGTTATTTCAAGGGGAAAGAGAGTTACAAGCTATATTATAGCCTGGAGGGATGTCTTAGTACAATTAGTCAGGGCCTTGGTGAGACTGCATCTGGAGTATTGTGTGCAGTTTTAGTCTTCTGACTCAAGAGAGGATATACTTTCTCTGCAAGGAGTGCAGTGAAGATTGACCAGGCAAATACCAGGGGTGTGAGGACTGTCCTATAAGAGAATGGTTCAACTGAGCATGTATTTATGGATTCAGAGGAATGAAAGGGAATTTGATTCAAACGCATAAAATCATAACAGGGCTGGACAAGCTAGATGCAGTGAGGTGTTTTCCCTGTTTAGGCAGTCTAGAACCAGAGGTCACGGTCTCTGGATATAGGTAGGCCATTTCAGACAGAGCTGCGGAACGTTTCTTCACTCAGAGTGTGGTCAACCATCAGGATTCACTAACCCAGAAGACTATGGAGTCCAGGTCACTGTTGTCAATGAGCTGAGGAGTGGCAGATGGAGTTTAATTCAGATAAATGTGAAGTGCTGCATTTTGGAAAAGTAAATCAGAGTAAGACTTGTACGCTTAATGCTAAGGTCCTGAGGAGTGTTGCTGAACAAAGAAACCTTGGAGTGCAGGTTCATAGTTCCTTGAAAATAGAGTCGCAGGTAGATAGGGTAGTGAAGAAGGCGTTTGGTATGCTTTCCTTTATTGGTCAGAGCATTGAGGTTGGGAGGTCATTTTGCGGCTGTACAGAACATTAGTTAGGCCACTTTTGAAATATTGCGTGCAATTCTGGTTTCCTAACTATTGGAAGGATGTTGTGAAACTTGAAAGGGTTCAGAAAAGATTTACAAGGATGTTGCCAAGGGTTGGAGGATTTGAGCTATAGGGAGAGGTTGAATAGGCTGGAGCTGTTTTCCCTGGAGCGTCGGAAGCCAAAGGGTGACCTTGTAGAGGTTTATAAAATCATGAGGGTCATTGATAGGATAAATAGCCAAATTTTTTCCGTGGGTTGGGGGAGTCCAGAAGCAGAGGGCATAGGGTTAGGTTGAGTGGGGAAATATATAAAAGGGATCTAAGGGGCAACCTGTTCATGCAGAGGGTGGTACGTGTATGAAGTGAGCTGCTCGAGGAAGTGGTGGAGGCTGGTACAAATGCAGCATTTAAAAGCATCGGGAAGGGTACGAATAGGAAGGGTTTAGAGGGATATAGGCCAAGTGCTGGCAAATGGGACTAGATTAGGTCAGGATATCTGGTTGGTATGGACGAGTTGGGCCATAAGGTCTGTTTCCCTGCTGTGCATTTCAATGATGACATAGAACATAGAACATAGAACGTTACAGCACAGTTGGTCCTCGATGATCTCTATGACTCTATGGCTTGATGGTGGGTTTGGTGGGATGTGAGAAAATGATCTGAGTTAAGTGATATTAATTAACAAGTTTATTGGTCATAATATATAGTAGTGATGAATATATTAAGTGGTAAACTAATGTATTGAGGTAAACGTATGTATGTACATTAAGAGTAAATATGTGTATTTATAGCAGTAAATGTATATGAAGCAGTAACCTCCTTTAGATATATTAGGAACACATGCAAACCAAACTGTCCTGAAACTACTTTAGACATGTTCAACAAGTCTCACGGCCTCCTGTCTGTCAGGGATCCTGCGTTACAATGGCTAATCTAGAGAACCCAGTGTTCCTGGCACCATTTGCAATCTTGATCCAAGATGAACCGCCTTGAATAAGGCAAAGTCCCTGATATTTATGCTACTCTGAATCTAAAATAACGTGCGACATCGTCAGTCTTTGCTATTTTCAGTATTCTCCCAGGCATTCCATTCTACAGAGAAATGGCTCTGTGTAGCAGCTCTTCCCACTGATACGTTGGTCCCGCATGATTACTTTTCAGTCAAAACAGACTGTTTTTGCTTTGGGCATCTTTTCCAGCATTGTTTCACTTTATTTCAGTTGCTCATTGTCAGGTCAAATTAACCCTTAATGGTCTGGTTTGAAGATGTCATTTGTTAAGCCTACCACTACAGTCACTGAATATGTTCAAGAAAGAGATTTGATAAATTTTTAGATATTCAAGGCATCAAGGGGCATAGAGACAAAGATATGGTGGTGTGATAGAGGATTAGCCATGATCATATTGTATGGCAGAGGAGGGCCGAATGGCCTACTCCTGCTACGAGTTTCTATGTTTCACTGAGGAGCAGAAAATCCAGTAATTTTGAAGACATATCTTGAATCCATTGTTGATGTGACCTATAGAGTCAAAGAGCCATAGAGATGCACAGCATGGAAACAACCCGTCCATGCCGACTGATCAATATGTAGGCCGGGTTCAAGGGGAGAAGGAAAATGTTCATCAGTATATAACAACAGAAATACATCTGGCTGGATCGGTGATTTTGGACAAGTGAAAGATGATCTCATGTGAGATAGGTAAAAGAGATCTCACCATGAGAACACCAGCTGAGAGAGGAGAAACTTATTCTGGCATGTGCAGAATCTCTAAGGATATCAACTATACATTGGAGCGAATTCATGGGTGAATATAAGGTCAAAGCCAGAGTACAGAATGTAAACATTGTGGAGGATACCGTACAAAAGAAAAGGAAGCATTTCCAACTTGGGGAAAAGTGTTTTCAAACTGCAAGAAACTGAATCACTTTTTTCTTATTCACTCATGGGACATGGGTGTCGCTGGCTGGCCAGCACTTATGGCCCATCCCCAGCAGAGTGGCTGGTTAGGTTTTCAGAGGGTAGTTGAGAGGCAACCACATTGCTGTGGGCCTGGTAGGCCAGACCAGGTGAGGATGGTGTATTTCCTTCCCTGAAGGACATGAGTGAACCAGGTGGCTTTTTCTGACAATCGCGATGGTTTCATGATGATTAATAGATTCTCAATTCAAGAATTTTCTTGAATTGAATTCAAATTTCACAATCTGCCCTGGCAGGCTTTGACCCCACACAGATTCGGACACTTTGCAAGTAAGCATTAGGCTGGAAAGAAGCAAAACAAACCCTAAAGATGGGGGTTACTGGATAAGTAGTAGACAACGAGTCTGATGACCTACTTTAGACCATCAGACAGTTAGTTTCGTCGGGTGGTTTATGCCTGTTGGAATGAGGACTGCAGAAGAGGAGCAAAAAGTGACTATGAAACTCTGCTGGGACTTATAGTTTAAAATTGCTTATTTAGTGCTGACTTCACTCAGATCATTTCCCTGATCACTGAGATCAAGTAAGTCAATTCCACAAACATGCAGAGCAGATTCTTATCGAGGCTGGAGCAACGTAAGATTTGTGCCAGAATCATGCGAGAAGGCTTTCTCAACGTCAGGATTTGGAGGTGCCGATGTTGGACTGGGGCCTCCCCTTTAGAAGTAGAATTGACTCAACCTTGGTACAGACTTTACTTTCACACATTTAATGCATTGTCTGAGCTGAGATGATACCTATTATTAGATAAGCTGACATCACCTTGAGAATGTAATTCTGGGATTGACATATTAAAGAACCTAAACCACCATATCCCGTTCTTAAAGATTAAAGACTCAATCCAAATTTGTTTAAGAACTTGGTGGTATGTGATTTTTAACTAAAGTTGTTTAACATATCATTACAACTCCATGACACTGTAACCCTTTTGCTATAAATTCTGTGTTGTATGGTCATGTTCCACAACCACCTTATGAAGAGGCAGCGCCTCGAAAGCTAGTGCTTCCAAACAAACCTGTTGGAATATAACCTGGTGTTGTGTGAATTTTAGCAATGCCAGGAGCAGCACACTGCGAGCATCGGCCGAGCAGTGAGGAACGTTCTTCATTAGGTGCAGCAAGTTAAGGAGGATCAAAGCTTGTTAAACACCTTATCAATGATGCGACTCACCTTACTAACATTCATCTCCCTGCCTTTACCGTGCAAGACAGTCCCGAAAAATCTCAACCTGGAAATTTCAGGTTACCACTGACTGCGCACAGCCTCCGCGTTTGCTCAGCATTGAACAGTATCTCCCCAGGGCACCAGCCTCCCACCAATATTGCCATCCAACTCCCTCACCAACTCTTTGCCACAGACTTGCATTTCAATGCTCACCTGCAACTAATGTTGAAAGGATGCTATAAGGGCACTTTGTGCACTAGCTTAAAGGTTGGATCAAACTGCCTCTCAGGTCTGCTCTCTCACCCCCGACTTACTTGATGCTCATGGAATCACAGACTCCCTACAGTGCGGATACAGGCCATTCGGCCCATTGGGTCTGCACCAACCCTCTGAAGGGCATCTTTGCTTTGTCATGGCAGTTAGTACAGTGAGACAGCAGGCACATTTGCCATGATGCTCAGTAGACCTCAGTCTAAGGTGGGGGTGTCCTCTGTCAATCTCACATCTGTACAATGTGACAGCAGTTTAGACAGGAAACACACTGCATGTGCTGTGAACAGGCATGTCTCAAAGACTTCGGGGAATAGACCTCGTAAATGACTCAGGTACAATATCTCAAGGATTGCCTCCAATGCCAGTCGAGGGGAAATGTATGAGGAAAGAGAGCTGGATGTCTGGGCCTTGTCACCACATAGTGGTGGAGACTGAAAACCGCTAGCTGGAGCACTCACTCAGTTAAGTACTAGGTTAGTCATTGTGCTGAAACTCAGAAGTACACAAATTGGAAGTTAAACTGGTGCATGGGCTCCACCAGTCCTCCGAGTGCCAGTGATTTGGGACATTGCATCCTCAGCCAGTTGTGGAGCTGTCAAAGTGAGGTGTTCACCAGATTGTGGTGCCACACACAAAGCTAACATTCCTACTGAGGTGTCTCTATCTGAGTTGGTGGGGTGGATGGTGAAGGAGACAGCCTTAGTGATGCTACCTCTGAATGCTCGGAAGTGGATTCTGGCGGGGCGTTAATGTTTCTCTGTGGAGATGGTGGCACTCCAAGAGAAAAGTGAGAGTAGACATTGCAGGCAGTGATTAGAAGTGGTGTGCAGTGATGGAGAGCGAGAGCAGGGTTAATGTGAGAGATGCAGTGCAATGAAGAGTGGGTACTTAATAGAGAAATGGATTTCCCAGCATCCCTCCAGCAAGAACATTCCTGGTCCTCTCTTGCGAGGTGAAAATGTGTTGCTGGAAAAGCGCAGCAGGTCAGGCAGCATCCAAGGAGCAGGAGAATCGACATTTTGGGCATAAGCCCTTCTTCAGGAAGACAGCCTTAGTGAAGAAGGGCTTAAGCCCTTCTTCAGGCTTATGCCCTAAACGTCGATTTTCCTGCTCCTTGGATGCTGCCTGACCTGCTGCGCTTTTCCAGCAACACATTTTCAGCTCTGATCTCTAGCATCTGCAGTCCTCACTTTCTCCTCTCTTGCGAGGACCAGGATTCAGACCTCATGAAAGTTGAGGAGTGAAATATCAGGCACATCTTCATCACTGCCTAGCTCTTTCTACTCTATTTCTGTGTTCTCCTGTAATAAAGGAAAGAGATGGATTGAATGAACAGAAAGTGGGTGTCACAGCTGTTAGTGCAGGTGGGGGTAAAGGTGTTCAGAGGGAGTGAGTTGGCATCACACAGTGGACACATAGGGCTAGTGGTGTGGGAGGTTGGCAAGGGATAAGGGCAAGTGTTGCAGGCAATAGTGAGAGTTGTAGAGCATGAGCCTGGGGAGAGGTGGCTTCAGTGCGTGTGGCAGAGTGAGTGTAAGATGGCAAAGAGAAATGTTTGGCACTTAGCTTGTCACAACTTCGATGGTCATTGACCTTTTCACAGCACTGCTGCGGCTGTTCCTCCAGACCATTGAGACTGCACTGACCCAAGTGGTGACCTTAGACGTTGTTGGCAGAGTTGAAGGAGAGGCTGAACAGGCTGGGGCTGTTTTCCCTGGACTGTCGGAGGCTGAGGGGTGACCTTATAGAGGTTTACAAAATCATGAGGGGCACTGATAGGATAGAACATAGAACATAGAAGAATACAGCACAGTACAGGCCCTTTGGCCCTCGATGTTGTGCCGATCCAAGCCCACCCAACCTACACTAGCCCACTATCCTCCATATGCCTATCCCCCAATGCCCGCTTAAATGCCCATAATGAGGTAGAGTCCACCACTGCTACTGGCAGGGCATTCCATGAACTCACGATAAATAGACAAAGTGTTTTCCCTGGGGTCGGGGAGTCCAGAACTAGAGGGCATAGGTTTAGGGTGAGAGGGGAAAGATATAAAAGAGACCTAAGGGCAACTTTTTCACACAGAGGGTGGTATGTGGATGGAATGAGCTGCCAGAGGAAGTGGTGGAGGCTGGTACAACTGCAACATTTAAAAGGCATTTGGATGGGTATATGAATAGAAAGGGTTTGGAGGGATATGGCCTGGTGCTGGCAGATGGGACTAGGTTCGGTTGGGATATCTGGTTGGCATGGACTGGTTGGACCGATGGGTCTGTTTCCGTGCTGTACATCTCTATGACTCAATGACTCTGCCAGTCCTCAGGGAAGGGGACAGCCTTCCTTTGCACCACCCCATCCATTAGGATCTCCAGGTCCATGTTGCCTATTTCCTCTCCCCTGACATTTTCAGAATCTCTCTGACACAGAGCAGGACAGCTTTGGAATGTCAGTGCAACAACCTATCAATTAAAGCGGGGGCACCAGGGATACTGGTCTTTCCGCAGATAACTGGTGAGTGGTGAGTTGCTCATGTTAAATGGGGCTAGAATCAGACTGGGAGGATGTCAGAGAGTTGCATTAATGAGGTGAATTTGGTAAAATATGGCAAGGAGTCTCACTTGGCCTCATGGCTAGATTCCCTCCAAATAAAACAACACAACTTGCACTTAGCCAGAAAAATGGAAGATTCAGTCTCTTAGGTTTATGTTTGTAAGATGTTGTTCACTATTCCAGAGGAGAAGATTCCCACGAATGTTACCAAATAGCCCTTGTAATTTCAATAAGCCTTAATTATGCTTTAAGCGTCCCAGATATTCTAAGGATACAGGATTTCTCTCTTCGGAAAATACACATCCAAAAGTATCTTGCAATATTCCTGGGGATATGAAGTGTTATGCAAATGTTAGTTTTCATTTATTTATTTTCACACTCCAGACACCACATTTGATTACAAATGTAAAACAATCTTATTTTCAGGTGCATTCACTTTTTTGCAATTAGACTTTCTGACCATAAACTTTCAGCCAGCAGAGTTGGCTGAATAGTTGCACGATATTCCATTCTCGATTATGCCCGACAATAATCTCATTATTCTGAAGTATGTGTTGATTCAAACAACATGATATTGAATTAAAGAAATTAAATCTCTGTTTCATTAGCAGTTCAAGTCACTTCCATTTCATCCTAACCCCTTATTCCTTAACCCATCAGGAGAGGAGTCACTGTCCTCACATCCAGTGTGATTCTGAACTGATCAGCTTTCTCAAACATGTAGAAACCAGCTGGTGCTGCATTTCAAAGTTATGGTTCATTATTTAATGTGAAAAAATTGCAAGGCATAAAATAAACCATTGTTACTAATGGCAATGCACATCAACATCTTGAACAAATGCTTTTATGTCAAATAAACCTTAATTGAGAACTGTTATGTCAGGAGTGCTTTGAATTAAAGAGGAATTGTACTGAGTTGGTCTCCAATTTACATCCTTTATTGATCAATTTATGTCATTCTGCCAGACGGATTGCTAATTCATTACCTTGTCATTTGATGGGTACAGAATGGTGCTGGCTCCTAACAACAAGCAATGTGTTGAATTAACTCAAAAGTTGTTTTTCTTCAACCTTTTCAATCTTTATTTAGCATATAATCTTTCTAATTTGATGATATCCAATGAACTGATCAAAGGATGTGTTCCTGTTGATTTCATGTATTATCTGCTGAAGCTCTTAAAAGTAGTGCTCTAGCATCCTTGTGAAATAAGTACTTTCTGTGCACGCTCTGAAATCTGTCGACACTGATCAAGCACTCCCACGTGACTTTATGCGAAGGGTTTTGATTAGAAAAACTCAATGATGGTAAGCAGCATAACTTAGGCAGTGACACATGTTTTAACATTTTCTCTGGTACCAACCAGTTTGGCTATGTCTAGGGACAACAAATCTAATTTAGCAGCACATTTCAGATTAAAATTTACCTTATCGAGTTAAAAGCATGAGAGAACCAGGCATTCAACCATGATTTAAAATGAGACAATTTTAATAAGATTAAGACAAATTGGTGTTACATCCCACAGTTATGTCTGGAAGATTCATTTGGCTTTCTTCATGCATAATGTTCAGATGCTACACCTTTTGTAGTTTATATTCAGGACAAATCATTACCGAGGTCAATTCATCTTGTTAGCTACATCAGTAAAAGAGTCAATAAATTTTACTCATGTGCAGTAATGTTCCTTCACACTCTTAGACAGGATGCAAGCTTGATTTTATCTGATTACTGATCTTTCACTCACTTCTACTCTCTAACTTCTGCAGGTCAATCTTGCTTTCTACTTGATAAACAAGTATTGGTGAGGTCACTGCTCCTCTGAATGTACTTCTGCTGTTCCTTCAAAGCTCTCAGTATTCCATGAATGCAATCTTTCCTCACCCTCAACCTTTCGGATTTTTCAACTTGACTGCAATGGTGTAAAATAGACAATATTGGATTGACTTCACTTAACTTTCATTAAAGGGCATTGAGCTGAGGTATGATTCCACGAGGTATGATTTGGTATTAGCTGCATTATAATCCAGTTAAAAATCACACAACACCAGGTTATAGTCCAACAGGTTTAATTGGAAGCACACTAGCTTTCGGAGCGACGCTCCTTCATCAGGTGATTGTCACCTGGTGTTGTGTGATTTTTAACTTTGTACACCCCAGTCCAACACTGGCATCTCCGAATTATAATCCAATGGGTTTGAGAGTCATCCTTACCACAGCCAGCACAATACCTCCCCCAGATCATAGATCAGCAAGACAAAGTACATTTGCTTTCCCAAGTGTTTTCTTTTTTTTAGAATTTTAAAATCCAAACCATTTGGCTACGACTTTTAACTTTATCTCATCTCACAAAAAAAAGCACAATAATACTTGTTTATTTGTTGCAGTACAGTCAGTTGAATCTTGAATGTAAAAACGGTTATGTCTTTGCACAGGTGATATATGCTTAATTCCTTAAACATTATCGTCCTATAGATTTTCAAAAAGACCTTAATTCAAAAGACCTTAATTCCCCTTGTGGGAGAGTCGAGGACCGGAGAGCAAAATCTCAGAATATCATCTGTCAAATTCTTTATTACAGAGGGATGGCGAAGCTGATTCAGTAAATATATTCAAGATTGTGAAAGATATATGTCTAATCAGGAAGGGAATCAACGGCTGTGGGAAAAGGCAGGTAAATGGATTTTGAGGATTATAAGATCAGTCATGATCTCACTGAATGGCAGAGCAGACTGGATGGGCTGAGTGGCCTGCTTCTGTTCCTATTGTCAAATCAAAGGGCTGTGAACTGGATAGAAGACAGACAGAAACATCAGGCAGGATTTGATGGAAGGTAAAACACGCCTTGATGACTTTAGTTCAGCTGGAAGTTTTCATCACATCAGGCTCAGTAATAATAAAAAGCAAGTGGATATCACCCTCCCACCTGAAATTCTCACCAATTTGAAGTGACCAAGTAACAAGCTAAATACCTACCTGAGGGCAAGATGGTTTTGCAGTGGACGAGTAATCCAACCCCCAGAGTGATATTTTGGAAACATGGATTCAAATCCCACTATGGCAGATAGTGATATTTGAAATGAGAGACATATTTGTGTGCAGTTTTCTGATGCCTGCTGCATTTTCAGATGGGAAAGTTTGGGAGTATTTTACAGCAGCTAAACAGTGATAGAAGAATGTAAAGCAGGGTTTCCAACAGGACCATGGTGGAGAGCAGCAGAGGCTGCTACTGATCTTTGAGCTCACATTGAATTTTTTGAGCTTTCCAGATGAAACAGAACACATTCAGAGAGCTGGCAGCCTTCACAACATCCTTTTCATGACATAGTCCCTCAGTTGCAGGACATTCAGACTTCAGACTGAATGCAGAACTCCCCTTCACAGAGTTAACTAGCTGCTCTCCAGGCAAAGGATGTCTGATTGTTGCTTGAGTTATCCAACTGGGATGGCAGAGATCGGAGCAAATTGGAGTACTCAATTTCCATTCCATCTCCCTGAACCAATTCCACCCTCAACCCCACCACCCCACCATAAAGACCATTAAATCCAGTCCACAAATCATTCACTGTGGCAACACAGGCTTGAATACCGTGCAAAACGAAGGGATGGGTTCCTGCAAGTAGAAGGTTCGTGTTCTTCAATTTACGTGGGTCAACCAGTAATTCTTGCATACGTTCTGGTTGACTGATAGAGCTTGCATGATGACCTCTGTCTTGGCAATAAGGGGTATCTGAAACAGACTTTGAGAAGTATGAACACAGTTCTTATTGAGACTACTAACCAAGTCAAAGAACTGTAAATAATGCGACATAAATATACATGCCTAAACCAAAAATGCAGAAGCAAAGGAAAGGAGATTGGAAATAACACAGCAATACAGGTATATCTTTTTCAATAGTTAGGGTTAAGGCATAATTGTAATCAGTACAGAATGATCTGGTACAATATACTGTAATAGACATTAAGTGGAAATTAATTACTTTCCTACAACCTACAAAATGATTATAAAATTAATTGAAACAAAATATGGAAAGGTGCTATAGACTACATTTTGACAGCTTGTGTAAAACTTCAATCACCAGTCTCTAATGATAGAAGAGATTACCTTTTTTTTGTTTCTACTGCCTTGAGTTGTATTCCCACAGTGACATGTTTCTGGCCTCACAATTGATTCTGAATTACTTTCTTCATTGAACCATGTCATGTATCCAACCATGCTCCACTGGCTATCACATTGATACAGCTAAAGAGGTTAACAAGATTAAAAATAGCCCTCCACTGAGATCTAGCAACCTTTTGCTTTCAAATAGGATGTTCGCCATGATGGGAAAATCGATAATGAATGAGTTCAGATCAATAGAAAGAGATAAGCTGAATCTGAGGAAATATCATGGGAAGAATTGAAAGTGATGTTTGCAGTGGAAGTTCAATTTTCTTTGACATTTTTCTTTGAGGACCATCTCTGACTGACACACTCCCTCCTCCCTCCACCACCAGTGTCCATTAAAACAGCTCTTACAATTTCCACTGGTATTCCTCTATCCTTCATGTCCTAATTTATTAAATGTGTATATGCATGACATAATTCTCATACCAGTGCAGAAAGTAAAACATAATACACAAGGCAAAGAAATTACACACTGATTTGACACCTCTTTCAATCAAAATGTAAATGAAAAGATTTTGTTTAAAATGATTACTTTTTTAAAGTCAAATACAATTGGCATTGCAAAGCTAAGATGAAAAATGTGAACCTCTGCATTTACGTATTTGCTTTAGACTTCAGTGAGCAACTATTACATTATAACAATTGGATGTCGTTAAAATGGATATGTAGCAAACAGGAACAAAAAAAGACTGACGCGTCCAATCAGCTAACGTATGTCTCATCCTTCTGGTTTTTATATTCACTGTCCTTCAAAGGCATTCTAACAATCTATTTCATTGATCTTTCCTCGCTGCAAAAAAAACATACTTATAGATATCAGTGAATATCAGTGGATTTGTCTTGTTCTTCACTTTGTTAAGAGTGTTTCTTTGAAAGCTAGCTCTTATGGCTTAGTAAAGCTTTGAATGCCTTTGTTGTCTTTTGGCATCACCTGCATATAAAGCTAGAAAAGCCAGAAATAACAATAAAGTTGATTGTAAAATATAAATAGCTACAATCATCCATGCCTGTTATATAGGATGATATATCACTCAAAATCTCATGCTGTCCAAAATATGTGTAGGTTAGGTGGATTAGCCATGCTACATTGCACATGGTGTCCAGGGATGTGTAGGTTAGGTGAATTGGCCATGCTAAATTGCCCATAGTGTCCAGGGATGTGTAGGTTAAGTGGATGAGCCATGCTAAATTGCCCATAGTGTCCAGGGATGTGTAGGTTAGTGATGGAATATGCAGTGTTGTAGGAATAGTATAGGGGGGATGGGATGCTCTTTGGAGGACTATTGTGGACTTGGTGGGCTAAATGGCCTGCTCCAACACCATAGGCATTCTGTGATTCTATAATTCAAGTTTTTTTTTAATGATCTTTCATGAGATGTCAGTGTCATTAGCAAGAGCAGTATCAGTTGCTCATCCATGTTTGCCCTTAAATTGGTTAGTTTGTTCAGACATTTCAGAGCCAGTTATGTTATGTAATCCAGCTTAGGTCAGGCTTTACCAAGTAAGGCTGAATTCCTTCCCTAAAGAATGATAGATCTCATGATCACCACCGCTGAAACGTGATTTATACTCTAACTTATTAATTACATTTGAATACTGTCAATTGTTACAGTGGGATTTGAACCCACCCTGAAAGAATAATAACTCAGACCTCTTGAGTAGAAGTCTAGTGACATTACTATTATCTCCCTATAGCTTCTTTGCCCCCTTTTCTGACAATGCTTAGCAAAAAGAACTCTTCTCCAGTCCTGGTCAGATCCCGTCCCTCATATCTTTTCCTGGTACATTGTATTCGAACTATTTTCAGTTCGACCTCTGGATTCAAGATTGAAAATCTTGCATACTAGGTTGCCATTGCATAATTAAAGTACAATAAGCACTGGAGCTTACAATTATCAAAAGGTAGCAGTAACTCACACTAGTTAGATTGAAAATACTTCTACTGGAGTCACACCATTCAGGTCATTTTACAACCTGCAGAACCTGAACAGAAAATTACCTTTCTCTCCCATGCCAGGACTCAAACATGATTAGATTTTGCATTCATGAGGAGAAGCATCGTAATCTGTTTAAAGGATTGAAATGAACAGGTATCAGAAGGGGATAAAAGTAGAGGGCTTTGGAGAGAACTGAAGTACAATCATGTAGAATAATCAATAGGAGACTTTTGAAATTGGGACTAGAGATGACAAATCAAATACTGCCATTGAGGAAGGCAGATCCAGTGGGGGGGGGTTAGAATTGATACTGGTGTGAAGTGGATCATGCTGGTAGCCTGCCTGTAGAGCCGGATCTTAGGTAATGGGGATATCTTAAAATTCAATTCTGCTGCAGCAATCCCACAGATCTTGCTATGAATAATGGGACACAGATATCAGCATGAAAAATTCCTTAGCGCACACAACACCCAAAACTATAAGGCTCACTGGTTCTGAAAAAAGAATGTTTCTATACATAAAAGAAAACATACACACACACACACGTACACACACACATGCACACACACACGCACACATACATACATACACAGACACATACACACACACATACATACATATGCACACACATACACACACCGGCACACACATACACACGCACACATACACACCATACACACACAAAGGAAATGTGATGGAATCCATAACAGATAATTCAGGAAACACTCAACAGGTCAGGCATCATTTCTGTAGCAACAAGGCAAGTTCATATTTCAGAGACAAAACCAGAAATTGCTGGAAAAGCTCAGCAGGTCTGGCAGCATCTGTGGAGAGAAATCAGAGGTAACCCTGAGGAAGGGTCACTTGACTTGAAACATTTACGGTGTTTTTGACTCAGATTTACAGTATCTGCAGTTCTTTCAGCTTTTATTAAGCTGACATTGCAGATGTGGATATTTCAAAATGTGTTTACTCTCTCCATGGGTATGGCTGTGTATGTGATGTTTTCAATCTGTGCATGTGTAATTTTATAATGAAACTCAGTGAAGCATAATGAGAGATGTATTCCAAGATGTTATTACCACATTTTGAGGTAGCATACATGATAAACAGAACTTTTCTGATGTAACATAGGAATGATTTGTTCTTCCAATTGTTTAATATCCATCAATCATGGGAGATGGGGTATTGGTGGTGCTAATCCTTCCTTTCCAAATTTGCTGATAATGGTGAAAAAATGACAATTGGTCGCAGTTTATTGAGGAAAGCTGTGGTTTTTCCAGGTTTTAAGCTGAAATTCTTGTTCCAGAATATTGCTGAGGAAAAGAAAGCTAAAGGCACTGTTCAAATAGCATTTCCTAAAATTGCCACTACAGCTAAATCAATAATCTGCTTTAATTAGATCTGTTTGATCTTATTTTAAAGTTCTTCTCTAGTCAACCTTGAAGCATCTGCTTTCCTGCTTGTGCCCAAAAAAAATCAATGACAACAAAGAGCCTGAAGGGATGACACCTTTGTCAAAGGAATACCTTGCATTGCTGTTATTAGATTTCATTTATTCATGATACAAAGACACATACAGTTTGGTGGCATTTTGTTATTTGTGATAACTTATTAAAGTTTCTCCAAACGCGGTTTGACTAACAATAGATAATGATGATTTGTTTTGCCTGACCCAAGTTAGCTTCCCTCCAACTGGCAACCAAATGAGGAGCCAGTATCTCAGTTCCTTTCCAAGAGTTACTACCTGATGGTTAAAAAGCTTCAAATCTTCTAATGTTGTCCCATGCATTGAAAGCAAGGGACCTTTCCTCTCACGGGTTACAACCACCATCTTACAATAATAATGTCAACAGTTACTAATGCACCATGCCCAGGCAGGGCTGCAAGTTATATCTACCATACCTCGCGTTCTCTTGGTGGTGGTACATGGGCAGCATATGCAAAGTGCAGGTCTTTTGTCCGACCTCTATCTTGATCCACCAATACTGAAAGAAGTTAGAATATCACCTGTTTTGGACAGCAATGGAAAGCTGAGAGTCAATCTATAAGCAAGATGTCGAGGGTAATCCAATGCTCTCATTAATCCCTTGAACAGTAGTCTTGCTTTATTTTGGCTGAAGCAATTATTTAGATGCATGGTCCAAAATGAAGGTGTACAGAATACAACATTAGGAGTAATAAGAAGTCAAACACACCTTCCTGCAAGGGCAAAGCAATCTCTCACAATGAACTGCCCAGAAGACATGACCCAACAGCTGTTCAGTTGAGATTTTCAACTAAGGTTCACTGCCCTTCCTGTTTGATGTGAAAAATCCCATTGTACTATGTCGAAGGCAAGCTGGGGAGTTCCTCCCAATGTCATGGCCACTATTTATCCTGCAACCGATCTCAACACAAAGGCAGAGTACTGTTGATGCTGGAAATCTGAAATATAGACAGAGACAGGACTTACCAAAGAGGGTTATTTGCATACCAAACAGCATAAACAGCAAGCGATAGATAGAGCTAAGCAATCCCACAATCAATAGATCAGATCTAAGCTCGGCCATCCTGCTACATCCAGTCGTGCATGATAGTAGACAATTAAACAACTCACTGGAGGAGGGGGGCTCCATAAATATTTCCATCCTCAATGATGGAGGACACTAGCATATCAGTGCAAGCGATAAGGCTGAAGCTTTCAAAGTAATCTTCAGTCAGAAGTGTTGAGTAGATGGATCCATTTAAGCCTCCTCCAGTAGTCCCCAGCATTACAGATACCACTCTTCAGCCAATTTGATTCACTCTATGTGATATCAAGAAACGGTTTGAGACACTGGACGTTGCAAAGTCTACAGGCCCTGACAACATTCCAGCAATAGTACTAAAGGCGTGTGCTCCAGAATTTGCCGTTCCCCGAGCCAAGCTGTTCCAGTGCAATTACAACGCTGGTATATAGCTGATAATGTGGAAAATTGCCCAGGTATGTCCTGGACATAAAAAAGCAAAACAAATCCAAACCAGCCAATTACTACGCCATCAGTCCACTCTTGATCATTAGTAAACTGATGGACAGTGTCATCAACAGTGCTATCAAGCAGCCCCTGCTCAGCAATAACCTGTTCAGTGATGTCCAGTTTGGATTACACCAGGGCCACTCAGCTCCTGACCTCATTACACCCTTGGGTCAAACAAAAGAGCTGAATTCTAGAGGTGAGGTGAGAGTGACAGCCCTTGACATCAAGGCTGCATTCGATTAAATGTAGCATCAAGAAGTGCCAGCAAAACTGGAATCAATGGGTATTGGGGGCAAACTCTCTGCTAATTGGAGTCATACATGACACATAGGAAGCAAGTGTTAGATCTCGCGATGGAAGAACACTTTGGTGACAGTGATCACAACTGCCTCACATTTACCATAGCCTTGGAAAGGGAAAGGAGCAGTTACCAAGGGAAGATATTTAATTGGGGAAAAGGAAATTATGATGCTATCAGACAGGAATTGGGAAGTACAGATGGGAGCAATTGTTCCACAGAAAGGGCACAGCAGATATGTGGAGACTATTTAAGGAGCAGTTGTTGCGAGTGATGCACAAATTTGTTCCTCTGAGACAGGTAAGAAGGGGAAGGATTAAGGAACCTTGGATGATGAGAACAGAGGAACTTCTCATCAAAAGGAAGAAGGCAGCTTAAGTAAGGTGGAGGAAGCAAGGATCTAGCACAGCTTTAGAGGATTACAGGCTTGCTAAAAAGGAGCTCAGAAATGGACTGAGGAGAGCCAGGAGGGGACACGAAAAAGGCTTTACAAGAAGGATTTGGGAGAACCCAAAGACATTTTATTCATACGTGAGGAATAAGAGAATGATCAGGGAGAAGGTAGGGTCAATCAGGGATAGCGGAGGGATCTGTGCGTGGAGTCTGAGCAGATAGGGGGAACCCTAAATGAGGTTTTTGCTTTGGTTTTCACCAAGGAAAGGGATCTTGTTGTGAATGAAAACTTTGAGGAGCTGGGATAAATTCTTGACCAGATCAGGATTGATGAAGTTGATGTGCTGGAAATTTTGGAAAATATTAAGATTGATAAGTCCCCAGGGCCAGACTAGATGTATCCTAGGCTGCTCCAGGAAGTGAGAAAGGAGGTTGCTAAGCCGCTGGCGAGGGTATTTGCCTCCTCGCTCTCCACGGGAGTCGTACCGGAGGATTGGAAGGAGGTGAATGTTGTTCCTCTTTTCAAGAAGGGTAATAGGGAAATCCCTGGCAATTACAGACTAGTCTTGGAAAGAATTCTGAGGGGTAGGATTTATGACTATTTGGCAAAGCATAGTGTGATTAAAGGCAGTCAGCATACCTTTGTGAGGGGCAGGCCATGTCTCACAAATCTTATTGAGTTCTTTGAGGAGGTGACAAGACAGGTCGACGAAGGTTGAGCAGTGGATGTGGTGTATGTGGACTTCAGCAAGGCATTTGATAAGATTCCCTATGGTAGGGTCATTCAAGAGTCAGGAAGAATGGGATACAGGGAGATTTGGCTATCCGGATTCAGAATTGGCTGGCTGACAGAAGGCAGAGAGTGGTTGTAGATGGAAAGTATTCTGTCTGGAGGTCAGTGTTGAGTGGGGTCCCGCAGGGCTCTGTTCTTGGGCCTCTGCTCTTTTTATAAATAACTTGGATGAGGAGGTTGAGGGGTGGGTCAGTACATTTGCAGATGACACAAAGATTGGAGATGTTGTCAACAGTATTGAGGGCTACTGCAGGCTGCAGTGCGACATAGACAGGATGCAGAGCTGGGCTGAGAAATGGCAGATGGAATTCAACCTGGATAAATGCATTTTGGAAGGTTGAACTCGAATGCTGAATATAGGATTAAAGACAGGATTCTTGGCAGTATGGAGGAACAGGGGATCTGGGTGTGCAAGTACATAAATCCCTCAAAGTTGCCACCCAAGTGGATAGGGTTGTGAAGAAAGCATATGGTGTTTTGGCTTTCATTAACAGGGGGATTGAGTTTTTAAGAGCCGCGAGGTTTTGCTACAGCTCTACAAGTCCCTGGTGAGACCACTCTTGGAATATTGTGTCCAGTTCTGGTCGCCCTACTATAGGAAAGGTACAGAGGCTTGGAGAGGGTGCAAAGAAGGTTTATCAGCATGCTGCCTAGACTTGAGAGCTTGCCTTATGAAGAAAGGTTGAATATGTTCGGACATTTCTCTCTGGAGAGAAGGAGGAAGAGAGGAGACCTGATCGAGGTATACAAGGTAATGAGTGGAATAGATAGAGTCAATAGCCAGAGACTTTTCTCCAGGGCAGGATTGACTGGTACGAGGAGTCATAGTTTGAAGATATTAGGATGAAGGAATAAAGGAGATGTCAGAGGTAGATTCTTTATGCAGAGAGATGTGAATGCATGGAATGAGTTGCCAGCTGTGGTGGTGGAAGCAGAGGGACATTTAAGTGACTGCTGGACATGCACATGGATAGCAGTGAATTGAGGGGTGCGTAGGTTAAGTTATTATATTTTACATTAGGATTAAACGTCAGCACAACATCATGGGCCAAAGGGCGAATTCTGTGCTGTACCTTTCTATGTTTTATGTTCTAAGTCATGGTTGTTGGAGGGCAGTCACCTCAACTCTAGAACATCTCTGCAGGAGTTCCTCAGGATGGTGTCCTTGGCCCAACCATCTTTAGCTGCTTCATCAGTGACCTTCCCTCCATCATAAGGTCAGAAGTGGGGATGTGCACTGATGATTGCACAATATTCACCATTTGTGACTCCTCAAATAGTGAACAATTCTTTTTTCAATACAAGATCTGGACAAAACCCAGGCTTGGGCTGACAAGTGGTAAGTAACATTTGCGCTACACAAATGCCAAGCTATGACCATCACCAATAAGAGATACTCTAACCACCACCCCTTGACAATCAATGCTGATACCATCACTGAAGCCCCCACTATCAACATTGATCAGAAACTCAACTGGACTCACGACATAAATAGGAGGAGAAAGTGAGGACTGCAGATGCTGGAGATCAGAGCTGAAAATGTGTTGCTGGAAAAGCGCAGCAGGTCAGGCAGCATCCAAGGAGCAGGAGAATCGACGTTTCGGGCATGAGCCCTTCTTCAGGAATGAGGAAACTGTGCCCAGCAGGCTAAGATAAAAGGTAGGGAGGAGGGACTTGGGGGAGGGGCATTGGAAATGTGATAGGTGGAAGGAGGTTAAGGTGAGGGTGATAGGCCGGAGTGGGGGTGGGGGCGGAGAGGTCAGGAAGAAGATTGCAGGTTAGGAAGGTGGTGCTGAGTTCGAGGGTTGGGACTGAGACAAGGTGGGGGGAGGGGAAATGAGGAAACTGGAGAAATCTGAGTTCATCCCTTGTGGTTGGAGGGTTCCTAGGCGGAAAATGAGGCGCTCTTCCTCCAGCTGTCGTGTTGCTATGGTCTGGCAATGGAGGAGTCGAAGGACCTGCATGTCCTTGGTGGAGTGGGAGGGGGAGTTGAAGTGTTGAGCCACGGGGTGGTTGGGTTGGTTGGTCCGGGTGTCCCAGAGGTGTTCTCTGAAACGTTCCGCAAGTAGGCGGCCTGTCTCCCCAATATAGAGCTGTTCAAGAAGATAGCTCACCACCAGTTTCTGAAGGGGAAGTAGGGACAGACAATAAATGCTGGCCAGCATCGCCCACATTCCACAAAATGAATAAATAAAAAACAAAAAGATGATGGAATTAATCAGCAGGTCAGGCAGCATCTGTGGAGAGAGAAAGAGTCAATATTTGACATCAAAGACCTTTCATCAAAACACATTTGCTGTTCATTAACACATAGCGGTGTGCAGGAAATTGCTGTGTGCAATTTGGTTGGTGTTTTTCCTCTCTTGCAAGAATATTACTTCCAAAAAGTACTTCATTAGATGTAAATTACTTTGGGACATTCTGCAGTGGTGAAAGCTATTATAGAAATTCAAGTCTTAATTTAAGTCTCTCTTAGTGTGTTAGGTTCATTTGGTACAATTTCAAAGTTTAATGCTCAATCTCCTTCCTTCTAAGCAATGTGATAGATTTATAGTTGACATTAGGAACATTCCCAATTTAGATTAATATACAGCCTGTTCATTGGTTGTTTATTCCGCATTATGGAATATTTTAAAGATTTTAAACAGCTCTTATTGTCATCCAAACTGACGTTTCAAAATAATAGCTTTCTAAAATACACAAATAAGTTATGTTGCCAACTAACCATAAAACAAATCTAACTCAAAACATTTAGCTGGTCCCTTTTCACCTGCCTATTCTGCAAACACAGCAAATTAATTCAGCCCACAAAGAAGACATTATTTACAATATCTTCAGGCTCCCTTAAAACTTATATTCATTAATCTGTCATTTTGAGGAACTACTATTTTCTCTGCATACTTGTTATAGAGATTTTTTTCAGAATTAAGTATTGCTGCCATCTGCAGGGTTAATCTTTTTCTTAATTCCCTAGGATTTTGTATTGAAACCAGGAAAATGCTCAAAGGCAGTATATGCATAAGTCACTCATTATTTTGATTCTCATCCTCAGCTTCTGCCATTTTCACTTGATACCACAGATTTTCTTCAGGCAAAGATGGCAGGATTGTTTAGGTCACTGATGTCTCTGCAGCACTGTGATTAGTCAGTGAAAAATGTGACTCATTCAAGCACATTGATTTGGATAATACTGGATTCGCTTTCCATTTCTGCAAATTCATTGTCTGTTTTAATGAGAGGCAGGTCTGTCACTCAGACACACCATCTTCTGGTTGAAGGACCAGTCATTCATTACCTGAGCAACTGGATTCTCGTGCAAGTTAAATCCCATGAGAAGAATTAATGTTAAAAAAGCAGAACTTCTCCAATACCATTGTTTGCTCCGCCACTGTGTGTACCCAAACAAAAAACAAACAAGATCAAAATGCTTCAGATGCTGGACATCTGAAGTAGAAACAGAAAGTCCTGGGGAAACTCAACAGACCTGACAGCATCTGTGGAGAGAGAAACAGAGTTAATATTTTGAGTTGATATGACTTCTTCAGCACTAAACAAGTGCTTTCTTATTAACGGGCATTCCAACATGGAGTGAAAGAAATTTTGCAAGAAATCTCATTATAAAAATTAATTGTACATTATATTGTCACACAAGAGAGACAGCCAAATCAAAACAGCTTTCCTACTTTTGTATTTGCAGTGATGTAGGCTTAAAAAATCTTCAAAATTTATCCCTATGGTTCCAAACTGGACGTTTTGAATAACCAATCGCAGATTTTGCAAATACTCAATTCTTGACACTAGGTTTGTAGCTTAAACATTAGAGATTAGATTCCCCATAGAGTGTAAACAGGTCCTTCGGCCCAACAAGTTCACACTGACCCTGTGAAGTGCAACCCACCCAGACCCATTCCCCTATATTTACCCCTGACTAATGCACCTAACACTGCAGGCAATTTAGCATGGCCAGTTCACCTAACCTGCACACCTTTGGACTGTGGGAGGAAACCAGACCACCTCGAGGAAACTCACACAGACACAGTGAGAATGTGCAAACTCCACACAGACAGCTGCCCAACGCAGGAACTGAACTCAGGTCCCTGGCGCTATGAGGCAGCAGTGCTAACCACTGCGCCACCATGCCACCCCCATTAGACTTAGCAATTTATTAACAATGCAGTAACCTTTGCAGCGCAAAATTAAACAACATGGTAATCTAATTAATCTTTATGAGTTAAACATAACCTTTGTTTTCAGCCCTAAGACAATCAGACAAACAAACACATTTAAGGAATAAATTAAAAAGGAAAGAAAATAACAAAACTGGCCAGATTACTTGTGACCCATTGTTTCACAGGCATATATGATAGTTTCTTGGTTGATTTTCTGAAGATGTCAGTCAATGTTACCTTTTCAGTTCACTCTGAGGTAGTTTCAGTTATTAGATTAGATTACTTACAGTGTGGAAACAGGCCTTTAGGCCCAACAAGTCCACACCGACCCTCTGAAGAGCAACCCATCCAGACCCATTCCCCTACATTTACCCTTTCACCTAACACTACGGGCAATTTAGCATGGCCAATTCACCTGGCCTGCACATCTTTGGACTGTGGGAGGAAACCGGAGGAAACCCACGCAGACACAGGGAGAATGTGCAAACTCCACACAGACAGTTGCCCGAGGTGGGAATTGAACCCGGGTTTCTGGCGCTTTGAGACAACAGTGCTAACCACTGTGCCACCGTGCCACCCACAAACTCATAACTTATTCTCTGAACATCCAATAGCTGATGATCGGAGGTTCAGCAGGGAGCATTCAAATCTTCACCATGGCAGCAGCATACAGTATACCACCCACAAGATACACTACAGTATCTCACCAAGACTCCTCTGAAAGCACCTGTCAAACCTGTGAGCACCATTACCAAAAAGGACAAGGGCAGCAAATGCATGGAAATACCACCACCTGTGGTATCACTTTTCCTTTATTGTTGCTGGATCAAAGTGCAGGATCTCCCTTCCCAACAGCACTGAGTGTGTCCCTGCATTCTAAGAACTATAGCAGTTCAAGAAGGCAGCTCACTACCTTCTCTGGAGAAATTAGGGATAGGCAATTATTGCAGAACTAACTAATGATGCCGACTGGTGATAAAGAAATTTTAAAGATAACATTATGAAGGCAAGTAAGAAATCATTACCTAAACTAAAAGATTCAATCACATGCATTTCAAGCCTTAGAACAAAGTGTATTGGAGTATAGTTACTAAATCTGCTGGTAAGCCAATAGAGATCAGATAATTAAAGCGCAATCTCAAGAATAGTTTTGTACATTAAATACAGCAAACCATGAAACACAAACTTTATGAATGATTGATATTATTGAGACTTTGATGCTCTAATAAACATATTATCATCGAGTAAAAAGCTTCAATTATCACTTCTTGTCTTTGAAATGAAATGTGCTGAAAAGGGCAGAACAAGTTGACATATGAAGTCTTGCTTTCTCAAAATGGGATTGTAAACATTATCTGTGCGCTCATATATTACTTCATTGATTATAGTGCTTAAACACTTGTGTTTCTATTTCAGTTTTCAATGTGACTTCAGTGCAGGTGAGCTGGCCTCTCAGCTCTGGCTGACTCACTCAATAGGAAATAAAGCTTGCATTGTTTTGTTCTTAGAGAGAGATCGAAGTGCAAGACAAAAACTGCACCTTGGATGGTACTTCAATCCTCATACATACCTTCCCATTCAAACAAAACCAGTACACTGTAATCTGTGCCCTGTTTGACTCTTATCCCCCACAGTCTCTCCATCGTCAAAATTATGTATTTACATAGAATTATAAAATGGTCAGAAAGAGACCATTTAGTTAATCACAATAGAGCTATCAAATTAGTTCCACTGCCTTGGCCACTTCCTATAAAGATTCAAATTATTCCCTTTCAGTGTCTGTTCAGTTTCCTTTAGAAAGTTATTGTTGAATCAGCTTTGAATTGTGCATTCCAGATCATAACTCATTGTATTGAAGAAAATCCTTTCTTTAGATTGTGAATGGTTCTTCTGCCTGTGGGACCCATGTCCTCTTGGTCATCAACCCCTCTTCTGCTGCTGGAAACAGTTTCTGTCCTGGTAACTTGATCAAAGCCTTTCCTGATTTTGATTGCATTATTTGAATCTCACCTTAACACTATACAAAAGGGGAAAACTCAACAGGCCTGGGAGTGTCTATCTTTTTAAATTTGTTCTTAGGATATGAGGATCTTTGGCAAGAAGCCCCTTAAAAGGCTATTGATTGCAGGGTGTTGGGTGAAACCAGAACATTGCCCATGGTGTAATTTTATGATCTCTTCCTGACCTCTGCCAACCCCACAGGTGGCTATAACATCCAACCTCACATTTCTGAGCACTGAAAACCATTATTTCTATACTGAATTCTGAGGAAGGGTCACTCGACCCAAACATTAACTCTGATTTCTCTCCAAGGTGCTGCCAGATCTGCTGAGCTTTTCCAGCAATTTCTGTTTTTGTTCATTATTTATTTCTGTATCTCAAGTCACTCTTCTTTTTATGGCTTCTTTCTAAATTGCCTGTTTTTAGCATTGATCTATTTAGTTTTTGCATGTTATTGTTATGACCGAGTTGCATAGAGGATGTGATGAACCTCAGGATCTGTTCTCTTGCTTTCAGCAGCTGTATTTGACATTAACTGATGTGTTTGTCCAGTTGGTGCATGATTGCTTCCACAATGAGCTTCTGAAAACTAATCACTGCAAGGTAATGAAGTCGTAATCAACAGTTGATTTCCCAGAATCAATGCAATCAGAACATATTGTAGCAATCTAACTCAGATTTGAATTTTGATCTATTTAAAAAGAAATAGTTGCAAACTTATCCTATTTTTACTGGTAACCTCTCCAAAGGGGCAAGATTACTGGAAAAGAAAGATTGAAAAACTGTGATAAGTTAAGAAGCAATTATTAAATCAATTTTAAATGCATTTACTGTATTACAGTGAAGATTAGATTACTTACAGTGTGGAAACAGGCCCTTCAGCCCAACAAGTCCACACCAACCCTCCGAAGAGCAACCCATTCCCCTACATTTACCCCTTCACCTACCACTATGGGCAATTTAGCATGGCCAATTCACCTAACCTGCACATCTTTGGACTTTGGGAGGAAACTAGAGCACCTGGAGAAAACCCATGCAGACAGGGGAAGAATGTGCAAACTCCACACAGACAGTTGCCTGAGACGGGAATTGAACACAGGTCTCTGGCGTTGTGAGTCAGCAGTGCTAACCACTGTACCACCGTGCTGCCCTGATCGTTAGACATTGAAACTAAATATAAGATTGTATACCTTCCCTTTTGATTTATTCTCAATTAAGACTCACATAGTGCATTGCTGTAAGTTATACAAATGCAATATACCATGGATACTGAAGATTGGAAATAAAGACGGAAAATTCTGGAAACGTTCTGCAAGTTTGGTGACTCCTTTGGAGAAACAGAGTTAAAGTTTCAAGTCAATGGCCTTTCATTGGGACTGGGAATTTTATTTTAATTTATTCAAGAGATATGGACTTCACTAATTTGATTTATCATCTATCTCTTGTTGCTCTTTATTTTGAAAGGTGACAGAGAGATGCCTTCTTGAGCTGGTGTAATCAATTTGTGTTGGTAGATCCACAGAGTCATTAGGGAGGGAGTTCCAAGATTTTGGCCTAGCAAAACTGAAGCAATGGTGCTATATCTCCAAGTCGAGATAATGAGTAGCTTGGAGGGGGACTTGCAGGCAGTGCAAGACAAGCTGTCCCTGTCCTTATTGGCCAGTAGTCACAAGATCTTTTGTAGCACAAGATCACTTTTTAAATATAAGTGCAACCTATGATCTACCCAAACTAAAATATAGAATAAAGTTTAATTTCAGTGCTATATGAATCTAAAATCAAGTAAATATAATTCTTCACTTTGTCCTCTACTCACCAAGTGAGACACCTGTGACTGCATATGCTCTCCCACTGCCCTGACGTCTGGGTTGTAGTTTATGGCAGCAAGTCAGATCCAGTCCATCAAATGGGTTTCTGTAAGTGGGCTGATTATCTTGTCAAGGATAACTTAAGTTTTAACTTTGAAAGTACACAATGAGTGCATATTTTTCTCTGGTTACAAGACCTCAAAAATTGTTGTGCCTTGATCTGCCTTACAGCTCAATATTGTCTTGCATATTAATAATCTTCATATCCATTCCACTGTTTTGTAAATTCCCTGATGGAATCTGGTAGCCATCCCACCAATGTCTATTTGAAGGAGTAGGTTTGAGACAAATGTGGTGATTTATTCCATCACATTTAATCCCTGAGATCGTCTCTTGAATTCTTCTACTATCTTCCTCAGGTGTGCATGCTTTGCTTTTCTCTTTTTTCTGCAGACTCACAAAGTTGTGCAGTGTTATATTTTTTAACTGAGAGGACCACATATCCAGTTTCCATTTGAATGCATTCACAGCTCTGATCATATGTGTTATGTCTCTGTCCTTTCCCTGCAGTTCACAGTTCAGCTCATTCAGTTTTAATGTTATGGCTGTGAGGAATATAAAGTCTAGCAGCCACACATTGTCTGATAGCCCACTGCACACTTCATTCCTAGATTTAAGAAAATTAAAGATTTCAGGCATCAGCTCTAAAATGTTGATGGGACCTTTCCTCAACTTAACTTCCTCACAACAACATGGAGGATTAGTTCACCATACACAACATCAAATTGTTTGAGCAAGGATTAAGGACACTTGTATGAATTGAATTAATAATTTTCACAATGGCTTTCGTTACATTAGAAAAGTCTATAACTTTACTCACTAATGTTTGCTTATGGATTTCACTGTGGTAATTGGCAAAAGAGGTTAAACCTGCGTTTGCACTAAGTATGATTGGTGTACATCAGTTGTGATAGAACCCAGTTTCTTATTTGGATTGCTTTTCTTGAGCATGCACCTTTTGAATTCATTGAAGATATCTTTACTCTTGTTCTCTCTGTAAGGGACAAAGTAGGAGAAGACCCTCTTCATTTGTTTTGTTCTTGAAAAGAATGATCCTTTCTGTTTTCAAGTGTGTTGGTTACGATTTGTGTCCAGGGTTCCTGGTCAGCCTGTGTTACTCAGATATTGGATGTGTGGTGTGGCAGCAGTCCATGTAACTTGTCTTTGTCCTGCATTAGATAAGCAGCTGATGAAAAGAACTGCAGGTGTACAGAGAATGGGGAGAAGGGTAAGACTAATTGAGCTATTTTTATGTAGAGTCTGCATGGACATGATGGGCTGAATAGCCTTCTATTCTAGGACTGAAATATACTGCCTTCACACATCACACATCTTCAAACATCCCTAGCATATTCCTTATTTATTTGTTTGAATTGCCACTATAAAACCTAATTTACCCTGCCATGGAAACACGATACAAGAAATTGGCAAAGCCTGTTAAGACCATGTACTTTTCTCTGGCTGGGACTTCTGGAAGTCATTCAGCAGAATGATGATCCAAGTGCATGTGGTGAGGGAATGCAGGCAGATGTTGAGGTCAACTGCCAGTGAAACGCATGTCAAGGGAACACAGTGAGATCAACCATCAAAGAATCTGTGATCAACCAGTCAATCAGCAATGGAGACTATGGTTCTAGGTTACTGTGTTCACTAGTTTAGAAGATGTCAATCAAGTTTCTTGGTGGATGTCTGCAGTGCATAGTTAATGTTTTTATGAAATGAAAGGGAAAGTAGGGAGAAAGAAGCAAAAGAGAAGGTTGAAGTGTGGAAGTCAGGAGAGATCATTCACAAAAGTTGATGATGAAGGGTCAAAGAGAGAGGGAGTGGGACTGGGACAAGAAAAGAAACAAAATGTGCCCATAGGAGGTATGACAGGAAGAAAGATGCATAGCTGCCATTCAAACCAAAAACAAGGCAAAACTGAAAGTAAAACCAATCTACAAAGATGGAAACAAAATGGGAACAGAGGTTAGGGTCTAAAATTGTTCAACTCAATATTGTATTCCAGAACATTGTGTTGTGTCTAAGTGAATGGTGAGGTTCTGCTTTAGTTGTTTGCACCTTACGTTGAACTTCATTGGTACACTGCAGGAGGTCAACAACAGGGATCCCAGTACCAGAGCAAAATGGAGGATTAAAATGAGGTTGCAGTGGACTCTCAAAGATCACACTTGCAGGCTGAAAGGAGGTGTTTTGTTAAGCCTCAAAAAAATCTGCATTTGGTTTCTGCATTTTCAGCAATGAATACAGTGTAAGAACTTACAACAATGTGTAAATCAATGTTCCCCTCGAGATCTAATATGTTCCAATAAGAAGACCACTCATTCTACTAAAGTTCATGGCAGATAGACCCAACCTATTCAACCGTTCATCAATGCTGACAGTGCAGTCTTCCCCAGCACTGCACTTGAGTGTTTTCACCAAGATTTTGTACTTAACCCCAATAATGATTGTGAACTCGCAACCTTTCATCTCAAATTGTGTGCAATCCTCTGAGTCACAGCTGCTTAAAAATTTCTTTGCAGCTTCCTTTTATCCTGTAAGTTTGATGTCGCTTGTAAATGTGTCTCTTTAGCCTCATCTCTGAATTATTGTCCTGAAACAGAGCCCAATACTACTACAATGAAAAGTGCTTTCAAACAGGATCTAAACAGTGAAATATAATTCAGCAAGTAGCTGTGTCCTTGTAATGGATTTTTTGTTGAATGTAAATGTAGACAAGCACATTTACGTGTAAATCATTCCAAGCAAATTCTGAACATGTCAGAAAGAAATACTTACCATGACAACAACAGGAGAAATGTTAATTTATACAGGTCTTTACTGTAGATAAACTTGCCAAAGTATTTCTTAAAAATGAAAGAAAGTATGAACCCAACCAAAGAAAGAGAAATTGGGAAGGATGAGCAAAAGCTTGCTGAACAAAGGAGATTTTAAGGAGTAACACGAAAAGGAAGAAGATGATGGAGCAACAGATTGGTCTTGGGAAATGAGATTAAACAATAAAGCTCCAATAACAACAATGGACAGTATAGCACAAGAACAGGCCCTTCGGCCCATCAAAACTGCACCGATACACAATGTCTTCCGAAACTATAAGCCCTTTACCTCCACGCAGTCCGTATCCCTATATTCTCTGCCTGTTCATATACCTGTCGAGATGTCTCTTAAACGTAGCTATTGTATCCACTTCCACCACCTCCTCTGGCAGTACATAGCAGGCACTTACCACCCTCTGTGTAAAAAACTTGCCTTTCACATCTTTAAACTTCCCCCTTTGATCTTAAACTTATGCCTCCAAGTAAATGTCTTTATCCAGGGTAGAAATGTCTTTGACTATCCGTTCTATTCATGCCTTGCACAACTTTGTAAACTTCTCTCAGGTCTAATTGTTGAAATCACAGCCACCAATAGTGGATAAAAGGAGCAGGAGGTCAGAAGGAGACAAAATGGATATTTTGGGAACTGTAGAGATAAAGAAGGTTACCAGTTTTGGATGTTTCTTTTTATTCATTCATGAGATGTAGGCATCATTTGCGACACCAAATTTATTGCACATCCTTAACTGCCCAAAGTCAGTTAAAAGTATTGCCATGGCTCTAGTATCACATTTTTCACATCTAACATTTGCCTTCCATGAAATGATGGGTTCTTCCAACCGAGGACTGCAGATGCTGGAGATTAGAGTTGAAGAGTGTGGTGCTGGAAAGGCACAGCCAGTCAGGCAGCATCCAAGGAGCAGGAGAATCGACGTTTTGAGCATAAGCCTTCCATTAGGAGCTCTCCTGCTGCTCGGATGCTGCCTGACCAGCTGTGCTTTTCCAGCACCACACTCTTCTGGATCATTTAGTCCAGTGACATTGCCAATTTGGCCCCACATTCTCTTCTCAATGGAACACTAAGAATTTTAACCTTGATAGGCCTTTGGGAAGGGTCCTGGGTAACAATGACTAATTTGAAAGATCTTTCTAAGAACCCCAATGAGCTGAATAGCCTCTTTCTGTAATGTACCATAACATCATTGTAAATGTGAAGAGTTGAAACACCAGGAATCAACTTGATTCGGTGAAGTAATGATGTGAGATAGAATATGGTCAGCAAACTTTTAGATACGTATAAGGTTGTATAGCCGAAGCTTATTCATGTGGGCTGGCACTGATAATAGGAGTGGGGACTAGCTGGGAGAGCATAGGAGTAACCTATTCTGGGTTTGTCAGAGACATGAATAAGGAGGTCAGTGGAGAAATGCTGAAGTGGGGATGAAAGCAGCTGATGTCATGAAGTTAGCAGAAAGGAAAAGGGAGAATGCTGAAAAAACCCAGCAGGCCCAGCAGCCATTTGTGGAGAGAAAAACAGAGTTGACATTTTGAGTCCAATATTATAATTCTTCAGAAGAGGGTTAACTCTCTTTCTGTCACGACAGATGATGCCGGACTGGTTAAGATTCTCCAGAAATTGTTTTTTTTTAATTTCAGATTTCCGATATGTGTGTGTCTTGTGGAGCAGGCTAACCTTTTATTTGGAAATTTATGGAGTCAGGAGTTTAGGTGAGGTTGCACATGTCATTGAGGTTGCTAACCTCCGGGTTCAATCTGAGACCATCACTGAGAAGGAGGTGCACTCAGGATCACAGTGGTCACAGTTATCTACAGAAGGATTACAGTTACATTTGGTGTCAGCTTGATATGTCATTCTTACTTCAAAATCAAAGAATCTTTGGGTTCAAGCCCTAAATTGTGTGTGTCACATGGTAACATTTTCTGAGGCACTGCACAATTGTTGGGACCTCACAGGATTTTCTTATAGCATGCAGTTCTGGTCGCCACATGACCAGAGAATGTAGAGGCTTTGGAGAGGGTACGGAAAAGGTTTTCCAAGATGTTGGTTTTGAGGTATCAGTTATGAGGGGAGATTGGTCGAGCTTGGTTTGTTTTCACTTGAACACCGGAGGCTGACCTGACTGAAGTTTACACAATGTCGAGCAGCATGGATAGAATGGATAGTCGGAGTCGTTTTCCCAGGATAGAAACGTCAATTACTAAGAAGGTAGATTTAAGGTAAAAGGGGGAGCATTTAAAGGAGATGTGAGAGGCAGGGCTTTTACACAGAGGATGGTGAGTGCATGGAATGTGCTGCCAGAGGAGGCGGTAGAAGCAGATACAATAGCAACGTTTAATTGGCATCTTGGCAGTTACTTGATTATCCAGGGAATAGAAGGATACGGACCACATAGAGGCAAGGGACTTTTACTTTTGGAAGGATCAATAAGTAATCCAACTTGTTGGTCAGATCTTACTAACAATGTAAGGGCCGGCACATTTACCCAGTTTGTGTGATACAAAACGAGTATCTGAGCATGGACTATTTCGGGAACTTCCTTTGTTCTATAAGAATTAGTAATGAAATATTTCTTAAAATTATTTCTGTGATCCTTCTATCCCTATGATCCCTAATATTAATTTGGAGGAGCATTGGGAGTAGGGATAAAGTGACAGTAGATGGGGTGAGAGGCAATATGGTCAGTCTCATGAAGGAAACCTACAGTATCCCTGTCCGCCTCCTGACTGTTTTACTTCTGGGTTTTCTGTTTAATTTGTTTACCCGATGTAGGTTTAGGATAGAACAGAAGGATGGAATAGAATAACCTTTATTGTCACATATTCTCAATGAGTATAGTGAAAAGTTTATACATTGCCAATTACACTGCTGACTTAGATACAAACATACATAGGCACAGCTTAGTTACAAGATCTTATTCAGTGGAGAAATAAAGAGTTCAGTACAACAGACCACTATGGCACCCAGCTTCCAGTTGGCACTTGGCCCTGTTTCCATACAGCACCAACAACACACCACACTGGAGGCCCCTACGGGAAGGGGTCACTGTGTGGGGGAAGGGGTCACCACACTAGGAAGCTGCTGTGGGAAGCCACTGCCCAGGCCAGAAGGGTGCCATGTCATGCCAGGAGGCCGTTGTGCCAGGCTGGGAGTCATCACTGGAGATTGGGAGTCATCAGAGGCCGTGAGAGAAGAAGACTTAGAGAAAAAGCATGAAGAGGAAGAAAAAGAGAAGAAAAAGAAGTAAAGAAGAAGAATGGGTGGAGTACACAAGCTCCGGCTGGAGGGTCCTGCTCCACTGCCATCTTGTCAAAAAGCTTCAACACCAACCTACTACCCCCTCATTCTCTCAGGCTCACCAGTGCCTCCCATCCTCTTCCTGTAGGATGTCAAAGCATCCCTTAATTAAATCTCCAAGAGGTGCTCAGCCTGATTCTGGGCATTTGTTGGGTACCGAAGGTTTTCTGCAGGTTTGCCTCAGCACCCTTGAGATGCACTTTAGCTTGTTGTTCAGACACACATCTGGAGACCTGATGATGTTGGACTCAAGACGTCAACTCTGTTCTCCTGTTGGTAGGTGCTGCTGGACCTGCTGGATTTCTCCAGCACTTTGTTTTCATTTCTGCCTTCTTCATGACATCAGCTGCTTTCATCCTCATATCAAAGTTTCTCCGCTGAACTCCTCTTTCACATATGCCTTTGACATATCCACACTGGATCACACTAATGCTGTCTCAGCTAACACTCCCACAAAACCACTCAGTTCTGCCATCCCAAAATTACACATATTTAAAATTTTTGTGATTTTGATGAATATACCACTGACAGGCAAACTTTAACTACATTAAAAGCAGTTCAGTTGCCATTCACTGGAATGTTAGTGCAGCCGCACTTACTTTCTTTGTTTTGCCTGGTCTCCTCACTGTCTACTTCAATGAAACAATCCTCAAATTGCTAGACAAAGTAATTATCTCCACTTTAGAAACATTTTTAAAGCACTCCTAAAATTCAGCAATTTGGGTATACTCATGGCTGCATATTCCCAAATAAATCTCTCAGTTTGTTCAGTGCCTTCTACTTCACATAAATGCTTCCCTGAGCTAACTTGACTCCTAGTTATTCAAATGTCTTGCTCTTAGGAATCACTGCTATCAACCGTATTTTGAAGGGAGCATTCTCTTGTACCCTCGGCAGGCAAAGCTAAGACCCACTTGCAGTCCAAAAGTAGGAATTTCCTGGTAGCCCCAACTCTCTGATGCCCAGCTGCAGGTTTCCCAATGCCAGGCAGCTGGTGCTAGAGCTCCTTGTTCAAGATCCAATCTAAAGCACAACCCCTCCTGACACTTTTCAAAATAACTTGCAAATTGGAGGAAATAAACTTTCAGTAAATGCCCTGCACCCAACCCTTTTAATCAGCCCTCATAATTATTGTTATATTCTTATCTTCCTTTTGATAGCCAGTTTCAAGAAGGGCAGGTTCTATGGCTCTGCCAGTAAACTTAAAATTATGTTGAAAAATTGCTCCAATTGATTGTTTAACCTGGCCCTTCTTTTGTTTGCAGAACCCTTTTTCATATGGTTTCATAATCCCAAGGTCCTAATCTAAATTATTCTCGAACACCTTAAGGCCACAAGATGTAGAATTGGGCCATTCAGCCCATTTGGGTCTACTCTGCCACTCGGTGAGATCATGGTGACCTGACAATCCTCACTCTACTTTCTTCCTTTATCCCCTTACTCCTTGTCTCTTTTAAAGACTAGAAATCCATCTATCTCAGCTATGAGTATACCCAAATTGCTGAATTTTAGGAGTGCTTTAAAAAGAAGATAATCACTTTGTCTAGCAATTTGAGGATTGTTTCATTGAAGTGGACAGTGAGGAGACCAGGCAAAACAAAGAGAGTAAGTGTGGCTGCACTAACGTTCCAGTGAATGGCAAGTGAACTGTTTTGAATGTAGTTAAAGTTTGCTTGTCAATGGTATATTCATTGAAATAATTCAGAGAACACATCATTATAAAGATCTACTGGTGAAGGTGACATCAACAGCAATCTCACCTATTGAGATATCTTAGCAGGTTTCTAAGCCGACCATTCTTTTGATTGTAAATATGAAGAGGTATTCAATAGTACAAGAGGTACCTCAGGCTGCTGATATTGTCAGAAAAAGTTTTGAGACCCATGCAAACCCATATCCGTTTTTCAGTGGCAGTTAATAATACAAGGTGTTGTTTAAGATCAAAAAGAATTTACTAACATCATGAAATGAGCTCCCCTGCCACCATTAGGGCATAAAGGATTGCTCTTGGGAGGAGCTAACCAGTTGTTACCAGTGCTGGGGGAATATTTCAGTAGGACTAATGTGTAATTTATCTTAAATTGAGACTGATGTTTCACAATAGACAATCATGTACTCAGATGTAATATAACCAGCTGTTGAGTAGCATATTATAAACTTAATATGCTCATCAAAGCTAAGCCTATCTTCTGTCATAAAATCAGAAAATGTTGGGAATTCACTGGAGTCCAGACAACTGCCTGTTTCTTCTTTTTACTTTGTTCGTCTGTCAGGGCTGACTTGCTTTCACTCGAGTACAATGAGTCCTGAGCTGGTTGATAAGTCCAAATATGGTCTGCAAATTCTGTCACATGGTGCTTGAATGGTCTGAGGAGATGATCCACCAGAAGGTTTGTGCACACTTTCCGATGCAATGTCCCCCCCTGCAAATTCCCAAATAAATCTCTCAGTTTGTTCAATGCCTTCCTGAAGGAGCCTTTTCTCTTTTAGTAAGTCGTGAGCCAGGAGCTATTGGTTATGTAAGACAGGCAGCAGTATGATGGCACTTGCTCAGCAACTGACCTCCAACTCCCTTCCCTCCTGTATAAATATGGAACTCATACAGAATGTCATGCTAACTAAAGTGTACATCATTGCAAAGGCAAACAAATGTGTGGGAGCTTTGGGGGTATATGATAATCTTGTTGACAAGTAGTGAGGAACTAACAGTATTAACTATTAGTTGATACAAAACTTAAGTTTTTTGTCTTCCTTTCACTTTCTTCCCCCTCTTGCAGACTCCCTAGAAAGTGTCTACAGATTTCCAGTGAGCTCCAGATCTTGGTTTGACTTGAACATGATTCTCAGCCATGGACAGGGCCAAAGAGCAGCCGACCTTGCCCTCGGCAGAGGAAGATAGCAGTTGGTGGATTGGAGCTGGCATCCCAACACATTGGCATCTTTCAGGTTTGAAATCCAGCCTTCCATCTGCACACAAATCCCCATATTTTATTGAGTTAAAATTCCTCTTGTAAACTCTATCCAAGTCCAGGAGAGAAGCTTTATAGTCACCATAACGTTGGCAGCAACAGGATAGGAAGTGAACGACACCCTCTCAGGGTTATTGGATAATTGATTATGCACGACAATATGATAGTCAGCCAATTACTTACACAAAAACCTTCCATAATTTTGAAAAATTCAATCCAATCTCCGGTTAGCCTTCCCCTCTCTGAGGATGAGTCCCAACGTCTCTAATCTAGCTTCATAACTGTTCTTTCTTATTCCTCAAACTATTCTCATATACTTCTTTTGCACTCTGTCTAATGTGTTCACATCATTCCTAAAGTGCAGTGTCCAGAACTATATACAATATTTCAGGTGAGGTCTCACTCATGTCATATACAAGTGCAATATAACCTCCTTACTGTTGTACTGAATGGACCTTTCAATAAATGAAAATCAAAGGAACTGCAGATGCTGTGAATCAGAAACAAAAACAGAAATTGCTGGAAAAGCTAAACACCTGTGCAGAAAAGTCAGAGTTATCGTTTCGAGTCAAGTGAGCCTTCCTCAGAACTGATGGTAGCTAGGAAAATGTCAGTTTATTTGCAGAAGACAGGGAGGGAGGGAGGGTTTAAGTAGGGAATGATAGGTGGGGATAGAGCCCAAAGGCAAAGAAAAATAGTTGGACAGACAAAGGATTGAATAATGATCTGACTAGAGGAGTAAATAGCTATTAATGATGATTGTTAGTGGCTAACAATGGGTTGTGTGTAATACAGACCGTATGATAACAAGGTGTGGTGTGTGGGTGTTGGGATAAGGACATGGGACAGCACAAGCCCTCAAGTTATTGAACTGGATATGAAGTCCAGAAGGCTGCACGGTCCCCAAGTGGAAAATGAAGTGCTGTTCTTCCAGCTTGCGCTGAGCTTCACTGGAGGACTGCAGCAAGCCTGAGACAGATTTGCTTACCTTTTAATAAAGCCTAGGATATTGTATCCTTTATTATGTGGTCACTCTACATGTCCTTCACTAAACTTTTGCATATAAAACTAAGTTCCTCTGCTCCTGCTTGACCTTTAAAGAAATTCCAGAAAACAGCTGATAAGGTGCCACGTGGATAATGCAGAAAACAAAATGCATGGTTGCCAGGGTAACATATTAGCATGGGTAGAAGATTAGCTGGCTGACAGAAAACAGAGAGTATGCATAAATGAGCCTTTGCTGATTAGCAGAATGTGATGAGTAGACTGCTGCAGGGGTCCATTTGGTAGAAACTTTAAAAAGCAGGGTATTACTTAAGTAGACAATGACTTCAGAATTCTGAAGTGCAGAGGCATTTACGTGTTCTATATGAATATCAAAACATTAGTATGCAAGTACAGTGTGTAATCAAGAAGGTCAATGGATGCTACTCTGAAATTTATGAGTTTGAACATAAAAGTTATGTTATGCTTCAGTTAAAGAGGACAATTGGTGAAACCACAAATTAAATGTGGTCAATCACCAAATTAATTGTATGCAGTTTTAATCTATTTATTTAAGGCAGGATATAAATGCATTGGAGGTGGTTCAGGGAGGGGTTTATCAGATTGATAATTGGAATGAATGTGTTACCTTTCCCTAGGATAGTTTGGATAGGATGGACTTGTTCCACTGTAGTAAAGAAGAGTGAGGGAGTGTCTTAATAATAGTCTCCAAGATCCTGAACAGTCTTAACAGGTTAGATGTGGAGAGGCTGTTCCCTCTTGTGGGTTAGTCTAGAACTAGGGGACATTTTAACAATTAGGACAAAAGAGGAGAACTTGTTTCTCTTCGAGGATTATATGACTTTGGAACTCTCTGCCTCAGAAGGGTAGTTGAATATTTTTAATTCAGAGGTAGATTCTTGTTAGGCATGGGATTCACAGGTGAGACTTGATCTTGGTTCTCAACAAGTTAATTAGCATTAATAGGGAGTCCTTTAGTCAAACTATTGAGTACACCAGTTACTTATCCTAATTGAAAAGACCCCTTATTATTAACTATAGGAATCAAATTGTTGTGACAGTTTGATAAATTGATATGTTATGTTCTGCAGACACGCTATCATCTTCAATCCTGTTACACATCAACAACTTCAATCAGCTTTGAGCCACTCAATGTTATTGGGTCAATATTGCCACTTTCCTCTGTAACCCTTGAATCACCTCATTGACTCGATAACAGTCACCATCCACATGTCTTCTCCCACCTCCCACTACAGCCAACACTGTCCCTATGCCTAGCTTGGTCCCTCCTGTAAACCAAGCCACCAGTTCAGCATCATTACAGTACATCAATCCCTCCACTTTCTCCACCCGCTCTGACCCAGTCCCCATGAAATCATCCACTACCTACTCATGACCCTGGAACTCCCATCATACTGCATCCCAGCTCCTCTCCTCCCTGCCCATTATCCTCTCAGGACAGCATCAATCTGGCTTCTAGGAAAATTTCTCCAAGACCGTCCTGATCCAAATGCGCTCTTACTACCCTCAGCAATATAGGGCAGCAATGCACCCTTGACACCATTATCCTTGCTCCCTTTCCCCAATACCCATTGCCTGTATTCCCTGGACAGAGTTCTTCGGAGTTCCCTCCCAATCCCAGACAACCCTACCTCCCTCAGACTACCTCCCTGCTCAGTGCCCCTTTTAGACAGACCTCACCTGATTTCCCATCATCACCTCCTGGAACAACTCTACCTAAAGGGAACAAATCAGTGGCTACTTGCTCAAAACCCAGCAGGCACAGACTATTTAAATGATTGATTTAAATCACTCAATCATATTCTTAGCAGAATTTTTATTTTATTTTGTGAAATAATTAATAAACAGAGGTTCTGCTATGAGAGGAAGCTGCACTGCCGGGTTGATGAAAGATTAATAGATGAAAAGATTATAAAGTTGAATAGAACTTGTCTTCAAGCACAGCAGAGAAAGGGATAGAACTTCTGAGAAGATTTCAGCCTGCTTTCCAAAAAGTAAGGCCTGAGTAAAACTTTTTTAGCTGAAGAACCTTAAATAGCATTTACCTTGGGGAAGTGGAGACTTGAGGAAGGTATTAGGCTGTCAGCCGATGATTTCATAATAGGAGCAAGAAATGGAGGAGCAATTTAGAGTCTTTCTAAACTGACAGAAGGAGTTCAGAATTTAAAATGTTCATCTAATTGCAGGTGGCATATCCAAGTAACAGGCAGTGGCAGAAATTCAGCAGGGATTTGGCGAATTGAAAAGACAAAAGGAGATGAAGCTGCCAGCTGGGAAGACAAACAGCAGATGTGTAAGAAATTGACAGATTTGCAAAATAGCATAGAGTCAGGGTAATTAATTAGTTTGGAAACAACAGCGCAATATTAATTGCAGAGCAAGATAGACAAACAGACAATATGAAATACAATTAGCAGTAATGGTAGCACAGATCTTGGATAAGATTGTGAAAAGGGAGTAAATGTAAAATATTTTCCACTACAGGAGATGCAAAAGACAACCTCTTGAGTCCTGTTCTATGTCATTAACCTAGAATTGTGCCTCATTACAGTTTTCTACTTGAGATTGTCTTATTGTTTTCTCTTGCAATTTTAATTTAAGCCATGTAGTTTGCAAAATCCAATAAGACAATGCAAGCTGGAAGCAAAGAAGCTGGGAGCACTGGATAGGAGGAAAGGCTTTCTCACAAGGCACACTGTCAGGCAATGATTTTCTGCTGTGTGTTCTTTCGCAGCCAACAAAGTAAAAAGGCAAGATTTTGCTTTCACTTTGTGTCAAAAGAAGAGCAGCTGAAAATAAAGTGACTGTCAGCGTTGGCAAGTGTGCCGTATACCATAAATATCCGTTGGCAGGTCTGGAAACCCATAGTATGCCATCCCAGAAGCTGTGAATCAAAAGATGCAAATCAGTGAATGAAATGACTCCTATCCAACCTCAAGCTCTCAGCTTTTATGAGAGGCCAAACATTAAATTCTGTTACACTTCCAATAGTTTACATGTGAAGCTCAGTTCTTCAATTCATTTCCCTCATGTAGCTTGCAAATGCCAAACACTGGAAAATCCCCTAATCTGCTCCCTTGGTTCCCAGTGGAAACAAGGAGATCTGCTCTGCCCAAAGGAAGGCTGATAGTTAACACCAGAAGTATTTGATTTTTATAAGATTACTGCAGACTTCCTTCATTGGACACATGCGGAGTCTATCTCCAGTCCATTGCTTCAAGCAAGTCTATGTTGAACATCATTGCTCGTTTTGCCTTCGGTGAGTAAAACAAAAATAATTCACAAACAGGCTGCAGCATCCCAGTCAGACAGAGCACAATCATCAATTTGAAAACAATGAATTCACAATTTTACAAGGGTGAAACAAAAGACATTCACTTGGGTGTGCATCAAATCCTACTATTTATTAGTGAGCAAGTAGGACAGTTTGTTCTAACACCTTGAACTGAGAACATGCCTTTCCTGTGAGCCTGGGCAGGGTGAGTAGGAGGATGGGATGTTTTATAACACTCAAGAGTATTTATTTCATGTGGACAATGACAGGCAGGCTACAGATTTATGGTGAATACCGTGAATAATTTCCAAAATTTCCAAAACTGAAAACATTATTCATTATTCCAAGACAATAACAAAGAAAATAGCATGGATATACATGTGCAATTTGTGTACCTGGTATATTTATCATAACTATTGCTTAGTTACATGTTGAGCATTCTTTTAATCCCCTACAATTTAATTAAAGTTAAAGGTACAATGGAAGACTGTTCATAAAGTGAACAGAAATGAAAGTAAACAGAAGTGATTTGCTTGCAACTAGGTATCTAAGAGAGGCACAAGTTTCGCTTTTGAGGTTTTTATTTTCAAAATCCATCTTCCCCTCCCCTCAAACTCATCTGCTTATTACCAAATCAGTCTGCCATGAATCAGCACACTTGGACAGCTTATGAAAACACAATACTTTTTTTGAATGATCATTCAAAAGGTATTCTTTGATATAATTAAGAGCGGTAATCTGTTGTGGTTTAGTGAAAAGAACTCAACAAAACAATGGCATTTTCCGTTACAATTGCAATCCACTAAGACTGTGATTGTTTAAAATAAACCTAACGTGAGTCTGAATATTCCTGTCTCCAGACAGTCAGAAGACAGATGTACCCTGAAGGATACCTGTTGGAAGCTCTTGGAAGATCTGACAAAGTTACATACGACTTAAATGACCAGGAAGTTTAAACAACTGAATAGGCTACTACTTTAAATTTGGAGCCCCCTGAAAAAGCCTCAAACTCTGAGACTTCAGAGGGTGCCCATTCACTTACAAAGGAAGGTGAGACAGATTAAAACCTGCTTGAGTCTGAGTAACTATAAAACTGACACCAACTCCCATGTATCACTCACACTGATCCCTCAGTTAATCACACTGACCCTTCTCCATTCCCATAAACATAACCTCCCCATTACTACAACACTTGACAGTCCCCCTGGTCACACACCCCCTCCTGGACACCCTACAGCAAAGCCACAGGACATTTGCTTCTCCAACACCACCACCATGTATCCCCCATCCATCCACTCACTCCCTCAATACTCAACTCCCCTCTTGATCTCCCTATCCACTCTATAGCCAGTCATTGAATCATGGAATTATACAGCACAAAACAGATGCATGCCTGTCAGACATCCCAATCTGACCTATTCCCACTTGCCACCCTTTGGCCTAAATCCCTCAAAATCCTTCCTATACCCATCCAGATACCTTTTTAATGTTGTAATCTTACCCACCTCAACCACTTCCTCTGGCAGCTCATTCGGTACACATTCCACCACCCTGTGTACAAAAAATATAGCCCTTAGATTCAATTTAAATCTTGCCCTTCTCACCTTAAACCTATGCCCGTTAGGTTTAGACTCGCCTGTCCTGGGAAAAATAGCTTAACTTCACCTATCCATTCCTCTCATGATTTTATAAACCTCTAAAAGATAAAAGGACGTAGGGTCTGAAAGGGTTAATCTTGAATAGTATCACCCATTATGACAATGACACATAGGCTTGACGGAGGAACAGCTTTGGATCTTGAAACAGTAAGACCTTGCACCTGGACTTTCCTCATAGCCTCTGTAACAATGTCTATCACATCTATCTTACACATAGTTGCTATGATGCAATAAACTATCCATGACATCTTTTTAAAGACCGAGCATTTCTCATCAAGCTGTTTTTTCTCTGCCACATGAAACCATGAGCCCTGTCCATATCTAGCCTGAATGAAGATGATGGTAACAAAATTACCTTAAAGTGAGCAGGATATAGAGAGCTGCTACAAAATGATGAGCAGCAGTACACATTGTTCATACAACAGCCCACATTTACCTGGCACCTCACTTCCTGACCCTGCCATCCATTTACTTGCCATTCTACACCCTCACCCACCCGCCACCCTACTCCTCATTCAAACACTATTTCATCTCGTCACTCACTGACACCCTACCTCACCCATCGGACAATCTACCCCTCGCCACCAGCACCTCACTTCCTTCCCCAACTTACACTTTACCCTCTCATCAATGTACCAGCCACTAAGCCCGTCACCCAAGTACGTGTCACACTACACCCTTAATTGCATACCTGCCTATCTCCTCACCCGCATATCTGCATCTCTCACTCCTCACCTATTCATTTGGCACCTTATTCCCTCAATGTGTGTAAGTTATCTAACACGTATACCTTCTCTTCACAGCTTCTCCAAAAGACTTTGGGACATTTAAACTGTGTTTACTTCTGGAATTCAGCAGCTAGGACTGTAAAAAGCGAGTTTGCTTTTGCACAGTTTCTCTGCACTGTTCCCTTGAGGACTGTGCACTGCTTAAGTCTGGAAGGATTCTCAATCTGAATTTGAGCACAAAAATCTTTGGAAGTTTAGTGTGTTCCTTTTTATCTGATCTGGGTCAGAATTAGAGATTTCAACCCAGATTGGAAGACTTGAACCATAGAAAACTGTTTGCTAGTTATGTTGGATCAATAGTCTGTTTTCTTGCTAGGATAGACCTATTTGAATATTGCTAAAAATAGAGACGCATTGTCAAAGCCTTTTGTATTGCACTCATCAAGACAAATACAAAATGCCAAATTTTAGATGTTCATAACAATTTATACTACTTGAGAAAAGGATACTGATTGGTTGACAAATGGACTCTCGTAGGCAAAGGTATTACAATGGAGAAAGTAATGGGAAACTACAAGGTAATTGTTATGCCAACAACCAAATTAAGACAATGAGTTGAATTTGTAACACGGCTGATTACCTCTGCTAGCAGTGAGATGTTTTCATACACAAAGAGATCCATTCGAGCTTTCCTCCTTTTTTTGAATAACATAAGCACATAATACAAAGGAGCCTACTCTACCATTCAACTGAATCCATGGCTGATTTTCTAACTCAGTACCATTTTCCCATATCTCCTGATATCTTTAATATTTAGAAATCTACCAATCTTCATTAATGTCTTGGACATAATCAATGATTGAGTCTCGGCAGTCTTTCAGAATAGATGTTTCCAAAAATTTACCACTGACAGATGAAGAAATTCCTCCAGTTATAAATGGCCTATCTCTTACTCTAAGACTGTGTCACCAGTTATAGAACTGCATCCCCTAGACAAGGAAAATATCTTTCTTGCATTCCACTTGTTGAACCCTCAATCTCTCCTCATATGGTAATCCTATCATCCCAGGAATAGTTTGGTGAAGATTTATTGCATTCCTATTACGTCAAGTATATCCTTCCTAGAGTATGATGTGGAGGTGCCAGTGTTGGACTGGAATGAACAAAGTTAAAAATCACATGACACTAGGTTATAGTTGAACAGGTTTATTTGGAAGTACGAGCTTTCAGAGCGCTGCTCCTTCGTCAGGTAGCTAGTAGTTCCTCGAGTAAAGAGGCCAAAACTGCACATAATATCCCAATTGCAGTTTCATCAATGTAGTATAAAATTCCACCAAGGTATCTTCCTAGTGTACTCAAATCCTCTTCAAATAAAGACCAAAATACCATTTCCCTTACTTATTGCACCTGTATCTTTACTCCAGTGGCTTATGAACAATGACATCCAGGTTAGTTTGAATAGAAAATACGTCTGAATCACTCAGTTAAGGAATGATCTGTATTTAATTAGATTCCCCACAGTGTGGAAACAGGCCCTTTAGCCCAAACCGACCCTCCAAAGAGTAACCTATCCAAACCCATTCCTCCTAACTAATGCACCTAACTCTACAGGCAATTTTAGCATGACCAATTCACTTGACCAGCACATCTTTGGACTGTGGGGGGAAACAGGAGCACCCAGAGGAATCCCACGCAGACAAGGGGAGAATGTGCAAACTCCACACAGACAGTCCCCTGAGGCTGGAATCAAATCTGGGACCCTTGTGCTGTGAGGCAGCAGTGCTAACCACTGAGCCACTGTGCTACCCTCCTGTTTTGTCCCAAAGTGGATAACTTCAAGTTTTTCCACATTATAGTCTCTCTGCCATGTTCATGCCCAATCATTTAAATTGTTTAAATCTCTTTGAAGAGTGTTTGCACCTTCCTCACAACTCACAGTCCCACCTATGTACTTCATCAGCAAACTCAAAAATATTACAGTTCAACCCCACATCCAAATCATTGTGATAAATTGTGAATATAGCTTGGGCCCATGCACTGATATTTCTTGTACCCCACTAGTCATAAACTGCCTAGAAAATGACTTGTTTATTCCTATTTTCTGTTTTCTGACCATAAACTAATTCTTCACTCATGCAACGTATTATCCCTAACATATGCTCTGACTTTATTTACTCTTGTTTGGAATCTTATTTAAAGCCTTCTGAAAATTCAAATGCACCACATCCACTGGTTCCCTTATCTATTCAGCTAGTTGCATCCTCAAGAAAAAGTTCAACAAGCTTATACAATATGATTTCTCTTCCTGAATCTGGCTAATTCTATGATTCTTTCCTAAGGATCCAGTCCTCATAACTTTTATAATAGCTTCTAGCATTTTTCCAACTCCTGACATCAGACGAATGTGTCTGTAGCTCTCTTTCACTTTGTTAACAAGTGGAATTATATTTGTTCCTTCTGATCTGCAGGTATGTGTAGAATCTATAAAATTCTGAAGGATGATCAGCAATGCCTCTCTTATCTCTCCAATCATCTCTTTCAGCACTAGAGGATGTAAGTCATCAGGTAGAGAAGATTTATCAACTTTCAGGATGATTGGTTTTGTTTGGGGACTTGGTTAACATGGACAAGCTGGACTCTGTATAACTCTAATGTTTGCAGTTCAACTTTTTGACTAATATTAATTTCTTGCAGTTCCTCATTCTTGTTCATTTTTTGATCCTCTATTATTTTTTAGAACATTTTTGATATCTTTCTCCAGGAAGTCAGGCAAAGAAAATATTGTTTTGTTTCTCAATAATTTCCTTAATCCAGTGACACAATTCTGGTCTTTTGACAAGGTTACTATCGCCTTTGAGTTTTCTTTTCCAGAGAGGGGGATAATTGGCCAGGCTCCAACGAGGCTGGGGTTGAAAGGTTTACTGGGGCACTTTTTGATTACCCCTAACAGATACTGCCTTCAGCATAAGGCTTTCATGTATTTTAAAAAAGGTTATAATCAAAGGGGAGTGGCCATCTAGCTGTGTAGCTAGCTATCGTTTAGATTAGAGTTTTTGATTCAGTTCAGCAGAAGTGTGTGTGTGAAAAAAGGCTGCTGGTTCTCTCCCTCCTTCTGCCCTTCTGACTTCATAACCTATAAGCTTTTTGTGCCATTTGTACCCTTTGTGTTGATGGGTTTGTTTATTGGGATTGTTGCAAGTAATTCGGAACAGCATCATTAAGTCAGGTTAGTCTGTCAGGTTTTGGATAGGGTAAGTTATCCAGTGTTCTATTTTCTGTTATTTGTGTTTCATTCCATAATTTTGTAAATAAATTCTGTTTGTTTAAAACTTAGGAGTCAGATCAGCTAAATCAGTCCAGGAATATCCACTATGCCCTGACCTAAAATAAATAGCAAAGTTATGATCTGGGCTACCTGCTTAAAAATGTTTGAGGGGTAGGGCTTGGTCCATGACACAAGTGTTAAATTTTCTTAACATAGCATAAATGCAGTCCCTCCACACATCACTTCAGATCTGATGAAGAGTCATCCAGACTCTAAACATTAGCTTACTCTCTCTCCATGGATGCTGTCTGACTCGCTGTGATCTCAAGCATTTGTCATTTTCAGTACAGATTCCAGCACATGCAGTAATTTGATTCTACCTTAAATTTTCTTGTCTCTACTGGTAATTGGCCCACATTTTTCTCTGCTAATGCTTTCCTCTTACATACCTATGGAAGCTTTAATAATTTCTTAATATGTTACTCACTAGTTTAATGTCATATTTTGTTTTCCTTTGAAAAATATGTGCCAATCCTCAGGCTTGCTATGATTTAGCAATTTTAGGAGCCTTTTTCTTTGATCTAATACACTTGTTAACTTCTTTTGTTAATCACAGCTGAATCACCTTTCCTGTTGCATTTTGGGTCTCAAGGGAAAGTAGACTCATTGTAAACTATGTGTTTGGTGGCCTATTCACAACACCCCTAATGCTTCTCACCTCCATTCAATCTGATTATATATCCTGATCCTCTCAAGTAAGACGTTCACTCACTTTTATGTTCTGATCTCATCTCTTATTAACATTGTTCCCCTCCTCCTTTCTTTTTTTGCCTGTCCCTCCTAAATGTCAAATATACAGTCCCCAATAGTTGGCTGCCCCACAACCACATTTCTGGAATGGCAATTAGATTGTAACTGCTTGTTTCATACGTACTGTCAATTCATCTGCCTTTTTGCAAATGTTGCTTGTATTCAAACAGCTTTAAACTTTGCTTATTTAACAAGTTTCTCTTTTTCAAGGTATCTGATGCTGTTCATTCTAATTGCTGCCAATTTCCAATTTGCTGACTTCCAATTTTGTCACCACTTTTCTTCCTACCATTACCTGCTCTGTTTCTCACCTCTTTAAATTCCTTCTCAGGTCTCAACACCACAGTTCAGCAGGAGACAAATAATCTCTCCTTCCTGTTTCATGGCATGTAGACATTATTGGTGAGGTCAGTATTTGTTGACCAACTTGCCCAACCATTCCAGAGGGGAGTTGAATCCACAACATTGCTATGGGCCTAGAGTGACATAGTGCAGAGTTCCTTCCTGAAAGAGCATTAATGAAGGTGTTATTTTTCACATTAATTGATGTTAGTTTCATGACACTGTTACTAGCTTTATATTCCAGATTTTCCCTTATAATTAGTTGAACTTAAATTCCCAGCTTACACACTGGGATTTGAACCCATACTTCTACACTATTAGTCTGGGTTTGTGGTCAAGTGATGTTACCAGTGTGCCAGCATTACAATAGTCTGACTGTTGGGTTTCTGTTCTCCCAATTTAAGTTCGGCCTAATTCCTGACACCCCACATACAAGAATACAACATTTCACTCTGCACTGCCCTGTGAAATAGCTAGTTGATTGTATCAAAGCCACTTCATCAGATGGACAATAGCTTAAAGAGGTTAGAACCACCAGCTCCTCAGTGAGATTAGGAATGGGCAAGAAATACCAGTCTCATCAGCAATATCCACAAACCTGCAGGTAATACTTTTTAAAATCCTCATAATGTGCAGACTACAATCTCTTGTTTGGCATCGAAAATTGTGTTTTTAATCTAGGTTGTTGAGAGCAGCTACAGCATCATGATGGCCATATCCACTTTTAACAACTCCAGATGCTGCACTTGCAGTGAAATAACCTTTTAAAAGAGACAACAAAATTTCAGAAAATCTATAACTGACCTCAATTTGAGCAGTGCAGCTTTTTCAGGTAATAATGTAAAACTATTGGCTGCTCAGCATCTTTGGTAATTTCCCTTTGTTGCTTTCTCTTCAGTGTGTTTTTACTGAACTGATTTCTCAAATTGTTCATCACTCACGAGCTCACTGTAAATCACTGCAAAACAATTCAAAATGAACATCCGTTAAAATGTAATTAGCAGTTCAATAATGAACTCTGTTCACTAAGCATCCAAGGTTTTTGTACATATGTTGACAGCCTGTAAATAAATGACATTAAAGTCAGCCCAACCAGAGTGGCCTGAGAGTGATTGTCAGTATTCCTGCAGATTAATGGCTGTGGTTCAGTTTAATGTTCATTGAAGTTTGACTCAACGCTTTGTGTAATTGCTCAGACAAGAAAGAGCTCGAAGAAGACCATGTTTAATTGTAATTTTTGCATAATTGTCCACTGTTTTTATCTTGTGAGTTGGAGATATCTCAAGTCAGGTGAATTGGCCATGCTAAATTGCCCATAGTGCTAGTTGCATTAGTCAGAGTGAAATGGGTCTGGGTGGGTTACTCTTCAGAGGGTCAGTGTGGACTGACTGGGTCGAATGCCTGTTTCCACACTATAGGGAATCTAATCTAATCTAAGTCATCACAATAATAGAGGTAAACATAAGTTCCTAAAGCAGGATATTTTTCCAGTCACTGTGACAGGTCATAGATATCATTGCTGGATTTTAATTATATGACTACTGCATTGTTAATGAGCTAAGTTTTAGATTAGATTAGATTACATTACATTACAGTGTGGAAACAGGCCCTTCGGCCCAACAAGTCCACACCGACCCGCCGAAGTACAACCCACCCATACCCCTACATTCACCCCTTACCTAACACTACAGGCAATTTAGCGCAGCCAATCCACCCTAACCTGCACATCTTTGGACTGTGGGAGGAAACCGGAGCACCCGGAGGAAACCCACGCAGACACGGGGAGAATGTGCAAACTCCACACAGACAGTCGCCCAAGGCTGGAATCGAACCCAGGTCTCTGGCGCTGTGAGGCAGCAGTGCTAACCACTGTGCCACCGTGCTGCCCTACTTTCAATTTTAACAGGTTTTACCTACTTTCAATTGAGGAAACTGCATGAAATGCCAATAGTGATGCTAGGAATCATCAGGTTACAATGAGTTTCATAAAATACAAAGAGCCAAAGGCAGGCAAGACAGAAATTGTGACCAAAAAATTTCTAACTTTAACTTCAGAACACAGCAAGTTCCTCAGAGAATCAGAAATATTTAAGCAGAGATAATCAGAAGATCATTTCTCACACCTGTACTGATCTCATCCTTTGGTAACAGCTACCCAAACTCCTTTTTCTGATGTTTCTGTCCTGCTGATATGTGAACTACCTTAAATATTCAGTTCACAGCCTTGGTCATTTTGTAATCATGCCTCTCATAACATTCCTATTTACTGTTGTGGTTCTGTTCGCCGAACTGGGAATTTGTGTTGCAAACGTTTCGTCCCCTGTCTAGGTGACATCCTCAGTGCTTGGGAGCCTCCTGTGAAGCGCTTCTGTGATGTTTCCTCCGGCATTTATAGTGGCCTGTCTCTGCCGCTTCCGGTTGTCAGTTCCAGCTGTCTGCTGTAGTGGCCGGTATATTGGGTCCAGGTCGATGTGTTTGTTGATAGAATCTGTGGATGGGTGCCATGCTTCTAGGAATTCCCTGGCTGTTCTCTGTTTGGCTTGCCCTATAATGGTAGTGTTGTCCCAGTCGAATTCATGTTGCTTGTCATCTGCGTGTGTGGCTACTAAGGATAGCTGGTGGTGTCGTTTCGTGGCTAGTTGGTGTTCATGGATACGGATCGTTAGCTGTCTTCCTGTTTGTCCTATGTAGTGTTTTGTGCAGTCCTTGCATGGGATTTTGTACACTACATTGATTTTGCTCATGCTGGGAATCGGGTCCTTCGTTCTGGTGAGTTGTTGTCTAAGAGTGGCTGTTGGTTTGTGTGCCATTACGAGTCCTAGTGGTCGCAGTAGTCTGGCTGTCAGTTCGGAAATGCTCCTGATGTATGGTAGTGTGGCTAGTCCTTTGGGTTGCGGCATGTCCTCGTTCCGTTGTCTTTCCCTTAGGCATCTGTTGATGAAATTGCGCGGGTATCCATTTTTGGCGAATACCTTATATAGGTGTTCCTCTTCCTCTTTTTGCAGTTCTGGTGTGCTGCAGTGTGTTGTGGCTCTTTTGAATAGTGTCTTGATGCAACTTCGTTTGTGTGTGTTGGGGTGGTTGCTTTCATAGTTCAGGACTTGGTATGTGTGTGTGGTTTTCCTGTATTTCTTTGTGGTGAATTCTCCGTTCGGTGTTCTCTGTACCATCACGTCTAGGAATGGGAGTTGGTTTTCCTTTTCTTCCTCTCTCGTGAATTGGATTCCTGTGAGTGTGGAGTTGATGATCTGGTGTGTTTTCTCTATTTCTGTGTTTTTAATGATTACAAAGGTGTCATCAACATATCTGACCCAGAGTTTGGGTTGAATTTGCGGTAAGACTGTTTGTTCTAACCTTTGCATTACTGCTTCTGCTATGAGTCCAGAGATCCATGGGTGTTCCGTTGATTTGTTCGTATATCTGGTTGTTGAATGTGAAGTGTGTTGTGAGGCACAAGTCCAGTAGTTTAAGTATGCTGTCTTTGTTGATAGGTTCAACGTCCTGTTGTCTGTTCTGGATGTCCAGCAGGTTGGCTATTGTTTCTCTGGCTAGGGTTTTGTCAATAGAGGTGAACAGTGCTGTAACATCGAATGAGACCATGGTTTCTTCCTTGTCTATGTGTGTATTTCTGATGATGTCCAAGAATTCCTGTGTTGATTGTACAGATTGTCTGGATCCACTGATAAGGTGTTTCAGTTTTTGCTGTAGTTCTTTAGCCAGTTTGTGTGATGGTGTCCCTGGTAGTGATACTATGGGTCTGAGTGGGATGTCTGGTTTGTGCACTTTAGGTAGTTCATAGAATATTAGATTAGATTAGATTAGATTAGATTACAGTGTGGAAACAGGCCCTTCGGCCCAACAAGTCCACACCGACCCGCCAAAGCGCAACCCACCCATACCCCTACATTTACCCCTTAACTAACACTAGGGGCAATTTAGCATGGCAAATTCACCTGACCTGCACATCTTTGGAATGTGGGAGGAAACCGGAGCACCCGGAGGAAACCCACGCAGACACGTGGAGAACGTGCAAACTCCAGACAGTCAGTCGCCTGAGGCGGGAATTGAATCCGGTGTGTCCCAGGTGTGTGTTGTGGTGTCCTCATCGTTGTGTGTTAGTTTGGCCATTTTTTCTTTTAGTGCCGTTTCTTTGCGGTGTGTGGTCCTGTTCTGTCCTATGGAGACGGCCTGTTCTATGGTCCGGGTCCATTCCTGATTGGTGGTTTTTGAAATTAACGATTTTTGGCGCGCAATTTCTTGTCTGTATTTGTGAAGTCTGTTGTGAGCGTCTGTAATCATTACCTGGATCATCCTGAGTCCATTCTGTCTGGCTGTGTCCCTGGCTTGTGGATTGTTGACTGGTGGTCTGTACCTGACACATGGTGGAAGGATTCGATTTTTTGGCATTCATGCAGGAACCGGAGTTGTTCGTATGTGGCGCTTAGGCGGTTGGCGCAGGATTCCCATTTCCTGGCTTGTCTTAGCGTCTCTCGTGTTCAAAGTTTGGGAGAAGATTTGTAGCTCGGGTGCTCGTTGTTGTGGTTCTGTTCGCCGAGCTGGGAATTTGTGTTGCAAACGTTTCGTACCCTGTCTAGGTGACATCCTCAGTGCTTGGGAGCCTCCTGTTAAATCATTAATGGCCAAAAAAATGGCCAAACTAACATACAACGAAGAGGACACCTGGGTTAAAAACCTCTCCCACAGACAGCTCACAGACATGGAAAGAATAATACTGGCCAAGGGACTCAACTACAACCACAGTGACGCCAAGACAGCAGACTTCCTAGCAGCACTAGAATGCACACTCAGGAACAATGGACTGACAGAAGAGACACAACAAACAGTGAGACAAAGTATCGTACCTCTGATAACAAGAAAAAGACAAACACATAACCTCAACACCAAGGAGAGGGAAGCACTAAAATCACTAAGAAACGATAAGAACATAATCATACTACCAGCAGACAAAGGCAGAATGACAGTCATCCTGGACAAAACAGAGTACATCCAAAAAGCACAACAACTACTTGCAGATACCAACACCTACCAAAAGAGGGGGTTTGACCCCACCCCACAGTTCACCAATAGGATAAACAACACACTGAGGAATCTACAAAAAAACGGACAGATAACCAGGTTTGACCTACAAAGAATGAAACCTGAAAGCAACAACACCCCCAGATTCTATGAACTACCTAAAGTGCACAAACCAGACATCCCACTCAGACCCATAGTATCACTACCAGGGACACCATCACACAAACTGGCTAAAGAACTACAGCAGAAACTGAAACACCTCATCAGCGGATCCAGACAATCTATACAATCAACACAGGAATTCTTGGACATCATCAGAAATACACACATAGACAAGGAAGAAACCATGGTCTCATTCGATGTTACAGCACTGTTCACCTCTATCGACA